>NC_090932.1:855976927-856279958 GCF_040938575.1 Ambystoma mexicanum | reverse complement strand
CTAGTGATGTAATCCTGTCTTATCAGGGATGGACCTGTGGCATCCGTGCTCTTTTTCATTCTACATTGAGACTTTCACATTCTTAAATGAGTCTCACAGTTTAAAACATTTTAAGCCAGGAGGACATATGTTCGCTGAGCTTGCATATCTTTTGGGGCACGATTTTATCCCGATTGAGTTATTTAAACCCTAATTGTACATTTTCAATGTGATCTTTTAATATACTTTTTCTTATAGAAGGTTTGGGCATCATGGAGCTAGTGTTAAATGGGTACCTTCTAACAAAATAATACTACTATTCTCACTCCTTGCCACTTGTCCTAGATTTCATGGACCTAACATCAGCCCTTGACATGCTCAATAGGCAAACGTCATGGCGGATTTTGGAAGACTTAAAAACTCTGAAAGCCTTATTAACTTTCGTCGGGCGGATGTTCGTGAACGAGGTTGGCAGGGCTTTTGGAGGTGAGGTCACAGGGCCATAGTGACCCAGGTGGGAAGAGAGAAGGGAGTGGTCTGACCAAGAGAGATGGTTGACCAGAGTAGATGAGAGGGGGAGGTCAGAGTAGATGAGGGCGTCCAGTGTGTCCAGCAGAGTGGGTTGGACCAGAAGGGAGAATGGAGCGGGATAAGGAGGTGTAAAGGTCAATGAAAAGAGAGGAAACTGTGCCAGGAGAGTCCAGTTCTATGTTAAAGTCCCCCAGAAGGAACAGGTTGAAGGAGGTAGAAAGTAAGGAAGAACAGAAATCTGCCCATTCAGAGAGGAATATGGAGGTAGTGTCAGGAGGCCATTAAATGGTAGCAATGGTCACAGTGGAGGAGGGAGAGATGACCAACTTGCATACCAGGCTCTCAAATGAAGAGTAGAGCTGAGTGGTTAAGATGGAAGAGGGTACCCACTCAGGGAAGATTAGGGCAACCCCACAGCCAGTACGTTGAGGCCGCTGTTTGGAAATGATCTTAAAACCATCAGGTAGGAGGGAGTCAAAAGCGGAGACTGAGCTGGTATTCAACCATGTCTCAGTGAGAGAGAGAATATCAAGATCAGTGTCTTCAAGAAGGAGACAGGTGTCAGCAGAGTGTTTATTGGCTGAGCGGGCATTAAGAGTCGTCTGTTTGAGGCAGTCTCTGCCTTTGAAAGTTTTCTGAGGTGGAGTGCAGGTGCGTGGTACTTCAGTCAGAGGGGGAGGGGAGAGGCAGAGGCATAGACAGGGTAGTGTCGGAGCGGGCAAGGCCTGCCCAAAATCTGTAACTGCCCACTCAGCAGTGCTGTGTGGGCATTTTCAGATGTTAATGTCACTGCAGTGTGCCCAACTACATTAGCTTCCGGCCCCACTTAATAGTCAATCCTGGCTACACCTCTGGGGGAGAGACAGAAGGGGAAGAAGGGGCAGAGGTAGGAGAAGAAAGAAAGTTAATGAGGGATTGTAGGATCCGGTCAAAGTGAAGGAGGTTGGCCTGAGGACCCTGAACCAGGATAGTGCCAGTGTGATAGACATTAATGATGCAGCGTGAGGAGAAGAAACTCGCCAAGAGAATTTCCCACTTGGTGCCAGCATTAATGGGAGAGGATGAGAAAGGGGAGAGAGTAGAGAAGAGATAAGGAGTCCATATGTCTGGAGAGGGGGCAGAGAAGAGGATATCAGTGACGATCTCTCTGGAGGATAAACTGACATAGGTGTCTGCGATGGGAAGGCCAGGGTTTGCACCCAGGATGTTTTTTTGTGCTTTTTCCATCCAGATTTCGGGAGAGAGGGAGGATTGGTGATAGTGAAGCAATTTGAAAAGATTGGAGGGATGGTGAGAGCCATCTCAGTGGCAGAGGATAGATGTGAGAAGGGGGAAGGAGGGTGGATGGGCAGCACTGCACAGTCCTGTGCCCTTACTCACAGGTGGTTAAGAAGTGCACAATTACAATGTACATCAAAAGGTGAGGTGCAAAAGGAATACAATGCAGTACACAACAAGAAGGCAAGATGTCAAGCCAAAGTACAGTAAGGTGCACAATATTAATAAATATTGTACATATATGGAAGTGACCCTAATTTGTTCAATGCTCCTTTGCCCTAGATATAAGAAAATGTGTCAATCGGCACTGCCCAATTCATAGAGCCCGCAGTTTTAGGCAAATCATCCCTGTCTAAATACACTTACAATTGATTATGGTGTTGTGGACCCTAGTATTATGTTTTCCCTTGGCTTTTAAGGTCAGAGGGAATTGTTAACTCAGTTAGTGAATTCTATATTCTAACTCGTAGGGTTTCATCTTAGTGGCCTTGATTTATATATCATGGCAATCCTTTTATTAAAAAATTGGTGATATTCATTGCTACTGGTAGTATTTAACTGCTGTTATATTTATGATTTTAAGAAATGTTATTTTCTCTTATCTGTATTTTTGTGCTATTAATTGTTTTTATTTACTGTATGTGTACATCATGACCTTGATACTGAACTGTATGTAATATTTCTATAACTGTAAGGTATTTGTTGTACTTTATCTGTTTGCATTTTTGCTTCTATGGCTATGCGGAAGTAAAACTGTTTAATCAATTAACCTCGTTTTTCTTTTCTTTCTGTTATCTCATTGGTGGGGTGGGTGGCGGTAGGAGTTCAAGATTGATTAGCAAATCAATAACATACAAATAACATATGGCTTCATTACATATTCCACAGAGCAGTAAAAAAAGTAGCGGTAAATCAATAACGTTTTATGGTGGTAAAAATTTACCTCAATTTTTACCGCACCACTGAAATTACTGCTTGTGGTAAACCTGAGAATATCCCCATGGATTCCTGCAGATTTTTACCACAATTCGTATTCCATCGGTAATTCTACCAGACTGAGTGGCAATAAAAGGCAAATGATTTTGGTGGTCATTTCTTGGAGTTACTGCAACATTACCACCAAGCTCATAATGAGGCCCAACATGACGAAATGGAATAATAGTCATGGGGATTTCCTGTGGTAGCAAATTCATCAATCACTTTTTGGGGTTTATCGCAACTAAAGCATGTTTTGGACACATTAAATTTATCTTATTGCATTGGTTCCTCCATTATACGCCTGGTAAATCCTGGGCTTAGGCTGATCCCTGTCTGAATATCCTTTAAAGTAACTCACCTCCTGTGGACATGCAGCTTGCAAATCGGTATAAATGTTTTTCTTCCATGCTGCTCTGTTCCCCTAGTAGCGACACTTTTCGAAGGTGGTCTCTGGGGGTCATATTATAGAGTGCTGACGCAGGCGGTCCACTCTTTCCAGTTCACGCAACAAATCATAAGCATGTTCTTGGCGAACTTCTGAGGACAATAAAATAATTGCATATTTTAGATTTTAGGAATCTACAAATCCCACACATAGGATTAAAACTGCAAGAGAATGCATAAAGTTTAGCATAGTGAAACGTTTCAGCAGCACATTAAATATTCACCAAAGACTATGGGCCTGATTTACACATTGTCTTCAATGGAATTTTCCCATTGAAAAACACATTTGTAAATCAGGCCCTATCCCTCCAAATTAAAGCAAAGGACTGGCAAAGCTCCATTTATTTTCTGACTTGCATACATCGGAAAAGAAATTCAGCCAGTCTATGACCTGAAATGCTGCGGCTTGTCATTGTATAGAAGGCGCATATAGGGCCGACTCAGACCCTTGTCCTTTTGAAGTTGATCAACCAAGAAGCCTTAGGATTGTGTACAAAAGCACCTATAATTATAGTGTGTAGAAGTAGGAGTCTGGTAGGCAGCACTATTGAATAATGTAATATTATTATTAACGTTAACCACACGTTCCAAAGGCTGGAACAGGAGGTAACGGCCCAGGACCCGAGTTAAAGGCCAGAGCGAAGCAGGGGCGTTTAATAAGGTCCCAGTTCCAGGCTCTTGGAATGAGTGGTTAACTCTATTAGCACCTGTGCCATGGGCTGGGACGTGGATAATTTAAAGTATTTTCTTTCCTTGAACGGGAAACCTTGCTGGGTCCTGTTCACAGAAAGAAAATACTATACAAACATGGCCGCCCTGAAAAAGGATGGCAGGGCTACATACAGAGCCCCTCCTCCATTTGCATGGCAGCGAAATGGGGCAGAGCAGAATGATGTAAGTGTGGAGGGAGGATTGAAAAAAAAGGGAACGGAGGATTGGGGAAGATGGCGGCCAGGCGAACCGTCCATCAGGTGGCTTGTAAGGTGGGTTAGATCGGTAGTATCAGCCCGTGTTCCTAGCCTCCTGATTGGTTGGCTATTATTATCTCTGCTACCAAGCTATCCTTTCATTTTAGCCCTGAGGGACAAGAATTATTTGCACATTCAATAAGTGTAATATTTCCAGTATCTGTGAGTGCCACTACATTGACACTACTCTTCCACTTGACTCCCCACATGACTGCCTATTAGACCTGTCAGCTTCTGAAAGATAGACCTCTCCCGCTATCTAGGAATCTGTAGTTTAATTGCCTTGTTCCCTTGTTAATTAGGACTCCCAAATGTAGTGAGGTTCTGTCTGCCATTCAATGAAACATGGGTCTCACCCGTTGTCTAGCAATCTCTATTTTAAACTGTGTAGCTCCCACGTCCACCGTGCGGCGAACCCTAGGCCTTCTGCAACTGCCAGAAATCGCGAACCCAGGGACTGACTGCTTACTGACTGCCACCAGCAGAGCTTAGACCTGCAGGCAACCCATCTGTGATCCCTTAAATTTGAAGGATATTATCCCTCTGTGAACTGCTCTGTGAAACCTAGGCTTTCCCGAAAACTCACCCAACAGCCATAGACCAGACAGACACCATGTCACACACTGGTCAAAGCAGAGCAGCACACTGGCGCACAGTAGGCCCGATGAGGCCCACCTTATCTGGACTCCACCACCAACACACAACCCACTACCTCACCACTGCACACAATCAACCTGCAACCTTCACACCCCACCTACCCCTCCTCCTCGCCAGACCAACCCACCGCACCCCGACCCGCTACCCCCATGTATATCCCGCTCTGCGCAATTGAGAACGGCTCACCCTGAAAGATTATCACCCCATAAATAACATTCCTATCTGATAATACACTAGGTAAAACAGCAGCTTTCGCTGTTGCACACCACAATAAACTCACTTGCCCTCGCTGCTCAGACTCTCGCACCAGAGAGACCACGAATAACAAAACCCTGCCGCCTGCACTGGACAAAGATAGTTGCAGCCGAACATCAAAGCCTATGGTACATATACCTTACACTACGCCTGTGGACACAGGCCACAGGCACAGCCAAACATCCATGCACCATAGAATGCAGCCATGGCTATGCTCATCCAGTCTAGCAGCGCACATAGCCGTCCACACTGAAACACCAGAAATACATCAACACCTCTGCCACTAGCATACAGTGGCTAACGACGAAAAGAAATCGGTTAGCTGGCCACACATCAACATTTTTCAACAATAGCACTCTATCACTAACCACCAACAGCGCCCACCCATGTGCCTGACCATTTTGGGCTGCTTAGTCGAGCCTAGCTTGCCACCTAAGTCCTCACATGTGACCACAGTTGGGCATAGATCTCCTGTGGCACCAGTTTTACATGTCTTGTCACTGTCTCACTGATTTTCTCCCCAGTTGATTAGTGAATATTTCAGAAGATCTAAAGCTTGCATCTTCTGCAGGGAATGCCTTGTACTGGGTCCCACTGGGCTCTTTGTTCCTCCCCATGTGATCAGTGGACACCTCTGAAAATATTAATAACATCTTACACCTGGACTGACTTGTCTTTGAGTCCCACAAATCCGGGTGCACCATCTACAAGGTCATCACCCTCAGGTCCCCAATGTACCCCACTGTGAAGCTCAGCAGATCTGGAGGCCTATGATCCACCAGAAGCCAAGACATGTGCAGACTTGAACTCTGCAAGTGCAGGAAGTAAAGAACCAGAAGACCAGGCCTTCTCTGTCTATGCCCAGACTATGGAACATCCTCCCTGTCAACATCAGTCTCACACACTGACATTCCAGAAAGGAGTTCAAGACCCACCTTTTAAGGAATGGCTGACCCTTAACATCTAGGACCACAACCCCTCCACTGCTCACCTACCCTGAGAGTGGGTGATCTGCTTCTCACTGTTTCCTCCTGTGTTTGCTTGTAGATTGCTTGCTGCCAAATTGCCTGCCCTCCCCCTAACCTGTTGTTAGCTCTCCGCTGTCCTGTATCTCTGCTTCCCTCACTGTGTCCTACCACCAATGATTTGTAAAGCACTCTGTTGCTTCCCGAAGCTAAGTCTACGCCCAATAAATACGCTAATAATGATACTCAATTCACAATAAAATGGCGAGGGCTGTTCCAACAATCTCATGAGTTTTATGTGGGTCCTTGCAATAGCATAGCTGGGGCCCCAGCAGCCCCTGCGGTGTGGGGGGGGCACCATACCAGGTCTGATGGGGGAGGCAGCCAAGCCCTCACCCATCAGGGTGAAGTCTGGGCCAGGGCTCGCAGAGCAAGAAGGAGGCACACATTAGGGATTGGAGATTACTGTGGCATGTGGCACATGTCACATGTCATGTTCAGCTCCAACCCCTTCTTCCCTGACTTTCTCGCAGCTCATATAAAGGAACCAGGAAGCTCTCGCAGCTTCCTGGTTCCTGTTTGTGAGCAGCACGGAATAGCTGAGGGTGGCCTGGAGTGATGGACAGAAGCTGGATAAACAGGTAAGAAGGCTTTTTGTTTTTTTTAATGTGATGTGTGAAGTGCGTGTTAGATGTATGTATGTGCTATGGGTCAGTGAGTGGTGGGTCAATAAGAAGGAAGGTGATAATGTGTGTATGTTTGAATGTTCTGGGTGGGTGGAGTTTGTGTGCCTTTGTAGAGAATGCAGTGAGAGTGGATGTAAGGGAAGGTGTATGAGTGAGTGACTGGTGGGTGAATGAGTAGGAACATGATAGTGGGTGTATGTTTGAATGTTCTGGGTGGGTGGGTGTGTGCCTGTGTAGAGAATGCAGTGAGAGTGGATGTATGAGAAGGTGTATGAGTGAGTGACTGGTGGGTGAATGAGTATGAATGTTATAGTGTGTGTTTGAATGTGCTGGGTTGGTGGGTGGGTGTGTGCCTGTATAGAGAATGCAGTGAGAAGGAGTTTATGTAAGAAAAGATGCATGAGTGGGTGACTGGTGAGTGAATAAGTAGGAATGTGTTTTTGAATGTTCTTGGTGGAAGGGTTTGGTACGTGTGAGTGTGTAGAGAATGCAGTGACAGTGGATGTAAGATCATGTGTATGAGTGAGTGACTGGTGGGTGAATGAGTATGAATGTTATAGAGTGTGTTTGAATGTGCTGGGTTGGTGAGTGGGTGTGTGCCTGTATAGAGAATGCAGTGAGAAGGAGTTTATGTAAGAAAAGGTGTATGAGTGGGTGACTGGTGGATGAATGAGTAGGAGTGTGTTTTTGAATGTTCTTGGTGGGTGGGTGTGTGCTGTGTAGAGAATGCAGCGAGAGTGGACGGGAGAGAAGGTGTATGAGTGAGTGACTGGTTGAAAGTGTGTGTTTGAATGTTCTAGGTGGGTTGGGTGTGTGCCTGTGTGGAGAATGCAGTGTGAGTGGACGGGAGAGAAGATGTATGAGTGAGTGACTGGTGGGTGAATGAGTAGTAATGTGATAGGGTGGGTTTCTTTTGGGACGGGGGGTGGGTGCTTTCCTGTGTGGAGAATGCAATGTGAGTGGACTTGAGACAAGGTGTATGAATGTGACTGGTGGATGAATGAGTAGGAATGAGATAGTGTGTGTTTGATTGTTCAGTGTGGGTGCGTGCCTGTGTGGAGAATGTAGTGTGAGTGGATGTGTGAGATTGTTTATGGTGAGTGACTATTAGGTGAATGAGTAGGAATGTGATAGTGTGTGTTTGAATGTTATGGAGGGGGTACACGCCTGTGTGTTTAATGCAGTCTGAGTGGATGTGAGAGAAGGTGTATGAGTGAGTGATTGGTGGGTAAATGAGTATGAATGTGATCGTGTGTTAGAATGTTATGAATGGGTGCGTGCCTCTGTGAAGAATGCCACATGAGTGGACTCGAGAGAAGGTGTTTGGGTAAGTGACCTGGTGGCTGAATAAGTAGGAATGTGATAGTGTGTGTTTGAATGCTCTGAGTGGGAAGGTGTGTTCCTGTGTGGAGAATGCATTGCAAGTGGATGTGAGATGTTTATAGGTGGGTGAGTGAATGGTGGGTGAGTAGGAATGTGAGTTTGTGTGTGTGAATGTTCTGGGTTGGTGTCAGTGTGAGTGTATGTGAGAGAAGGTATATGGGTGAGTGACTGGGTGGTGAATGGGTATGAATGTGATTGTGTGTGTGAATGGTCTGGGTGGGTGCATGCCTGTGTGGTGAATGCAGTGTGAATGAATGTGAGAGGAGATGTAAGGGTGAGCGACCATTGTGTGAAAGGGGATTCTGGCGCGCGCGCGCGTGTGTGTGTGTGTGGCCTTAGGATACTCGGGATCACTAGAGCATTTTTGACACATTCTTTATTGACTTGGCATCTTTAACTGGTATTTTCGGGCAAAGCCAAGTTCATGTGTGTCATTGCCTGGATAGACTGGCATTTTGGTGCAGCCATTCTAGCCATGGCTTACTGTGGCATGACATGTATTACTCTGCATCTTTGCTAAAGCATGCATGATAAGTAGTATTACCTTGCTAGACTGATGTTTTGTCGTAGCGCCCTGTATATTTCTTATTGCAGCATGTCCTTTTTTTAAGTGAACGTCTACGATGAGGCAAGCATGATAAGTGTTCTTGTGGGTCTAGTCTGGCTTACATTGGAACCAGTTTAGACATGTTTTCGTATTGTGACATGCCACTTTTAATGGCTAAACCAACAAGAGTATTTTCTTACATAGAGTACTGGCATATATTGGCATATATTGGCAGAGCCAGCGTTGTGCCTATTGCCAGTAATGATACTATAAAAAACATCTCAAAGCGAACATGAGTATGTTCTTATATGGGAATACTGGCATATGTTGGTAGTAATCTGTTGTTCTCATGTTTGTTATATGTAGCTTATTACTACTCTCCGGTTCTTTTGAGAAGCAGATCCCCCAAAAAATAAGGGAGACTACCTTATTTGAGGTAACAAATATGTTGGTAGAGCCAGCATGAAAATGTATGGCCAGAGCCAGCATGAAAATGTGTTTTATAATGGCATATATTGCAGTGACTGGCATGATAAGGCATTGGGAAATTGCACTTTTGGTGACTTGCATCTATTGTACTTTTTTCATGAGTTACCCTACACCCTACAAAACCGATTGCAAACTGTCAGGCATTTTACTGAAATTTCCCAGAAAGTGTAGTGTGTAATGCACCATTTTAAACCATTATTTAATACATTTTCTCATGAGAGCGGGAACAATCCCCCTGACTCCCCCAACCCGTTTTCGTTAATTCGGGGCCCCCTCGCTATGCTCGGTCGCAATCGTATACTTTGCCAAATATTTACACCCTTCAATAAAACAACTGACCAGCCACCACTGGTGGCTGATATAATTTAAGCAGGCACTGCCCCCTTCTTTCTACGCTAGGTGAAACATTTAAGCTTTGGTTTAAAAACATATTTACTGCTTTCACTTGGAGTAGTGCACGCCCCTTCAGCGGCATGATCATCATGGACATTGCACACACGTGTGGCGTGCCCTGTGCTTTGTTAAGGAGCTTGGAGGGGCCTCAGCATGGCTCACAGGGGGCCCCACACATTTTGTGCTACGCCACTGGGCCCTTGATAATGCTTTGGCTGCAAAGATATCTGTCTGGCCACTCTTTCCCGTGGATGCAGGGGTTTGGTAGCAATGTGGGGTCCTATGTCCGGGAGAATCTCATCCCGTCATAATGACCCGCACAACCCACACACCAGAAGGCGAAAATACACAGATAGCCCGGGTTCTGCGTACACCAATCTGGACCCACAGGGAAAAAAGGTCACCCAGGTTGATGTAAACCCCTAACAAAATCGTGGCAACACCACTGTGACCCCACAATGTAAGGCCCTTATTTTTGAACTGTCAGAACAACACAAATCCTTCTGTTTGTTTACAATTCCTTCCTTGGTGCAGAGGGTGCGGTGCGCTACACGACGGCTGCCTATTATGCTATGTAAAAACAGCACGCCAGTTTACCGGGCTTGTGCTGATTACCTTGGGTTGATTATTGGGCAGTAAATGCCCTTTCAACTTAGATATCAATGGTGGGGTATCAGGGTCGGACTGGAACATTAAATGGTCACAGGCACCAATGAAAAAGTGGCCCACAGTTGCAAATGGCAATTCATTCCTTTTATGACAGACTGTTTGAATAGTACACAAGGGGGAGGTTTTTGATAAAATGCGATGCAAAATGTGCATTTTAAAGAATATTTATTTAGTAACACTGGTCAAAACTGCTAGCTGCATGGTGAAGTAACTTATCAAACTGGCCCACATGGGCCAAAACACTGGCCCATTTTGACCCAAAAAACTGGCCCATCCTAACATTTTGTGTTTGTGGTTTGGGCATTGCCCTATAGGTCAGTCCGAGTCTGTGGGGTACCATCCTTTGAAGCTAAAACTGCATTTGTTTTTTACATATCTTCCAAAATTGCCCAAGCATGGTCAACAGACACAATACAAAATCATACGTAAATAAGATATAGCATTCCCGCTTCTAAGCGCTGCAATAATATTTGTTATTATTCAACAACTTAATGACACTGAATGTATTGACCTAGGACTTGCCAAGTGCAAGCTTATGCTACGTCAGGCGAGCCTTGCACCCACGAGCTATTCACACAGCTGCACAATATACCAAAAAGTCACGTTCCATTCTACTCTCTCTGCCGAGGAATGGTTTGGGGAAATCCGGCCCATGCTACATAACGCCTGCACTGGTGCAAAACAACGCTCCAAGTCTGTTTTGCGCCAGTTTTCAATGCTTCTGTAATAACGAAAGGAACCAATTCAAATTGCAGTCCGTATTACACAAACATTTTAGAACCAAGGTAAAATGGAGGAAATGGACGGTGGGGTCTTTATAAAACTGATATTTGAAACACGAATCTTTTTGAAAATGGAGCAATTCTTTTAGCTATTTTTGCTTCGGGATAAGAACAAGATCACACTGATATTACCTCAAACTTGGAAAGTGGGGGACATGGCCATTGCAGCGTTGTATATTATTCAAACGCTGTAAAATAAAATAGGGCAAACCCAATTTGATGGATTTTTTCGAAGTTTGGAGCAGATTTCAGTTTGCTTCATTATATGTTACCCATGTAGTGACAAGGGAGCGAAAGGTTTTCCCACCCTTCTCTTAACACTGGTGAGAAACATTTTCATGTTTCCTTTTAGCCCAGGTCACCTGCTCCCGCTCGCCTTAGAGTTATTACTGTCTGCTCACTATTAATAAAAGGTGCAAACTAAGGTCCAGATTTACCAAAATGGTTTCAACGGCACTTCCTCAGGTTCAAAATGTTTGTAAACCAGGCCCTAAGAGTCTAGTAAGGGCCCGATTCATGGAACATTTCGCATGGGTGAAAAGTGACTTTGCACTGGTGCAAAGTCAGCAAACATCCTGATTCACGGAGCAGTGCAAAGTGCATTTTTGCAGTGCAAAGTGTCTTAGCACCACTTTTGCACCGGTGCAAAGTCACTTTGGACTGCAAAAATGCACGCTGCACCGCTCTGTGAATCAGGGTGCTTGTTGGCAGTGCGGCAGTGCGGCAGTGCAAGGTCACGTTGCAGCGCGCTAAAGATTCCATACATCGGGCCCTAAGGGGCTGATTGCCAAAGATTTGCTGAACTGGTATTAAAGAGACGCTCCAGGAGTCTGCGGGTCTGCTCCAGTTTAAGGCTTTGAGACATTATAGGATGGCAGGTGCAGATCTGAGGTGCTCGCGGTCATCTCTCGATTGACTCCAGAGCACATCTTTTGCGAATCAGGCCATAAGAATTTGTGTTAAGGCCCCCAATTTGGGCGGCTCACACAGCAGTCATAGGACACGCATATCAACGGTGCGGTGCTGTGGGCGTCTGCTACCTGGAGCTCTCTTGATCCCACCGCACAAATCCAGGCTGTGCCGCACATTAGCTGGGATGAGAGAAAAGTTAATCTTTGCATTTAGAGTCTTACCCTCAGCAAACCTGCGTCTCCAGCCACCAGACTGTGCACCCGGCGCTAATTCTGTCTCGCAGCATTAATCAGGAAAAAGCACGCCAGGTGTCACGGAAGCTAAAATGGCATTTTACCGAAGTTCCCCAGAAGTAATTAATTTCTTCAATCAAGTAAACAGGCATTGTTTACATGTCAGCAGACAGACGCATGATTTTAGATGTCAGAAGCACAACTCACAGTATGCAGAATATATACTAAGTATAAAACTTTACAGTGGGAAATGCCAAATATCTGTCCTTCATAAGTATCAATCTTTAATTATTTATTAATCTCTACGAATGTCTGTGGATTTAGGAATAGACATGTGCACAGACCCACACACAAGTACATACTATCCTGGTCCTCAAACACGCATGAAATGACAGATGGGCATTCATTTCATCTTCATATCCAAAGCCTGAAGCTGTTTGAATGCTTATTTATGGTTAATGGTTAAACGCTTTTTAATGTTAGGATGAGTTTTGTGATACATGGAATGAACTACATGCTCATAGTGCCTTGCATACTTAGTGATTCAAGCACACCGCCGTTGTATCACAGGCATATTTGTTAAAGTTAAAGGTATGTGGAAATTCTAATGTTCCCAAAATGCACTTTGATGTTATGCAAAGTAGCTAGGTACAATGGGAGTGTACGAGACAGTCCATTTTAGAATGATAACCTATACGCAAATCATTTACATGGCCTTTCTAGTTTTCGATCCTATGCTTTGCTCAGTAAGACACATGTAGTATTCTTATTATGATTATAGTATGAACTGGACGTGTTCATTAGGCAGGAGCATTGTAATATTTTAAAAAGAGACAGTTTACAATGTTAGTACAATTACATTGTTTCCTTTTAGCTGGCTTCTTTTGCAGAGTATACACATCACTTTGTCTCTTAAACTGACCTTTCTTCTTCAAAAGGGATGCACTCAGATTAAAACCAATGATCTATGTCTTCTGTGAGGAACAAGGCAATATTTAATTTTGTGGACTGGCCACTGATTGGTTGGTAGTGCTGCTGAATCCACACATGTGTTACAGTAATCACAAACAATACAAATTAGCAAAATATATAAAATAGAAAACAGAGTTGTGGTCTGGTCTTCTGATCTCTTGCAAGGGCTGTCAGAATCTTTGCACCTCTGCTGAGCCTATCCACATTTTCATCATTTTTTAAAATCAATTTCCATCCTCGTTTTGAGGATGGGAACAGATTGGGTACAGTAGCGGATAATAACGCTCCTCTATAATTTTTAAAAATGCACAGAAGGGTCACTACTGATTACATTTTAAAGGTGGTGAGAAAGTGGGAATTAGAGATGCCAGAATTCTCTCCCCCCTGTGGTGGTCCCCCTGCAGACTTTGTTTTTATGACATAAAGGGATGAGTATCCCTTTTCACAGGAAATAAAAAACGTTTGCCACTTCTGGGGTGGTGATTACCATTTTAACGACCACCTTTTGGGTAGCGGTAACAATTGGGGGACCTTCTAGTTAGTATTTGACCTCCTCATGAGAGAGTATTTTGCATTTGTAGTATTTCTATGAAGACGACATGCGCTAAATACCATCAGACCCAGGATGAGGCAGATTGCAGTAAAACCAGACCCTGTTTGCAAGTTTTAGCTGTTTGTAGCATGGCCACTGACCTCATAATGAGTCTCCCTGCCATCGCCCCTCGCTGGAGAAATTAGTTTGTCAATACATGCCCAGGCAATGTTCTGTGAAAATCAGCCAGTTTGATATGTAACCCCAACCAAGGAAATAGAAAGTGAGGTGAGGGGGCGATATTTACATAATTGATCAAATATGACATATATGCAGTCACCCAGATGCAGGCACCTATGGAGTGCAGCCGCCTATGCACTTCTGGAAAGAAGAGATTGTCATATTTGCCACCTGCCGTGGTGTGCAGGACTTGTGTTCCTCAAGTAAACCAAAAGCCCAGTTGGAGCGCTATTGTAGAACCTCAGCCCACTTTACCATGTGGGCGTGAAAAAAGGTAGAGCAACCTGTCGTTCATTGGAATGCTGGCAGAGGCTCCATTTGCTTTGCACAATGGAAGGGAACCATGAGGTAACATCACCCAGGGGAGGGGCCACAGATGTCTCCTACTCTGGAACAGGTGAGATCCCACAGGACCACCACACACATGAATCAGTTATTGGGAGACTTGAATTTCAACCCATGTGAGACCACTAGATGTAGACCAGCAAAAGGCCAGTCTAAATCTTAGAGGTGTTCTGCCAAGGTTTATGGTTCTGTAATATTGATCTGATACAATGATCTTGCGGAGAATAATGAAGAGGGTGTATTTACAGGGATTTGGGGTGCATTTAAAGGCCCAAAACAGAAAACCCTTTCACATGAATGGCAGGCCTTTAAACCCTGCAACAAAAACGGCCTGGCTTTTGCTTTTGTTTTTCATGTAAAGTTAAAGAGCCATGTGGAAAGAGGCCTACCTGTCATTACCAATGAACAAACAGCATTTTAATTTACAAAAGGAGGAATACAAGATCCATGTGACATGGAAAACAGGATTTTTAAACATTGAAAGAAAAAACGGCCTGCACATGTGTGTGCAAATTAAAACGGCTTTAGAAAGCCAAAATGGGAAAAAAATATCACTGCTTACAGAAAAATGTCAGGAAAATAAAACATGAGGTGTGCGTTGACAAAAGCAATGTATATCATGTTTCACCCACAAAACTCCAGTGACATTTAAAGAGACACTTTGGGCCTGATTCATGGAATTTCTTGCACTGTCCAATGTGACTTTTCACTGGTGCAAAGTGACTTTGCGCTGCCAACAAACACCCTGATTCATGGAGCAGGGCAAAGTGTACTTTTGCACTGCAAAGGGACTTTGCACTGCAAAAATACACTTCCCACTGCTCCATAAATCAGGGTGTTTGTTGGCAGTGCAGAGTCACTTTTCACCAACGAAAAGTCACGCTGCACACTGCAACAAACTCCATGAATCGGGCCCGTTGTGTACCTGCAGCTCTTTGCCTGTAAAAGGTTACTGTTTTTAAAGGGATTTATCGTGTTGCAATTGCTTCCTGTGACAAGCATTTCCAGTGAGAGACAAAGAGGATATGTCCAAATGCCAAACCCAAGTTCAGGACAGCAGTTGCTTCTCCTCTGTGCAGAGTCAGGCCATGGGCAACACTTCTGTGCTGGCTCTGCATCAGGAACGTGGCCATACCTTTTTCTGCATGTGCCCCAAATACTGGTGTAGGGCATTTAATGAATTCACAATATCTGTGACACTATTCCAGATGTTGCGATTGCAATGTGTACATATTGTCTTTTTGCCTCGGCTATAAATCTCTACTTCATGAATTTCTACTTCATGAGCATTGGGACTGCTAACACTTGCAAACCCACGCAATTATAGTCTCCAGGATCAGGCCTAGAACTAATATGAACCTGGAGTAGGCCTATTTACACTGAATTGTTTTCTGTTCCAATCTCCCAGCATATTTTGCAATTATTTCCGAGTGACTTAAAGCTATTTGAAAGTGTATTTGTAAATAGAAAGCAATATTGTATAACCCACATGCTAAGTTAATATATTGCAGTAAGTGGAATGAAAGATTGATACAGTAATTTACTGTTGTGAATCACACATAACAGTAGACAGAGCAATGGTAATACAGAAACGTCAACACGAAGATGACTGCACTGTTAATAAATGAATGCACTCCTACTCTCAGCCAATGGACAAAAGGGATGAGTTAGAGCATTCATTCAGCAATACTGAGTGGAAATGAGGAGACGGGAAGTTGGTAGACAGTCACTCCGAACAGGCAAAAGAGCACATCACATGGCGTCTGAGATTTCTAATCTCTGACACCAGGTACATATTTGCGTTCTTCCTCTGCCACACTTAGTGGAAGTGCAGTGAGCATCCTAGCCAGTCTAACTATGCTAAGTTATACAAGCTTGGATCTCGCTCGCTCACTCACTTGGTCATATGCAGGGCGCTTCCAACCAGGCTCACATGTTCGTGCACATGGGAGGACCTTAATAAGAGTCAATCCTGTGCCGTGACATGCTAGCATAATGTTCCACATGCAGCACAAAAACAGCTCTTTTCAACTTCAAGCTGTCCTGGTCAGAGGTTCCTGCCCATGGGTTTCATGTTGTCGAAGTCTTTGACCCTGTCGCTCCGGCTGAGGTCGTGGGAGGCAGGTCCATGAACAGGCTGTACAGTGGTTGCCGGTATCTGTGGAATTTAGTGAATGTATACATTCATTGAGACATCATTTATGTGGCGCAGCTGAGTGGTGGTGTTCCACTTTAGCGCGTAAACAGACACCACTGTTTTACTATACAAAGGTATCTATCAGTCAGTCAGTCAAACAACTTTATTTGGATTTAAAATAAATTGATCAGAGTACAAACAATTCAAATAAAACAGAAGACAATGTAAACATGACTAATAAAATATTTCAGCTAAAACAGAGTGACTAAATAAGATCACAGAGCAAGTATCGAATCCATTACAGATTTCCTGAGACTCAATGCACTTTCCAGGTAGTGGAGTAGAGTCAAGGCCACCACCACAGGGGCCTTAGCTGCTAGAATAAAAACCAAAGCTGGCCAGCACTGCCTAAAGTTAACATGACGGAGTATCAGTGTCATTGTTCTACTCCTAATCGACAGGTAAGCAGGGCAGAAAGATAATAAAATGCATAAGATCTTCAGTTCCAGCATCACATGATATGATATGATATTTATAACGCGCTTAATACCCAGAGGTTTCTAAGCACGGACAGAACCTGTGTTGCTCCGCGTCGTCTTGCTTCCAAAGAGAGCACGTTGCCACTGAGCTATCCTCCCGAGCCATAACAAACAGCCTGTATTCTTTGAAATTACCATTTGATTTCTTGACCATTTAGCAGTAATTGCCCATAGGGGCAAAAGACTGAGTCTCGCCCTGGTTTTCAGAACTCACTATCTTTTGAAATGAGTCCACAAAAGATATTCCGAGATTGGGGATGTGGACAAAAGAACATATGAACGGTTGGACATTCTTTGTAGCTCGATTTGTTCATGACTTTAGAAGGTGGTTTAAAAGCAAACAGGTCAGGCTAGCTTTCATATTTAGCCAGACTTTGAACCACAATTTAATTGGCTCAATACAAATCACATCTTCAATATATTACATCCCTATTCTGTGTGTACAGCAAACGTAGGGGCTGAGTTAGGGAAGTCTAATACTTTTTTTTTTAAAGTTTCTCTTCTAGTTGTAAGCCCTTCACATCTGCCATTGCCCATAAAGTTGTGCCAAATCTAGCAACCGGTTTAGCCTTGGAAGAGTATATTCACAGCATTATGCCCACTGGCTGCACTTTGCATAGCTTAGCCAAACGCATTATACACCCCCCTCCCGTACCCCCTTGCACTCCTGTGACATTTTGGTTTCGGACTGTCAAGGGCCAACAAAAAGACTGGGAGGTTACATTTTCCGTGATCGGCCTGACACACCAAAATAGTCGATTTAGAGGCATTGATTAATGGATAGATGCAAATTGGACATGCAACAGATGTAGACATTAATCAAAGCTTGTAATGATCGTGGGGTTCTTGTGGGTAACACAGTGTCCTCAGCATACCTTAAAAGCGGGATCGACATGCCACCAAATTTGGGAACATCTGCGTTAGGTTCAACCAAATGTTTGCATGGATTGTTGACATATCGCGGATTTGACAAAGGGACAAGGACACAGCCCTGAAGCATTCCGACACCGACAGAAAACCATGGTGTACAATGACCTTTGCCTCCAGATCTCACACAGGCAATGTTGTTCAGATATACCATGGCAAGAACATTAACAAGTTCATTGGGAAAGCCTATTGAGGCCAAGATGGACGGCAACATTTAGCCCATTGGCCCTATCAAATGCTGCTCTGACATCCATAAAGCTTAAATTGAGTTTTTCTTTTTTGAGGTAGATGTAGTTGAGATTATCAGGGATACATTAAGCACTGAGTCCTGGGTTCCTAGATCTTCCTTGACCCCTAATCGGGTTTGCACAAGAATGTTATTAACTTCAACCCAATCTTGGAATCTAGCCAAGATGACCCTAATGAAAATGTGGAAAGAAGAATCCAACAAAGAAATAGGGCGATAAGCGGTTGGTACAATTTAAGGGCCTTTTTTTTTAATAATGAGGCCATATAATAGCTTGGTTTAAAAAATGAGGACATTTACCAGTAGTAAGTAATGAATTAAAGCCTACTGTCATTAAAATTAGCCAAAACTCCTCTTGTCTCCAGAATAGGTCTACAGGTATGCAGTCTGGATCTGGGAACTTGTTCAGAGATAGAATGTGTATTGTTTGAGGCTAACCTAGGTCCGGTGCGCTCGTGCTATGTTGAAAATCACTATGTCATACAAAGGATTAGGATAGCTGCAGCCTGTGGGTGGAGGGAATTCTGCCCCGATCCCCTAATACACAGTAAGATAACAGTATAGGTTGGCACTCAGAAGTTTAGACTGCACTTCTCCAATAAGTGATATGTATATAATGATTAGAATATAGCAGTGCAGTTCGTAAGATATAGTTCTCTTTAATAATAGCACTAAGCCAACACATGTTTCGACATCTAGTCATTCTCAAGGCTTCAGAAGTGCACCTTTGTATGTCTTGTTGGTAGTGAATTGCCTTGGTGTTTTATATATTCAAACTTAATAAATCCCCTGATATTAGGGCTGTGTCCAGCATTCCGTTGTGCTTGATCTCTTGATTTTCAAAACTGATGTCCCAGTAGCCTCTCCGTTAATTGTTAATAGAGTTCAGTATTTCATGGATGAATCCATGTACAGCACTCCCTCTGGGATGTCCGGTAAGGAGTCACCCCTCCGCTCGGCGCGCCGCAGGTAGATGTTCACAGATAGCTTCTATGCAGCAACTCTTCTATAGAGAATCTATGATGATGCAATAGAAAGGCCAATGCCAGTGGAAGAGTGAAGAGTGACAGACTCAGGGATAGTCAGGTCAACATCAATTGTTTATGCAATGAGGAAAAAACGATCAACCCAGTCTGTATCTTGAACATTTGTTTCATGCACATGGCCTTTAATTAAATATCACTGTTCACCAATTGCCAAACATTCCCTGAGTCATTAATCATGGCGGCTTTGAGGAGTACTTCCAAAGCCAATAAGTCCAGTTCTTGATTTTTGTTGACGTGTCATTTTTTTAGACTGATTTCTGTCTCCAATAATAGAGGCTCTGTTCAAAGCCGGATCCGTCAAACCTTTGAAGAGATTCTTCTTTGCAATTCTACAAAGCTGAGCAAACCAATCATATTTTTGGTGAAAGTTAAGAGGTTTTACTGACTTAAAGAACACATCTGAAAACGAATTCAGAAGATCCAAGAAACCACAGTTAAGATCATGAGCCGCAGCATCGGGATCAATCATTATTCTGATTAATAACTGATTATTGAATATAACATCATGGTTAAAAAATAAATCATCAAAAAGTGAATAAAAACATGAAAATGATTGACTATGTTACCTAATGTTTGTTACTTTTAATAGTTACAAATTACAACAGGGCAAAGTGAAAATGTCCTATTAAGGCAACCCAAGTCATGCATTGGTCGACGTTACATGAATGTCTTGGGCAAGAAAGACAAAACAATACAAACAAGCATTGGCAAAGCCAACAGTTTTGCATAGAACCACGTAGGTCGTTCAGGCCTCCCATCAGGTCCAAGGCAGAGAGACTGGAGAGCCCACACATGCTTTTAGCACTGTTGCATGTTCCCAACTAACTACAAATACTTCACTTTTCCCCCTACCTTAAATGGTATGCAGGTACTAAATGCTAGGTCAGTGGCGCACTATGACCATTGAATGTATGCCGCCAGCCTCTACGGATGTGCAGTGCTCTGTTGTTTCCAGAAGGTAGAGTTGCACTGAAATAACACCCCCCAAAAAAGATAAAATACATGTGTGACATTTCCATGGATTCTTCGTCTTCCGAGCAGTCACAGAGATGAACTTTGAATTCACATTGGGGAGTCGTGGTCATGATTTTGCGGGTCATGTAGTGACCCTTTTCCTCTCTCATTTCCCTGCCCCTTTACTGTTCGAGAGGGGTCGCTTGTCCCGCCTCCCTCCCATACTAAGGGCAATAAAGTTAGGATTGTGTGGTTCAATAAGGTTAACAGACCCCCTTATTTTTTAAGGGCGCCACCGACTGTTCATCACTAGCCTGCCCCATTTGCAAAACGCTCAGATGGTGGTTATTCTGCAATTTGTATAATGTATTGGCTTTAGTTCTAGCTTCGTGACAGCAGGGCACACCCAAGGGAAGAAAATGACTGCATTCTGCCGGTGCACTGATTCACAAAAGTGAATAGGCACACGAATGCACAATGTAGACGTGGGCAGGAGGTGTGAGGGTGGTGGGACTGCCGCAACTGAACGTTCATTTTGATTCCAAGCTCATTTCCTCTGTACCAGGTGTTTTGCGGCCAGGATCGAACACTGGAGATGCCCCAAATAGAATTGCTCATGCTTTGCATGAGCCTTCCTATTTATTTTGCACATTTTCACCTCCCAAAACTTAGGTATAAATCAAGTGTCTAGCTGAGGGGCCCTTGTGGCCACAAACACCGATCCTACAACCTGCAGGTCTCTGCTTTAAATCAGGCGTTTGTTACTTTGGAACTGTGGCTGCAGAATTCATGAATCAGAACCATTGTATTTACAAATAAAATGTCACAGGGCACCTGTGATCCAGGCAGACGGAAGAATGGCTGTTTAGAAGGAAGAATGTATGGGGCGGGGTAGAATGATTAACAAAATAATAAATACAAACTTTGTCTCTGTCTTACTCCTACAGAATTGCAGTTTTCTACTGCATAAATAACAGGTGTTACTTTTTCCAAAATCCATGATTCTTATTTTATTGAACACTGGATGATGAACGACTTGGCCACCCAACCAGGTTTTCAACCTATAACTTGCAATGTGCATCCAGAGCCCCACAGCAAGAACAGTGACTCAATGAAGTATCTTACTTGATAGAGGGAGTTAGGTCCTCGGTTGGTGCAAGCAGGGTATTAGGCCCTGGTGCTGGGTAGGGTAAAGGGAGCTTCTTGGTGAAGAGTTTGTGTCCAAACAGTACCAAATCCCAAATAAGAGGGTGCATTTACACAAACGCACAATATTGTCATTCAACAAGAGCAGACACAAATATTTCTCTCCAGCTCAATGTATTGAAGAAAGTCATTGTTTGATCAAACATTGAAATCCCTTGCTAATGTCCATAAAACATCATAAAAGGCCAACGTAATCGAATAGCTTTCAAAACCAGCAATTCATCAGACAGACGTGCATCAGTCATCAGCCTCTATCCTGCATCAGTCATCAGCCTCTATCCTGCATCAGTCATCAGCCTCTATCCTTCATCAGTCATCAGCCTCTATCCAGCATCAGTCATCAGCCGCTATCCTGCATCAGTCATCAGCCTCTATCCTGCATCAGTCATCAGCCTCTATCCTGCATCAGTCATCAGCCTCTATCCTGCATCCATCATCAGCCTCTAGCCTGCATCAGTCATCAGACTCTACCCTGCATCAGTCATCAACCTCTATCCTGCATCAGTCATCAACCTCTATCCTGCATCAGTCATCAGCCTCTACCCTGCATCAGTCATCAGCCTCTCTCCTACATCAGTCATCAGCCTCTGTCCTGCATCAGTCATCAGCCTCTCTCCTACATCAGTCATCAACCTCTATCCTGCATCAGTCATCAGCCTCTAGCCTGCATCAGTCATCAGCCTCTATCCTTCATCAGTCATCAGCCTCTATCCTACATCAGTCATCAGCCTCTGCCCTGCATCCGTCATCAGCCTCTATCCTGCATCAGTCATCAGCCTCTATCCTGCATCCATCATCAGCCTCTAGCCTGCATCAGTCATCAGACTCTACCCTGCATCAGTCATCAACCTCTATCCTGCATCAGTCATCAGCCTCTACCCTGCATCAGTCATCAGCCTCTCTCCTACATCAGTCATCAGCCTCTGTCCTGCATCAGTCATCAGCCTCTCTCCTGCATCCGTCAGCAGCCTCTATCCTGCATCCGTCATCAGCCTCTATCCTACATCAGTCATCAGCCTCTGTCCTGCATCAGTCATCAGCCTCTGTCCTGCATCAGTCATCAGCCTCTACCCTGCACCAGTCACCAGCCTCTATCCTGCATCAGTCATCAGGCCTCTAGCCTGCATCCATCATCAGCCTCTATCCTGCATCAGTCATCAGCCTCTAGCCTGCATCCGTCATCAGCCTCTACCCTGAATCAGTCATCAGCCTCTATCCTCCATCAGTCATCAACCTCTATCCTGCATCAGTAATCAGCCCCTACCCAGTTTCAGTCATCAGCCTCTCTCCTACATCAGTCATCAGCCTCTGTCCTGCATCAGTCATCAGCCTCTCTCCTGCATCCGTCATCAGCCTCTATCCTGCATCCATCATCAGCCTCTGTCCTGCATCAGTCATCAGCCTCTACCCTGCACCAGTCATCAGCCTCTATCCTGCATCAGTCATCGGCCTCTAGCCTGCTTCAGTCATCAGCCTCTAGCCTGCATCAGTCATCAGCCTCTACCCTGCATCAGTCATCAGCCTCTATCCTGCACCAGTCATCAGCCTCTAGCCTGCATCAGTCATCAGCCTCTACCCTGCATCAGTCATCAGCCTCTCTCCTGCATCTGTCATCAGCCTCTACCCTGCATCCATCATCAGCCTCTACCCTGCATCCATCATCAGCCTCTACCCTGCATCAGTCATCAGCCTCTATCCTGCATCAGTCATCAACCTCTATCCTACATCAGTCATCAGCCTCTAGCCTGCATCAGTCATCAGCCTCTACCCTGTATCAGTCATCAGCCTCTCTCCTACATCAGTCATCAGCCTCTGTCCTGCATCAGTCATCAGCCTCTCTCCTGCATCCGTCATCAGCCTCTATCCTGCATCCGTCATCAGCCTCTGTCCTGCATCAGTCATCAGCCTCTACCCTGCACCAGTCATCAGACTCTACCCTGCATCAGTCATCAACCTCTATCCTGCATCAGTCATCAGCCTCTACCCTGCACCAGTCATCAGCCTCTCTCCTACATCAGTCATCAGCCTCTGTCCTGCATCAGTCATCAGCCTCTCTCCTGCATCAGTCATCAGCCTCTGTCCTGCATCAGTCATCAGCCTCTACCCTGCACCAGTCATCAGCCTCTATCCTGCATCAGTCATCAGCCTCTCTCCTGCATCCGTCATCAGCCTCTATCCTGCATCAGTCATCAGCCTCTATCCTGCATCAGTCATCAGCCTCTATCCTTCATCAGTCATCAGCCTCTATCCTACATCAGTCATCAGCCTCTGCCCTGCATCCGTCATCAGCCTCTATCCTGCATCAGTCATCAGCCTCTATCCTGCATCCATCATCAGCCTCTAGCCTGCATCAGTCATCAGACTCTACCCTGCATCAGTCATTAACCTCTATCCTGCATCAGTCATCAGCCTCTACCCTGTATCAGTCATCAGCCTCTACCCTGTATCAGTCATCAGCCTCTCTCCTACATCAGTCATCAGCCTCTGTCCTGCATCAGTCATCAGCCTCTCTCCTGCATCCGTCATCAGCCTCTATCCTGCATCAGTCATACGTATACGGTAACACCAGCATGTTAATTCCACACTGGTCAACTCGCCTTTGTGGATCGCCAACCAATTGAGAGTTAAAAGAGCTGAGTGATGTGCTATCTATGAGTTAGAGGAAAGGGCGCTCAGGCTCTGAATTGACAAGCCTCTGAAGATGAGCCAGGAGATAGCTACAGGCACCCATATAGATGCTACCAGCATAATCTGTACGCAACATCACTAGTGTAAACGGCCTGGACCAGATGTGGAAACATGAAGAAACTCAAGGGCTACATCTCTCTCTGCTTCCTGACACCATGTCCTGACTCTCTCGTTCTCCATGCAAGGGCTACATTTCTCTCTGCTTCCTGGCACAATGTTCTGGCCCTCTCTCCTTCTCCATGCAAGGACTACATCTCTCTGCTTCCCGACACAATGTTCTGGCCCTCTCTCCTTCTCCATGAATGGGCTACATCTCTCTCTGCTTCCTGACACCATGTTCTGGCCCTCTCTCTTTCTCCATGCAAGGACTACATTTCTCGCTGCTTCCTGACACAATGGCCCTCTCCTTCACCATGCAAGGACTGCATCTCTCTATGCTTCCCGACACCATGTTCTGGCCCTCTCTCCCTCTCCAGGGAAGGGCTACATCTCTCCCTGCTTCGTGACACCATGTTATGGCCCCCTCTCCTTCTCCATCTAAGGACTACATTTATCTCTGCTTCCTGACTCCATGTGCTGGCCTTCTCCCTCTCCATACAAGGATTACATTTCTCTCTGCTTATTGACACCATGTTCTGGTCCTTTCGTTCTCCATGCAAGGGCTACATCTCTCTCTGCTTCCTGACGTCATGTTCTGGCCCTCTCCCTCTCCATGCAAGGACTACATTTCTCTCTGCTTCCTGACACCATGTTCTGGCCCTCTCCCTCTCCATGCAAGGGCTACATCTCACTCTGCTTCCTGGCATCATGTTCCGGCCCTCTTCTTCTCCATGCAAGGACTACATTTCTCTCTGCTTCCTGGCATCATGTTCTGTCCTTCTTCTTCTCCATGCAAGGACTACATTTCTCTCTGCTTCCTGGCACCATGTTTCGGCCTCTCCTTCTGTTACGCTCACCTGGTCTCTGTGGAGGCGCTGGGGCACGGTTGCAGCCCTCCCTGGAATTAGATCACCCTCTTCTGGTTTCGTCCCCTGCGGATCAGCTGTGGGCGGCGACAATCAGTGGCACTGCTCCTGGTAAGTGTGAATGATGAGCCCTCCGTCCTGCTACTTCTGGCAGGGGCGCTTGTTAATGGAATCGAGTTCCTTCCCTGATTCCAGAGTATTAGTCCAGTCCAGCTGCGACTAAGCTCCTCTTTCTGCTTTCTCTCAATGTCTCTTGTCTTTTCCCCTTTTTCTGCTTTCTCTCAATGTCTCTTGTCTTTGCCCTTCTATCTGCTTTCTCTCGATGTCTTGATGTTTTTGCTCTCAACGTTGTTGTTTTCCCCTGAATTATGTTACTCTCTGTTTTCTCCCAATAGATGGAAACACAGCCTAACTACGGCAGTGGAGGCACGGAACGGGCTGAGTGGAAGATGGAGGCAACCGCAATGTCCGGCAGCAGGTGAGTGATGGCTTTAGGAAGGCGCGGGGTTACATGGCAGCACACATTTAACGAATGTCTGTTATGTGTCTAACCTTGTCTTTTGCCTTTCTTTTGCAGGTGCTGTGAGTTCGGATGAAGAGCGTTGTGCCGCGGTGCCCAGATGATGCTGTCGGCGTTCCGAAATGTTTACAGGTGAGCTGCGGTGCCAGGAAGAAGATGACTGCGCTCCGAGATATTTGCAGGTGAGCCGCGGTGCCAGGAAGAAGATGACTGCGCTCCGAGATGTTTGAAGGTGAGCCACAGTGCCAGAAAGAAGCGTTGAAGTGAGAGCAGGATCCTCCGGATGGTGAGTATGAAAGTAGATTGCAAGATCTCTTCACGTACGTTGAATCCCAGGCGACGGTGACTTTACGCTGCACGGAGGTGTAGAATAACGCGAAGCGTATGCCTTGGAGTTGGGCTGGCTTTTATAGCTGAGCTCTTAAGGCCATGCCCCCTAGCACAGTCCTGCATGCCACACCCTGCCACTACTAGAAGTTGCACGTGCAGGTGCAGATGGAGACCACACCCAGACTAGTTACACTCAAATGGGAGTTCTTGAGAGTATCCTTGCCCATAATAAAAGAGTTCCCGTTCCATTCTAAGCACTTCTGCCCATAATGAAAGTCTCTTGTTTAAGTTCTTCCATGAGCCTGGCGCCAAAGGAGCCAGGACTGTGTCCTACCATGCCCCCCATATATAAACGTCCCAAAGGGACGTGCGTGACCCATGATGCTCGCTGCTCCTTCCACTTGATGGTGCTATTCCTGTGATCCTGGGCAAGTGGCCATGACACATTCTCCATGCAAGGGTCACATCTCTCTTTCTCATCTCGCATGATTTTGGCCATGGCACAGAGAGAGAGAGAGCCGCACAGACACCACCACGAGGATAAGGGCGAGTTGGAGGCCGCCACTGTCCACAGGACCACAGCAGTCCAACCTGAGCAGTGCAGCGAGAGACGTTTTTATGGGAGGGCAAAAGGGGCACTTGCCCAGGGCCCCCACCTTGGAGGGGGCCCCACAAGGCTGCCTGATCTAAAAGAGTAATATTCCTTTGTTCATCAGAATTAAATAGCACACATCATGATATTTTATGGCATGGTGCTGAGACTCTAAACCTCTTGCCTGTCTGTTTTGTCAAGTACATTCTGCCTCGATCAATTCACCATGGAATGCTTTCTGTGTTCACTATGGTATATATAGTTTGTGTGTTCCTTGTGGCACAACTCCTGTAGCATTCTTGCCTTCCTGTGGGAATTATGTTGATCATGTGCAATAGCCACAATAGAAATGCATATTGGTCAATTGCGTGTGACAATGGTTCAGAAGGTAGCTCAATGTGTTAAGCACTCATTGCAGAGATATGTGCTCCTATGCAAGATTAGAATAGCACATTCCTCTAAGGCTGGCTGAGCCTTTCCTATGTCTGAAGTTTATAAACCTGCCTGCATATGTACTTGGTCTTGCAGCACAACCGGTGCTCTTATCAGCAACGTACCTGCACCATATAGGGGTTGCAATAAAAACAAACATGTCATCCTTATGGTGAAGGTCTAGAAATTGGTTTGTTTAGATGGGATGTTGTGAAATCTAGGCCATCACCTCCAATGAGGAGCATAAACTGTTAGTCCAAGAGAAGAATAAGTATCCAAATTTGAAACCAAAGCATTCATGCTTGTATCCTGGCTTTGCCAGCAGACAATACAGTGATCCTGGTCAAATCAACTAATATCTCCTACATTACTATACTGTCTTCTGTGAAGTTTGCCTTCTCGCATGCTGGTGGCATCGTTTAGCGCGTTACTTGATATTTCCTCTTTCGCAGGCCATTTGAGTGTAATGGGTGGTAGACAGAAGGGAGCTGACCAGATGGTGCAGAACTAGGGCACACATATTTTGAAGTCTGCTCGTTTGACACAAAGGCTTTGCATTTTTGTAAAGGTCAAAGGTTTTTCTGCACATTTATAAATTACAATTTTACAAGCCAGTGTTTTGGAAGTATGTAAAGCTTTAAAATACAAAAGACATACCCAGATTAAATCTGTTAAATCACACTGATTAGTATGCTGGTACTTATATACTTCTCTTGATGATGAAAGGAATGAAGCTAGAATCATTCTGTGACACCCCTCTATAATATTTAGTTTTTAAAAATGGTCATGTTTGGTAATGTGATTGGTGTACTTTCCAAGTCAGTTTTATAAAATGAGATTATTTTAGCTCATGGTAAGGACTGGTAATGAAAGGTTTCAAAGGCAGAAATTGCAAAGTTGGCACACATCCCAGATTCACCCCTTAACCAGTGTGTATAACACTGGGCATCTAATTTAATCTTGTATTGCCTAGCCTCTCGAAATTGCCAGCCCTTCAGAATGATTTCCTTCTCAGGGTATGATCTTCGAAACAGCCTCACTCATGGTGTCACTGGCTATATAGTGTTGCTTCCACTATAATAGTGAGCATTGATGTATTTCACACCACAGGCACTTATTTCTTTGATCTCTAAGAGATTCTTCTTTGCAATTCTACAAAGCTGAGCAAACCAATCATATTTTTGGTGAAAGTTAAGAGGTTTTACTGACTTAAAGAACACATCTGAAAACAAATTCAGAAGATCCAAGAAACCACAGTTAAGATCATGAGCCGCAGCATCGGGATCAATCATTATTCTGATTAATAACTGATTATTGGACATAACATCATGGTTAAAAAATAAATCATCAAAAAGTGAATAAAAACATGAAAATGATTGACTATGTTACCTAATGTTTGTTACTTTTAATAGTTACAAATTACAACAGGGCAAAGTGAAAATGTCCTATTAAGGCAACCCAAGTCATGCATTGGTCGACGTTACATGAATGTCTTGGGCAAGAAAGACAAAACAATACAAACAAGCATTGGCAAAGCCAACAGTTTTGCATAGAACCACGTAGGTCGTTCAGGCCTCCCATCAGGTCCAAGGCAGAGAGACTGGAGAGCCCACACATGCTTTTAGCACTGTTGCATGTTCCCAACTAACTACAAATACTTCACTTTTCCCCCCTACCTTAAATGGTATGCAGGTACTAAATGCTAGGTCAGTGGCGCACTATGACCATTGAATGTATGCCGCCAGCCTCTACGGATGTGCAGTGCTCTGTTGTTTCCAGAAGGTAGAGTTGCACTGAAATAACACCCCCCACAAAAGATAAAATAAATGTGTGACATTTCCATGGATTCTTCGTCTTCCGAGCAGTCACAGAGATGAACTTTGAATTCACATTGGGGAGTCGTGGTCATGATTTTGCGGGTCATGTAGTGACCCTTTTCCTCTCTCATTTCCCTGCCCCTTTACTGTTCGAGAGGGGTCGCTTGTCCCGCCTCCCTCCCATACTAAGGGCAATAAAGTTAGGATTGTGTGGTTTAATAAGGTTAACAGACCCCCTTATTTTTTAAGGGCGCCACCGACTGTTCATCACTAGCCTGCACCATTTGGAAAACGCTCAGATGGTGGTTATTTTGCAATTTGTATAATGTATTGGCTTTAGTTCTAGCTTCGTGACAGCAGGGCACACCCAAGTGAAGAAAATGACTGCATTCTGCCGGTGCACTGATTCACAAAAGTGAATAGGCACACGAATGCACAATGTAGACGTGGGCAGGAGGTGTGAGGGTGGTGGGACTGCCGCAACTGAACGTTTATTTTGATTCCAAGCTCATTTCCTCTGTACCAGGTGTTTTGCGGCCAGGATCGAACACTGGAGATGCCCCAAATAGAATTGCTCATGCTTTGCATGAGCCTTCCTATTTATTTTGCACATTTTCACCTCCCAAAACTTAGGTATAAATCAAGTGTCTAGCTGAGGGGCCCTTGTGGCCACAAACACCGATCCTACAACCTGCAGGTCTCTGCTTTAAATCAGGCGTTTGTTACTTTGGAACTGTGGCTGCAGAATTCATGAATGAGAACCATTGTATTTACAAATAAAATGTCACAGGGCACCTGTGATCCAGGCAGACGGAAGAATGGCTGTTTAGAAGGAAGAATGTATGGGGCGGGGTAGAATGATTAACAAAATAATAAATACAAACTTTGTCTCTGTCTTACTCCTACAGAATTGCAGTTTTCTACTGCATAAATAACAGGTGTTACTTTTTCCAAAATCAATGATTCTTATTTTATTGAACACTGGATGATGAACGACTTGGCCACCCAACCAGGTTTTCAACCTATAACTTGCAATGTGCATCCAGAGCCCCACAGCAAGAACAGTGACTCCATGAAGTATCTTACTCGATAGAGGGAGTTAGGTCCTCGGTTGGTGCAAGAAGGGTATTAGGCCCTGGTGCTGGGTAAGGTAAAGGGAGCTTCTTGGTGAAGAGTTTGTGTCCAAACAGTATCAAATCCCAAATAAGAGGGTGCATTTACACAAACGCACAATATTGTCATTCAACAAGAACAGACACAAATATTTCTCTCCAGCTCAATGTATTGAAGAAAGTCATTGTTTGATCAAACATTGAAATCCCTTGCTAATGTCCATAAAACATCATAAAAGGCCAACGTAATCGAATAGCTTTCAAAACCAGCAATTCATCAGACAGACGTGCATCAGTCATCAGCCTCTATCCTGCATCAGTCATCAGCCTCTATCCTGCATCAGTCATCAGCCTCTATCCTGCATCAGTCATCAGCCTCTATCCTGCATCAGTCATCAGCCTCTATCCTGCATCAGTCATCAGCCTCTATCCTGCATCCATCATCAGCCTCTAGCCTGCATCAGTCATCAGACTCTACCCTGCATCAGTCATCAACCTCTATCCTGCATCAGTCATCAGCCTCTACCCTGCATCAGTCATCAGCCTCTCTCCTACATCAGTCATCAGCCTCTGTCCTGCATCAGTCATCAGCCTCTCTCCTGCATCCGTCATCGGCCTCTATCCTGCATCCGTCATCAGCCTCTATCCTACATCAGTCATCAGCCTCTGTCCTGCATCAGTCACCAGCCTCTATCCTGCATCAGTCATCAGGCCTCTAGCCTGCATCCATCATCAGCCTCTATCCTGCATCAGTCATCAGCCTCTAGCCTGCATCCTTCATCAGCCTCTACCCTGCATCAGTCATCAGCCTCTATCCTGCATCAGTCATCAACCTCTATCCTGCATCAGTCATCAGGCTCTACCCTGTTTCAGTCATCAGCCTCTCTCCTACATCAGTCATCAGCCTCTGTCCTGCATCAGTCATCAGCCTCTCTCCTGCATCCGTCATCAGCCTCTCTCCTGCATCCGTCATCAGCCTCTGTCCTGCATCAGTCATCAGCCTCTCTCCTGCATCCGTCATCAGCCTCTGTCCTGCATCCGTCATCAGCCTCTGTCCTGCATCAGTCATCAGCCTCTAGCCTGCTTCAGTCATCAGCCTCTAGCCTGCATCAGTCATCAGCCTCTACCCTGCATCAGTCATCAGCCTCTATCCTGCACCAGTCATCAGCCTCTAGCCTGCATCAGTCATCAGCCTCTACCCTGCATCAGTCATCAGCCTCTATCCTGCATCAGTCATCAGCCTCTGTCCTGCATCAGTCATCAGCCTCTACCCTGCATCCATCATCAGCCTCTACCCTGCATCAGTCATCAGCCTCTATCCTGCATCAGTCATCAACCTCTATCCTACATCAGTCATCAGCCTCTAGCCTGCATCAGTCATCAGCCTCTACCCTGTATCAGTCATCAGCCTCTCTCCTACATCAGTCATCAGCCTCTGTCCTGCATCAGTCATCACCCTCTCTCCTGCATCCGTCATCAGCCTCTATCCTGCATCCGTCATCAGCCTCTGTCCTGCATCAGTCATCAGCCTCTACCCTGCACCAGTCATCAGACTCTACCCTGCATCAGTCATCAACCTCTATCCTGCATCAGTCATCAGCCTCTACCCTGCATCAGTCATCAGCCTCTCTCCTACATCAGTCATCAGCCTCTGTCCTGCATCAGTCATCAGCCTCTCTCCTGCATCCTTCATCAGCCTCTATCCTACATCAGTCATCAGCCTCTGCCCTGCATCAGTCATCAGGCCTCTAGCCTGCATCCATCATCAGCCTCTATCCTGCATCCGTCGTCAGCCTCTAGCCTGCATCCGTCATCAGCCTCTATCCTGCATCCGTCATCAGCCTCTATCCTACATCAGTCATCAGCCTCTGTCCTGCATCAGTCACCAGCCTCTATCCTGCATCAGTCATCAGGCCTCTAGCCTGCATCCATCATCAGCCTCTATCCTGCATCAGTCATCAGCCTCTAGCCTGCATCCTTCATCAGCCTCTACCCTGCATCAGTCATCAGCCTCTATCCTGCATCAGTCATCAACCTCTATCCTGCATCAGTCATCAGGCTCTACCCTGTTTCAGTCATCAGCCTCTCTCCTACATCAGTCATCAGCCTCTGTCCTGCATCAGTCATCAGCCTCTCTCCTGCATCCGTCATCAGCCTCTCTCCTGCATCCGTCATCAGCCTCTGTCCTGCATCAGTCATCAGCCTCTCTCCTGCATCCGTCATCAGCCTCTGTCCTGCATCAGTCATCAGCCTCTAGCCTGCTTCAGTCATCAGCCTCTAGCCTGCATCAGTCATCAGCCTCTACCCTGCATCAGTCATCAGCCTCTATCCTGCACCAGTCATCAGCCTCTAGCCTGCATCAGTCATCAGCCTCTACCCTGCATCAGTCATCAGCCTCTATCCTGCATCAGTCATCAGCCTCTGTCCTGCATCAGTCATCAGCCTCTACCCTGCATCCATCATCAGCCTCTACCCTGCATCAGTCATCAGCCTCTATCCTGCATCAGTCATCAACCTCTATCCTACATCAGTCATCAGCCTCTAGCCTGCATCAGTCATCAGCCTCTACCCTGTATCAGTCATCAGCCTCTCTCCTACATCAGTCATCAGCCTCTGTCCTGCATCAGTCATCAGCCTCTCTCCTGCATCCGTCATCAGCCTCTATCCTGCATCCGTCATCAGCCTCTGTCCTGCATCAGTCATCAGCCTCTACCCTGCACCAGTCATCAGACTCTACCCTGCATCAGTCATCAACCTCTATCCTGCATCAGTCATCAGCCTCTACCCTGCATCAGTCATCAGCCTCTCTCCTACATCAGTCATCAGCCTCTGTCCTGCATCAGTCATCAGCCTCTCTCCTGCATCCTTCATCAGCCTCTATCCTACATCAGTCATCAGCCTCTGCCCTGCATCAGTCATCAGGCCTCTAGCCTGCATCCATCATCAGCCTCTATCCTGCATCCGTCATCAGCCTCTAGCCTGCATCCGTCATCAGCCTCTACCCTGCATCAGTCATCAGCCTCTATCCTGCATCAGTCATCAACCTCTATCCTGCATCAGTCATCAGCCTCTACCCTGTTTCAGTCATCAGCCTCTCTCCTACATCAGTCATCAGCCTCTGTCCTGCATCAGTCATCAGCCTCTCTCCTGCATCCGTCATCAGCCTCTATCCTGCATCCGTCATCAGCCTCTGTCCTGCATCAGTCATCAGCCTCTACCCTGCACCAGTCATCAGCCTCTATCCTGCATCAGTCATCAGCCTCTAGCCTGCTTCAGTCATCAGCCTCTAGCCTGCATCAGTCATCAGCCTCTACCCTGCATCAGTCATCAGCCTCTATCCTGCACCAGTCATCAGCCTCTAGCCTGCATCAGTCATCAGCATCTACCCTGCATCAGTCATCAGCCTCTATCCTGCATCAGTCATCAACCTCTATCCTGCATCAGTCATCAGCCTCTCTCCTGCATCTATCATCAGCCTCTATCCTGCATCCATCATCAGCCTCTACCCTGCATCCATCATCAGCCTCTACCCTGCATCAGTCATCAGCCTCTATCCTGCATCAGTCATCAACCTCTATCCTACATCAGTCATCAGCCTCTAGCCTGCATCAGTCATCAGCCTCTACCCTGTATCAGTCATCAGCCTCTCTCCTGTATCAGTCATCAGCCTCTGTCCGGCATCAGTCATCAGCCTCTCTCCTGCATCCGTCATCAGCCGCTATCCTGCATCCGTCATCAGCCTCTGTCCTGCATCAGTCATCAGCCGCTACCCTGCACCAGTCATCAGACTCTACCCTGCATCAGTCATCAACCTCTATCCTGCATCAGTCATCAGACTCTACCCTGCATCAGTCATCAGCCTCTCTCCTACATCAGTCATCAGCCTCTGTCCTGCATCAGTCATCAGCCTCTCTCCTGCATCAGTCATCAGCCTCTGTCCTGCATCAGTCATCAGCCCCTACCCTGCACCAGTCATCAGCCTCTATCCTGCATCAGTCATCAGCCTCTCTCCTGCATCCGTCATCAGCCTCTATCCTGCATCAGCCATCAGCCTCTATCCTGCATCAGTCATCAGCCTCTATCCTTCATCAGTCATCAGCCTCTATCCTACATCAGTCATCAGCCTCTGCCCTGCATCCGTCATCAGCCTCTATCCTGCATCAGTCATCAGCCTCTATCCTGCATCCATCATCGGCCTCTAGCCTGCATCAGTCATCAGACTCTACCCTGCATCTTTCATTAACCTCTATCCTGCATCAGTCATCAGCCTCTACCCTGTATCAGTCATCAGCCTCTCTCCTACATCAGTCATCAGCCTCTGTCCTGCATCAGTCATCAGCCTCTCTCCTGCATCCGTCATCAGCCTCTATCCTGCATCAGTCATACGTATACGGTAACACCAGCATGTTAATTCCACACTGGTCAACTCGCCTTTGTGGATCGCCAACCAATTGAGAGTTAACAGAGCTGAGTGATGTGCTATCTATGAGTTAGATGAAAGGGCGCCCAGGCTCTGAATTGACAAGCCTCTTTAGATGAGCCAGGAGATAGCTACAGGCACCCATATAGATGCTACCAGCATAATCTGTACGCAACATCACTAGTGCCAAACGGCCTGGACCAGATGTGGAAACATGAAGAAACTCAAGGGCTACATCTCTCTCTGCTTCCTGACACCATGTCCTGACCCTCTCGTTCTCCATGCAAGGGCTACATTTCTCTCTGCTTCCTGACTCCATGTGCTGGCCTTCTCCCTCTCCATACAAGGACTACATTTCCCTCTGCTTCCTGACACCATGTTCTGGTCCTTTCGTTCTCCATGCAAGGGCTACATCTCTCTCTGCTTCCTGACGTCATGTTCTGGCCCTCTCCCTCTCCATGCAAGGACTACATTTCTCTCTGCTTCCTGACACCATGTTCTGGCCCTCTCCCTCTCCATGCAAGGGCTACATCTCACTCTGCTTCCTGACACCATGTTCTGGCACTCTCTTACTCTCCATGCAAGGGCTGCATCTCTCTCTGCTTCCTGGCATCATGTTCTGGCCCTCTTCTTCTCCATGCAAGGACTACATTTCTCTCTGCTTCCTGGCATCATGTTCTGTCCTTCTTCTTCTCCATGCAAGGACTACATTTCTCTCTGCTTCCTGGCACCATGTTTCGGCCTCTCCTTCTGTTACGCTCACCTGGTCTCTGTGGAGGCGCTGGAGCACGGTTGCAGCCCTCCCTGGAATTAGATCACCCTCTTCTGGTTTCGTCCCCTGCGGATCAGCTGTGGGCGGCGACAATCAGTGGCACTGCTCCTGGTAAGTGTGAATGATGAGCTCTCCGTCCTGCTACTTCTGGCAGGGGCGTTTGTTAATGGAATCGAGTTCCTTCCCTGATTCCAGAGTATTAGTCCAGTCCAGCTGCGACTAAGCTCCTCTTTCTGCTTTCTCTCAATGTCTCTTGTCTTTTCCCCTTTTTCTGCTTTCTCTCAATGTCTCTTGTCTTTGCCCTTCTATCTGCTTTCTCTCGATGTCTTGATGTTTTTGCTCTCAACGTTGTTGTTTTCCCCTGAATTATGTTCCTCTCTGTTTTCTCCCAATAGATGGAAACACAGCCTAACTACGGCAGTGGAGGCACGGAACGCGGCTGAGTGGAAGATGGAGGCGACCGCAATGTCCGGCAGCAGGTGAGTGATGGCTTTAGGAAGGCGCGGGGTTAAATGGCAGCACACATTTAACGAATGTCTGTTATGTGTCTAACCTTGTCTTTTGCCTTTCTTTTGCAGGTGCTGTGAGTTCGGATGAAGAGCGTTGTGCCGCGGTGCCCAGATGATGCTGGCGGCGTTCCGAAATGTTTACAGGTGAGCTGCGGTGCCAGGAAGAAGATGACTGCGCTCCGAGATATTTGCAGGTGAGCCGCGGTGCCAGGAAGAAGATGACTGCGAACCGAGGGGTTTGCAGGTGAGCTGCGGTGCCAGGAAGAAGATGACTGCGCTCCGAGATGTTTGAAGGTGAGCCACAGTGCCAGAAAGAAGCGTTCAGGTGAGAGCAGGATCCTCCGGATGGTGAGTATGAAAGTAGATTGCAAGATCTCTTCACGTACGTTGAATCCCAGGCGACGGTGACATTACGCTGCACGGAGGTGTAGAATAACGCGAAGCGTATGCCTTGGAGTTGGGCTGGCTTTTATAGCTGAGCTCTTAAGGCCATGCCCCCTAGCACAGTCCTGCATGCCACACCCTGCCACTACTAGAAGTTGCATGTGCAGGTGCAGATGGAGACCACACCCAGACTAGTTACACTCAAATGAGAGTTCTTGAGAGTATCCTTTCCCATAATAAAAGAGTTCCCGTTCCATTCTAAGCCCTTCAGCCCATAATGAAAGTCTCTTGTTTAAGTTCTTCCATGAGCCTGGCGCCAAATGAGCCAGGACTGTGTCCTACCATGCCCCCCAGATATAAATGTCCCAAAGGGACGTGCGTGACCCATGATGCTCGCTGCTCCCTCCACTTGATGGTGCTATTCCTGTGATCCTGGGCAAGTGGCCAGGACACATTCTCCATGCAAGGGTCACATCTCTCTTTGCTTCCTTACACCATGTACTGTTCCTCTCCCTCTCCATGCAAGGGCTATCGCTCTCCATGCAAGGGCTATATTTCTCTCTGCTTCCTGGCACCATGTTCTGGCCCTCTCTCCTTCTCCATGCAAGAACTACATCTCTCTGCTTCCCGACACAATGTTCTGGCCCTCTCTCCTTCTCCATGCACGGGCTACATCTTCTCTGCTTCCTGACACCATGTTCTGGCCCTCTCTCTTTCTCCATGCAAGGACTACATTTCTCGCTGCTTCCTGACACAATGGCCCTCTCCTTCACCATGCAAGGACTGCATCTCTCTATGCTTCCTGACACCATGTTCTGGCCCTCTCTCCCTCTCCAGAGAAGGGCTACATCTCTCCCTACTTCGTGACACAATGTTCTGGCCCCCTCTCCTTCTCCATCTAAGGACTACATTTATCTCTGCTTCCTGATTCCATGTGCTGGCCTTCTCCCTCTCCATACAAGGACTACATTTCTCTCTGCTTCCTGACACCATGTTCTGGTCCTCTCGTTCTCCATGCAAGAGCTACATCTCTCTCTGCTTCCTGACATCATGTTCTGGCCCTCTCCCTCTCCATGCAAGGACTACATTTCTCTCTGCTTCCTGACACCATGTTCTGGCCCTCTCCCTCTCCATGCAAAGGCCACATCTTTCTCTGCTTCCTGACACCATGTTCTGGCACTCTCTTACTCTCCATGCAAGGGCTGCATCTCTCTCTGCTTCCTGGCATCATGTTCTGGCCCTCTTCTTCTCCATGCAAGGGCTACATCTCTCTCTGCTTCCTGACATCATGTTCTGGCCCTCTCCCTCTCCATGCAAGGACTACATTTCTCTCTGCTTCCTGACACCATGTTCTGGCCCTCTCCCTCTCCATGCAAGGGCTACATCTTTCTCTGCTTCCTGACACCATGTTCTGGCACTCTCTTACTCTCCATGCAAGGGCTGCATCTCTCTCTGCTTCCCGACACCATGTTCTGGCACTCTCTTACTCTCCATGCAAGGGCTGCATCTCTCTCTGCTTCCTGGCATCATGTTCTGGCCCTCTTCTTCTCCATGCAAGGACTACATTTCTCTCTGCATCCTAGCATCATGTTCTGTCCTTCTTCTTCTCCATGCAAGGACTACATTTCTCTCTGCATCCTAGCATCATGTTCTGTCCTTCTTCTTCTCCATGCAAGGACTACATTTCTCTCTGCTTCCTGGCACCATGTTTCAGCCCTCTCCTTCTGTTACACTCACCTGGTCTCTGTGGAGGCGCTGGAGCACAGTTGCAGCCCTCCCTGGAATTAGATCACCCTCTTCTGGTTTCGTCCCCTGCGGATCAGCTGTGGGCGGCGACAATCAGTGGCACTGCTCCGTGTAAGTGTGAATGATGAGCTCTCCGTCCTGCTACTTCTGGCAGGGGCGCTTGTTAATGGAATCGAGTTCCTTCCCTGATTCCAGAGTATTAGTCCAGTCCAGCTGCGACTAAGCTCCTCTTTCTGCTTTCTCTCAATGTCTCTTGTCTTTTCCCCTTTTTCTGCTTTCTCTCAATGTCTCTTGTCTTTTCCCTTCTATCTGCTTTCTCTCGATGTCTTGATGTTTTTGCTCTCAACGTTGTTTTCCCCTGAATTATGTTCCTCTCTGTTTTCTCCCAATAGATGGAAACACAGCCTAACTACAGCAGTGGAGGCACGGAACGCGGCTAAGTGGATGATGGAGGCGACCGCAATGTCTGGCAGCAGGTGAGTGATGGCTTTAGGAAGGCGCGGGGTTAAATAGCAGCGCACATTTAACAAATGTCTGTTATGTGTCTAACCTTGTCTTTTGCCTTTCTTTTGCAGGTGCTGAGAGTTCGGATGAAGAGCGTTGTGCCGCGGTGCCCAGATGATGCTGTCGGCGTTCCGAAATGTTTTACAGGTGAGCCGCGGTGCCAGGAAGAAGATGACTGCGCTCCGAGATATTTGCAGGTGAGCCGCGGTGCCAGGAAGAAGATGACTGCGCTCTGAGGTGTTTGCAGGTGGGCTGCGGTGCCAGGAAGAAGATGACTGCGCTCCGAGATGTTTGCAGGTGAACCACAGTGCCAGAAAGAAGCGTTCAGGTGAGAGCAGGATCCTCCGGATGGTGAGTATGAAAGTAGATTGCAAGATCTCTTCAGGTACGTTGAATCCCAGGCGACGGTGACATTACGCTGCACGGAGGTGCAGAATAACGCGAAGCGTGTGCCTTGGAGTTGGGCTGGCTTTTATAGCTGAGCTCTTAAGGCCATGCCCCCTAGCACAGTCCTGCATGCCACACCCTGCCACTACTAGAAGTTGCACGTGCAGGTGCAGATGGAGACCACACCCATACTAGTTACACTCAAATGAGAGTTCTTGAGAGGATCCTTGACCATAATAAAAGAGTTCCCGTTCCATTCTAAGCACTTCTGCCCATAATGAAAGTGTCTTGTTTAAGTTCTTCCATGAGCCTGACGCCAAAGGAGCCAGGACTGTGTCCTACCATGCCCCCCATATATAAACGTCCCAAAGGGACGTGCGTGAACCATGATGCTCGCTGCTCCCTCCACTTGATGGTGCTATTCCTGTGATCCTGGGCAAGTGGCCATGACACATTCTCCATGCAAGGGTCACATCTCTCTCTGCTTCCTGACACCATGTACTGTTCCTCTCCCTCTCCATACAAGGGCTATACCTCTCTCTGCTTCCCAACACCATGTTTTACCCCTCTCCATGCAAGGGCTACATCTCTCTCTGCTTCCTGACACAATGTTCTGGCCCTCGCTCTCCCTCCATGCAAGGACAACATTTCTCTCTGCTTCCTGGCACCATGTTCTGGCCTCTCGTTCTCCATGCAAGGCCTACATCTCGCTCTCTGCTTCCTGACACCATGTTCTGGCCCTCTCTCCCTCTCCATGCAAGGACTACATCTCTCTCTGCTCCCTTGCACTAAACTGCTCCCCTTTCCTCTATCTTTCTCTGCCTCCCCAGTGCTCTATTGCGGTTATAAGGCACTGTGTAGCACAGGCAGGGTCGGACTGGGGCTATCAGTCATTCAGCCACTGGCTGAACGACCTTGAGGACCTGGGGCCGGTTTTCAGCCACCCCTGGGCTGGGCTATTTTTTAAATTAAATTGTTTTGACTTGACTCACTGTCTGAGTCAAATGCCTGCAGCCCATGGGCCGCCGCCGGGGTCGCGGGCCACTACATTAAATTGTTGATGCATTCCCCTCCTCGCCTCACCAGCAGCAGGATGGCAGAACTGGCACTCCGGCAGGGGTGGGCTGTGCTGGGCATGGCATGGACAGCATAATTCATCAAAGCAAGGTAACAGAATGTTGTTACCTTGCTTTGATGATTTGTATCATCATGCATGATGATGTGCATCAGTCACAATGCATGCAAAGTGGAGAGGCCATCACCGAGCCGGCGGCGGCCTTGCCGCTCCACTCCAGGAGGTCGGCAGGGGGCGCCATGCGGTGCTTCTGCATTCTGCAATGCAAAACTACTTAACACCTGTGGGCAGGGCAGCGTGGAGGCTGGGCTGGGCATGGGTCCCCGGCACATTGCACATTTTACTCTCAATAAGTTGCTTTCAACTTTGCCGCCAGAACAACAGTGGGACTGGCCATTGGGCAAATGAAAATTCATCTGCAGCCGCGGACACAGACTCTATGCCACCACCAGGGTCACACCACATGACTGACTCTCTCTCTCTGAGAGAGAGGATATTTTGCTTGGGCCTTTGACTCGCATGATTTTGGCCATGGCACAGAGAGAGAGAGAGCCGCACAGACACCACCACGAGGATAAGGGCGAGTTGGAGGCCGCCACTGTCCACAGGACCACAGCAGTCCAACCTGAGCAGTGCAGCGAGAGACGTTTTTATGGGAGGGCAAAAGGGGCACTTGCCCAGGGCCCCCACCTTGGAGGGGGCCCCACAAGGCTGCCTGATCTAAAAGAGTAATATTCCTTTGTTCATCAGAATTAAATAGCACACATCATGATATTTTATGGCATGGTGCTGAGACTCTAAACCTCTTGCCTGTCTGTTTTGTCAAGTACATTCTGCCTCGATCAATTCACCATGGAATGCTTTCTGTGTTCACTATGGTATATATAGTTTGTGTGTTCCTTGTGGCACAACTCCTGTAGCATTCTTGCCTTCCTGTGGGAATTATGTTGATCATGTGCAATAGCCACAATAGAAATGCATATTGGTCAATTGCGTGTGACAATGGTTCAGAAGGTAGCTCAATGTGTTAAGCACTCATTGCAGAGATATGTGCTCCTATGCAAGATTAGAATAGCACATTCCTCTAAGGCTGGCTGAGCCTTTCCTATGTCTGAGGTTTATAAACCTGCCTGCATATGTACTTGGTCTTGCAGCACAACCGGTGCTCTTATCAGCAATGTACCTGCACCATATAGGGGTTGCAATAAAAACAAACATGTCATCCTTATGGTGAAGGTCTAGAAATTGGTTTGTTTAGATGGGATGTTGTGAAATCTAGGCCATCACCTCCAATGAGGAGCATAAACTGTTAGTCCAAGAGAAGAATAAGTATCCAAATTTGAAACCAAAGCATTCATGCTTGTATCCTGGCTTTGCCAGCAGACAATACAGTGATCCTGGTCAAATCAACTAATATCTCCTACATTACTATACTGTCTTCTGTGAAGATTGCCTTCTCGCATGCTGGTAGCATCGTTTAGCGCGTTACTTGATATTTCCTCTTTCGCAGGCCATTTGAGTGTAATGGGTGGTAGACAGAAGGGAGCTGACCAGATGGTGCAGAACTAGGGCACACATATTTTGAAGTCTGCTCGTTTGACACAAAGGCTTTGCATTTTTATAAAGGTCAAAGGTTTTTCTGCACATTTATAAATTACAATTTTACAAGCCAGTGTTTTGGAAGTATGTAAAGCTTTAAAATACAAAAGACATACCCAGATTAAATCTGTTAAATCACACTGATTGGTATGCTGGTACTTATATACTTCTCTTGATGATGAAAGGAATGAAGCTAGAATCATTCTGTGACACCCCTCTATAATATTTAGTTTTTAAAAATGGTCATGTTTGGTAATGTGATTGGTGTACTTTCCAAGTCAGTTTTATAAAATGAGATTATTTTAGCTCATGGTAAGGACTGGTAATGAAAGGGTTCAAAGGCAGACATTGCAGAGTTGGCACACATCCCAGATTCACCCCTTAACCAGTGTGTATAACACTGGGCATCTAATTTAATCTTGTATTGCCTAGCCTCTCGAAATTGCCAGCCCTTCAGAATGATTTCCTTCTCAGGGTATGATCTTCGAAACAGCCTCACTCATGGTGTCACTGGCTATATAGTGTTGCTTCCACTATATTAGTGAGCATTGATATATTTCACACCACAGGCACTTATTACTTTGATCTCTAATGGCAACACCATTTGAAAACCATGTCCCACGTATAATCCCAGTCTGTCTGGATAGCTTCTAATCTGCATCCACCATCCACGGTATGGTATGTGTAGCTTTCTCCTTCCTCCCAATTGGTCTCCTCTATCCATGCTTAAGCATGTTTGAATTATGTGAGGCAGCAAATGTGAGTTCTCGGTCTACTCTGGGTTACATGTACCTTTTACATACAGTCCTGCATTAATGCTAAAGGCTGCATGCTTTCCTGGATGCTATTGATAAAAAGTCTCCTGTATCTATGCTAGAACAGAAGCAACCTCTTCATAGACTGATAATGTTGGCCTTCAAATGGTACTTGTTTATCATTCTGATTAGAGGAAGAAAGAAGAGGGCAGGGGGACTTAAAGGTAGTAAACATGCTTATTTGTAATGCTGTGAGGCAGCATACCAACCTATGGGTTGAGGACGCGGCGGGGAGGAGAATATTCTTGATCACTTAATTCCTTTGGTTTGGCGAAGGGGGCCCCAAAAATGTCCGTGCCCAGGGCCCCAAAAGTGCTTAAAATGGCCATGAGTGCAGCAGGCTGAGGCCAGGTGCCCCCCACAGCCACGGACAGCGACGGCGAAGCACCCATGCCGGAAAGAGCAACACAACAGCAACATGGTTCATTACAGCCAATGCAGGAGTTTGATACCTCAGGCCCACCTTCAAAATTGGGCCCCAAATGGCTCCTGTGGATAAAGTAATGAGACATGTTTTTCACGGCGACCGGAGAGACCGACAATGACACAAAGTAGCCACACTACTCTACTCGGCAGGCATGGACGTTCTGCAGATATATGAATCCCTAAACCTGCAGGTAGTGACTTATGCAGCTGTCAAAACGGCGCTTCACAATCATTTTATTCCGTTATCCAACGTCGACTTCGATAGATTTCTCATGTGCGGGGAGAAACAGCACGATGATGAATCTCTCGACCAATTTTGTGCACGTCTGCGGCAGATGGCAAGCACCTGCAGGTGGGACAATGAAGAGGTCATGATTCGCAATCAAGTGATCCAGGGTTGTAGCTCCAGCAAGTTGTGTAGACAGATTCTGCAGTAGCCAGGTATGACATTGACACAGATATTGGAGAATGGCAGAGTGTATGAGCTCACCGAGAATAGAGGTGCGAAAATGGATGCCGCAGTGCGCCCGTGCAAAAGTGAAGAGGTGTTTGCAGTGTGGAGACAAGCCCTGTCAAAATCACGCTGGAGCCAGAAACGCCAAGAAGCAATTCCTACACACGGGACCTCAGCTGTGTGCCAATACTGTGGGTATGATCTGCCACACTCGAAAGACTGTCCGGCGAAGACTAGAGTCTGCAGGAGATGCACCACTCCGGGACACTATGCCAGGATGTGTCGCGCAGCTGCCCCAGTAACCACACACAGAGGGCCAGCGAGAGCTAGTGGAGGTGGTTTCAGGAGACAAAGTAGCATCGCCACCCTAGAGCAGGACACCCAAAGGCTCAATATCGCGGAAGAAGAAGAAGAGGAGTAAGAAATCTTCTTTATCTCGAATCTCGCTACGGGGGCAAAGAAAAGGAGACAACCCACATGTGTTGTGGACATTCAAGGTGCCCCTAATCAGGTACTGATTGATTGACACAGGGACCTCGGTGTGCGTGCATGCCACTGAGCACTATGAAGCCATCCCGGGCCTGCCGCCGCTGGACATATCAAAAGCCAAGATATTCACTTTTGGGGTGACACACCCCTACCAATTCAGGGGGTGTTCGTGGCGCCCATAACCCAGGGTACCAAAACCATCAAAGCAAGATTCTTCGTCACAGACGTCAGCCCGCATTCACTGCTAAGCTGCGCTGCGTCAGAGGCTTTGGACATTGTACACTTTGCGCTAGAGGTATACCAGGTGGACGTCGATCAACTCCTAGACAAGTTCTCCAGCATTTTCCAGGGAGTGGGCAAACTGAAGGCACCCCCAGTGCGTTTGCACATCGATGACACATTTCGGCCCACAGCACTAAAACATCGAAGAATACCCTTCCACCTCGGGGCACAGGTCGAGAAGGAAATTCAAATACTCATCGAGATGGACATTATCGAAAGAGTTGAGGGGCCAACTCCTTGGGTCTCGCCTATTGTCGTGGCGCCAAAACCGAAACAGCCAGGTGCCGTCCGCATTTGCGTGGACATGCGACTCCCGAACGCTACCATCAAACGGGAAAGGCACATAACGCCCACGCTGGATGACATTGTAGGCGAGCTATAGGGGGCCAAGGTGTTCTCCAAGCTGGATCTGAGGTCGGGGTATCACCAGCTAGAGCTCCACCCGGACTCGAGGTATATAACAACCTTTACCATCCACGAGGGCCTCTACCAGGTCAAACGGCTCAGCTTCGGCATATCCTCTGCTGCAGAAGTTTTTCAAAATGCCATAAGAGGAGTGCTAGCTGGCCTGAAGGGGGTGCTCAATATGAGCAATGACATTTTAGTATTCTCAGCGTCCCAGGCCGAACACATGAAGCGATTGGAGTCCACCTTACAAAGGCTGAAAGAGCTGTGCCTTACCCTGCATTGAGGGAAGTGTAAATTCTTTAAGGATCGCATCGGATTCTTTGGGTTCATCTTCCACGCAAGTGGGGTATCGCCAGATCCAGAGAAAATCAAGGACATCCGTGAGGCCACGGCACCTCAATCCCCCACAGAGGTGCGCAGTGTTCTGGGGATGGTCAATTACTGTGGACGATTCATTAAAGGTCTGGCATCCCTGTCCGAACCACTCCGGGCTTTGACAAAAAACGATGCCACACGGGTGTGGGACAAGAGAGAACAGGTGTCATTTCTGGAAATCAAGAGGGCACTCTCTGATCAAGACACAATGGCATATTTTGACCCTACCACAGAGTCAGAGATTGCTGTAGATGCCAGCCCGGTAGGACTGGGAGCTGTTCTCATGCAATCAGATGCCAGAGGTGACATGTGCCCCATTGCCTATGCAAGCAAGGCCCTCACAGACACCGAAAGACGTCACTCACAGATCAAGAGGGAAGCATTAGCGATCTTGTGCGTTTGCTGGCATTTTCGCCTGTATATCCCCGGGAAACCGGTAACAGTTGTGACAGACCACAAGCCACTTCTGCCAATCTTAGCAGGAGTATTTTCGAAGCCCCCACCGCGGATTGAGCGCTGGATGCTTGCTGTCATTGAGTATGGGGTTAAGCTGATGTACAGGCCTGGAACAAACAATCCGTCAGACTACCTGCCCTGCCACCCGAACTACGAGAGGGGGCAAGGTCCCAGTGAACTGGTGGAGTGCCAGGAGTTTGTTCACAACATCGTTGAGCGTACAATGCCGGTAGCGCTGTCGAGGGAAGCCGTGGCCGAAGAATCGTCGGTGGACGAAGTGTTTAAGTTCATACAAGCCACGATACGGAGTGGGGAGTGGAAAGTACTCCAGAACAACACCAGGTGAGAGGACAGGCCCAGAGAGACCTCCTAGCCCTTTGGAAGGTGAGGAATGAACTTTCGATTTCGGATGATGGGTTACTGCTGCGAGGACGACAGATCGTCATCTACAAGCACTGAGGACTCGGGTCCTGGAACTGGCCCACACCGGTCACCAGGGGGTTGCAAAGATGAAGGCACGACTGAGACCAAAAGTTTGGTTCCCGGACCTAGAAAGCCTAGTGGAAATTCACGTGTGGAGGTGCCTGCCATGTCAAGCGGCGAGCCCGCTGGAAAGAGCTCCACCAATCAACTCCATGGAAAGAAGCGAGAGCCCTTGGGGCACAGTCCATGTCGACTTTGGGTCTACTGGGAGGGGCATGTACTTTTTGGCCATAGTCGACCAGTGGTCGAGATATCCGGAAGTGGAGCTAGTGGACTCAACAGCAAGCGACCACACCATTTTAGCCCTAGCAAGATGTTCGCAACTCATGGCTTCCCAGAAATCCTGTGCTTCGACAACGGGTCACCGTTCACGGGGTACCAGTTTGCACAGTACATGAAAGAGAAGGGGATCCAGCACAGAAAAGTATCACCACTCTGGCCCCGTGCAAACGGAGAAGCCGAAAGACTCATGAGACTGCTGAACAAAGTAGTCCGAAAATCAGCAAATGGCGGGGGAGAACTGAAGAAGAACCTGGTTGAGTTCCTCCGGGAATACCGAACGACACCCCACCAGCCGACAGGAGTCGCCCCGGCTGAAGCCTTGCTTGGACGAGGCCCGAGAGGCCTCATCCCGGAAGTCGAGGGCTGCGAGCCGGGCGTTATCGACAATGACAAGGTCCGAAAGGAAAGAGGACCCCGCAACGAGAAAGAGAGTGCGAGGAGAGGCCTGCAAGAGAAGGAGGTAGCGGTAGGAGATTCGCTGCTCGTATGGAACTGTCGACCTGAAGGAAAATTGGCGCTCCCGTATGAGCCACAACCGTGGACAGTTAAACATGTAAAGGAGACCATGTTAACCGCGGCCAGCGAGAGAGGGACCGTCACCCGTAACAAGTCTTTTTCAAGAAGGTAGAAGGCCAACACCAAGAGGAAGAGCCGGAAGAGGTCCCTCCACCAGAGGAAAGGGCCGAGATCCCCGCAGCCAACACGTCAATGGACATGCCGCCACGGGACGATACACCGCTGCCGACCCCATGGAGTAGCAGCCGGTACCCGATGTGACATGGTCGCAAACTGCCTGTCCATCTGAAGGACTAGGTCCTGGACTCAGGAGACTGAGCCGACGCCCGAGTCTGGTCAGCGACCCACGTTGGGTCTGTTTACAGTTGTTATGTTAATGTTATCTTTCTGTTTAAAGAAAAGGAGGGATGTTACGTCTTTGCGCGAGCCTCGTTCTGGGCCGTGCATGCGCAGAACAAATAAAGAAGGTCCGTGCGGCAGTTGCTGCCGTGACCCCAGAAGCTACAGACGTGTGTACCTTTGTCTCATTGTGTGCATGTGTGTATGTGAGAGTACGGGGCGGCCTGAGGCACGGGTTTGAACATCACAGTTACCATGAATTATTCATTAACCGCAGCTGCCGAATTATCTTCAGAACCCTGTAATAGATAGAAAAGTAGGTTTCTTATTTATTGGCGTGTGGGGTTTTATAATGTACTCCACCACACACTCAAACCGCTTCAGCTAAACGAGGGGTAGGGATTGCACGAAAGAGCAACACATAAAAGTCTTGTTGAACTTGTGTACCGAAACCGTGGGCCTCGAATCGAGGTTGTATGGCTTAAAGTGAGTGCAGTGTATGTTTGTTGATAAACAGTGAACGGAACTCAAGTGATTTGCTGGGGAACAATGATGGCTGATGCTGTGCTGTGTTAAACCACCGCAAGCCCTGCTAGGTTTAGAATCTGCAAGGAATGTGCAGGTGCTTGCCCAGAAACAGTCACTTATCTGCAGATGTGTTTAGAAACAGATGCAGAGTTCAGAAGCAGCCAAGAATGTTTCTAACCACAGCATCTGCACAATCAAGTAAATATGTGCAGATGCTGGGTTTAGAAACAGTCAAGTATGTACAGGTGCTGCCATGGTTAGAAACAGTGAGGCATGTGAATGTGCAGTTCAGAAAGTGTGAGACAGACTTGTTATGTTATTGTGTTAAACCGCGCACCACTGCCATTTTCATGGTCTCCAGCCGCTCTGGCGGGTCTGAAAATGAAGGGGGCTGTGAGTGCTTGGTTAGTGGGATTCAGAGGGAAAGCACAAGAGAGCTTTGATGTGCAGCTGGCAGTTTCAGTTCGGAAAAACCAGTCACTGTGTGCTGGTTTGTTTTTAGTGGGTAAATGTCATGTGGAGCGGCTATCCAACCATCGTCACCCTAACCCTCCTTCCCTGCTCGGGTTGCGGTGCCCTGTATAAGCATCGACTTGCAGCAGGTCCCAAAACCGCAGTGGGGGTGGTTGGTTCATGCCACTCCTGCGCCTCGTAGCTGTGGACTCTGTCACAGAACTGTATGCAAAGTTATATTATTTAATGAGTTGTGTTGTAATGTAACAGACACATGAACCCTCCATAAGTAGCATTTTCTGCAAAGTCGTAAATTAGCGCAATTCACAATGGTGGTTTCAGAGCCACTTTTTTTTGAGGCGAGGGGTGGGCCATTTTTTTGAGGCGAGGGGTGGGCCACTTCTTTTTGGGTGTCCGGGCCTATTTCTTGTTCCAGTCTGACCTTGCACACAGGGGATCTGGCAACTATGCTCATTTTTCAAATGTTGTAACATACGCACTGGACCTACAGCGTTATCCTAACACTTCCACTAACCTCTAAATAAAAAACATAGTTCTACACACAGCACGTTTCGTAGCGATATGCCAGTCTCATAACGCACTTTGGTCCACGATATTTATTATGCTTTGAAATGCGCTAATTAAATGCACTGGAGGATGATTAGCTGGGATGGCAGTTCATGGCAGGGTCACCAACTAAGTGCTATCATGGTATTCTTTTCAACTGATAGTTGTGCACATTGTATTCATAAAAACAAAGAAATATGTTTTATATATATTTGTCTGACTCGTAATTCAGGCAGAATGTTGTCCCGAGGAGCCATAATGCTGCAAACACATGCTTTTCTATTTGTACTCATGATCTTGGTGTGAAGCCATTTTTAGTTTGGGCTGTTAGGTAGTGCTTAAGTGCCACCTATAGGCAGAAACTAATGCATTAGAGTAGATAGGCAGGAGATGGGATGTGAGGAGGAACACACAGCTTATGGGTGCTGTTTTGTTATTTACCCTCCCCTTGACTACACATGGCCATACTAATCCCTATGTCCTTTCCCACCCACTACCTGCCCTTTCAACCGCAAAGCTCATCCTCCTGGGATCTCTATGAGCTTGCTCTGTCAAGCAGTAACATCAACCTGTGCACTGTATCGGACCTACCAGTGTGATTTCTAAGTAGCCTTCTCAAAATTAATTGCTTAATTGCAGCTGTAAATTGGCTACTAGTGTAATTCAAATGTCTTAACCAAGTGTGCCTTTACGCCACGTAATTAATAAGCAATATGTCTGTCCTCTCATCTGTGCCATACATAGAAGTACTATCAAAAACAAGCATTGGCTCATTTAAGATTCCGGAATGGCCACTGCAGTAGCAGCAGCTTGAACAAGCAACTTCCGCCCACCAGTCTGGAAGGAGAAGTTTCCGGAAGCTACAGGACTTACAATGAACTTAGAGAAGAGTAAAACAACCTGCAATTGAGACAGTCCATGCTTAAAATTAAATATAAGGGTGATAACCTGTGCATCGTTGGGGTCCCTGAATCCCATGATACATTACTTAGCCCAGCTGATTGGTAACTAGAGAGTGCTTGGGAAATGGAGTTTTGTGCAAGATTGACATTGACACCGTTTTTAGAGCTGGAAACATAGTGGGAAACCAAGGCAACTGATCTTTTCTTTTGCTAAAACCTCAGTAAACGAGCTTATAATACAGAAGACCAGGGTTAAAGGATCATTACTGTGGCATGGGAATCCAGTGCTAATCTACCCAGATTTTCCCAAGGATGTGGCCAGGGGTGTTGCTAGGTCTGGAAAAGACCCGGGGCTATGCTAATGTCAGAACTGTTGGGACTGGGGGCTAGCCTGCCCTTTTGTTTGTAGCTCCTGAGATTCTATCCGGGGCTACAACCAAAAGACCAGGGGCTATAGCCCCCTTAGCCACCCCCTAGCAACGCCTCTGGATGTGGCGTCTAAAAGGAAGCTCTTTGAAGAAGCCAAAATATTTGCTAAATAAAATAAATGTGAGCGACCCTCCTCAAACCTGCAACCTTAAAGCTCTTTCTACCTAATGGGCTGAAAATGGCGCAGGACCACTTGCAAGTCTGTGGTTGGTTAAATGGGTGTGCGGCTGGAAGAGGGGGCTGCAAATAATTGATATCCTCTCATTTACATACAACTAATCATAATTCTGTCTTCTTATTCCTTCAGTAATACTTATTTACAAATATTGCATGGCATGGCATGTTATATATACGTATGATATATGTATATATATATATATATATATATATATATATATATATATATATATATATATATATATATATATATATGTCATTGATTTCTGTGTTATACCGTTATTGATATTATATTCGTAACAGTCCCTCATGTGTTCCCGGACCTCACGCCTATGGACCTATGCACGAGAAACTCTGTCGTCATCTCTGCATCTACTTTGTGCATAACGTCCTGCTCCTTGAGGCCGACGCACCCAGTGACTTCATGGCACTTTTGAGGAAAGGATATTACTGGCGTCTGATTCATACCGGAATGGAATTAGAAGGACATCCAACAACTCTACGGCTTCATGCATGGAATATGTGAGGTACTGAACCTCATCCCAAGTTGTTTTGAGGGTTTAAAAGGTTTTAATGAAAACTTTTATAAAACAGAGCAAGGAACATTACAACCCTTACCAAGTCCCTCAGGGAGGGTGACAGAATCGCAGTTCTTGATGTAGACATGGCACCAGGCACATAAGTAAAACGCTATATACTTGGTATACATGGAGAGCCACAATTTCTGAAACTGATGTATCTAGATAGAAAATGTACTATTTCTAAAAATGCACAAATAATAGAGATGTCATAGTTACATAACCTAGGGCCTCATTATGAGGAAGGCGGGTAGGGGGTTAACAGCACCGGTAGAGCTGGCGGCCCCGTTAACCCTCTACCGCCTCATTACGAGGTCTGCTCGCGGGACCCGCTAAGGACGTCTGGTAAAACCAGGCATCCTTAGCGGCACCCGCGAGCACACCAGGATGCTAACAACTGGCCCGTCATTAAAAGGCCCGTTGTTAGCATTCTCCCCATTCCTATTGAGCCCTATGGGGGCTCAATGGGAATGGGGATGTACCGGGTCCGGGTTCCTTGAATGGGGAAATACCGGGCCCTCCAAGGTCGGAATGGCCTAGTATTTCCCCATTGCAGGAACCCGGACCCGGTACCCGGTATGGAGGTACCTCCATACTCGTAATGCGGCCCCTAGACTTTACTGATCAGCATTTTGCTTTGGACAACCGAAGAAGCAGTGTTGGTTCACAATCTGTGTTCTTAGGTACCTGATTTGTGTATGAGCGGGTGGACACTTGTTGAATACCTGGTGATAGTGGTTTAATTGGTAAGTATGAGCTGTAATGATGCCCAGGATAGATGTGAGAAGGAGAATTTGAATGAGAATGGAAATTGGGATCAAGATGTTGTAAGGTGCGAGGAACCGTGTACGATCCCTATATCCCTGTCTGATATGTATTTGCTCAGAGGATGATGTGACATTGACAAAGAGTGCACACACTATATTTGATGCACTTTCCATTAACGTTACAGCGGTGTGTTGCAGACTGTAGTCAGCAAAATCCTTCCCCATCTTCGCTGCGGGCCTATGGAACAACCTCCCTGCTAATATAAGACTGGAAGCCAATTACCTACACTTCCGTAAACTAGTGAAGACCTATATCTTCAGGTGGTATTTGTAATAGTTTGTTGAGTCCCGTCACTTACTAATGTAAATGTCCTTTCTGTCCATGTTTCTGCACCCCTAGACTTGCGAGTTACCGGAGCAATATGAATAAATAAAAAATAAAAAAAAGCTCTGCACAACAACTTGCAGATTGTGCATACATTTCCTCTTCATGCAAAGCCGCCTTAACCAGTTTCACACAGGCAAATGTGTGCAACACAATTGGACACTTACACTAACAAAATGGGACAGAGTGTAATGTCAAAGCTCAGATGCACGGAGATGCATGTAACGCGAAGCTCTGGGCTTCTTCATGGAATATTTGTCTGGTTCAAAGTGAATTTGCACTGCTGGAAAGTGGCTTTGCACTGCCGACACACACCCCTGATTCATGGAACCGTGCAAAGTGTATGTTTGCAGTGCAAAGTCAGTGCAAAGTCAGGGAATAGCCATTTTTGCAGTACAAAATGACGTTGCCCGGACTTTGCCCGGCAAAAATACGCTTTGCACAGTTCCATGAATCAGGGGTGTCTGTCGGCAGTGCAAAGTCACTTTCCAGCAGTGCAAATTCACTTTGAACCGGGTAAATATTGCATGAATCGGGCCCTCTGTGTGCCTCGCACACCGCAGCACAGGGGAGTTGCTAGGTCTGAAAAAGACCCGGGGCTAAACTGTTGTCAGTACTGTTGGGACTGGGGGCTAGCTAGTCTTTTGGCTGTAGCTCCTGAGATTCTATCCGGGGCTACAACCAAAAGATCAGGGGCTATAGCCCCCCTAGCCCCCCTAGCAACGCCCCTGCCGCAGCATATACTATCCTGGCCTATGCTCCTGTGCTCCCGTGTGCAGCCTACTTGCAGTGTCCCTCCGACTGCAATGGTAATCAGGTTCTCCTGGCATATCCTGCACTTCTCGTCCACACTTAACTGCTATTAACATATATATGGCACTGTTTTATAGTGTAGATATATAGATTGGATCGTCAGCAGAGACTCTATTCCTATTGATTACGTGTTTGTTTTCTTATACTCACAGTTGACTCTATAACCATTTCTTCTTTTATTCCTTTCCTTTTGTATAACCCTTTATTTTGTAAGGCTTATCTAACCATTGTCAACTTACCACTACTACTTTACTACAATGACTCATCTCTCGACTACTACAACCCAGCATATTAAACTAGTGTCATGGAATGTGAATGACTTAAACAATCCTGCTAAACATAAGATTTTGACCTGTTTGAAATCTATGTCATGTGATATGGGTATCAGGTAATATTGTCCCCATACACATGTTCGCCATACATAATATTGCTGGGAAAAGGTTGTGGCGACATTATGTATGATGACCATATGTATGGGGTCAAGGGGAGAGAGGTTAAGGTGGTGTCCCCCACTCCCCTTGAAAAAAATAAAAAGGGGTTGGGGTTGCGGGGGTATCTCCTGCATGTTGAATGTAATCATGTCCCCACAAAAAACAGCAATTTTTTTGTGACTTTTTTGCCAGGCGACATTTTTGCAGGGACATTATTACATGGAACTGTGATATGAGCATGCAGCAGGAAACCCAACTTACTGACGTAGAAGCAGAGAAACTTAAACGCAAATGGTTGTGTTAAGACGGATTTCTGAACTCTGTCCTGGTGGCGCAGAAGTTCAGAAGGCCAACCTAATTACTTGGAACAGGGTAACCTCTGGACAAGCCAGACCAATCAAGGTAGCGATCGCGGCGGTCAAGACTAGGTCTCAAGAGGGGTGAGGGTGACTGAAAGCCCGCAATGAGCACACAAAGCAAGAGCGCTTACAAACTACTCCAAACAGTTGTTATATCAAAAATAGATACACATTTATTTTAAGGCCTTTAAAATAATGACCGTAGCGAGAAAATCACAATATCACAATACTAAGCCAACACATACCATATCAACACAATATATATACAAATACACAGTCGCAAGCGTTTAAAGCACGAAATATGTAGTCCACCTGAAAGGAAAGGAAAACAGGCAGTGCGATAACGCTTTAGACTCAGTTCGCCTTCAGATGCACCTAACTAGATGGAAGTCCAAGCCCTGCGAAGAGTGGAGCCTTGTGCTCAAAGTACCTGCCACGCCGGTGCCAACGGGCAAAAGGGGAAGCTCTTCGGAGGAAGTCAGGCAGTTCGGGTTAGTGCACAGCAGAAGGAGAACAGGTTCCGCAACTCAAGCGCAGCCTCCACAGCGGGCAGAAGCAGAGCGCGAGTACGGCCAAAAGGGTGCTGTTTTTACACAGCAGGGAAAAGCAATGGGATACTGCAGGAGGGCGACCAGATCCTAGCTAAACTACTCACCGGTCCCCGAAGCAAGCAGACCCAGGCTTCTCCACGCTAGTTTCAGCAGCTGGCAGGTTCAGAAGAGCAGGGAACGCCTCGTAGTCGTGTAGAGCAAAAAGACGTCCCAATCGACGAAACCAGCACAGTTTTGTTGCCGCAGCAGGACAACGGAGCGGCCGTGTGTATTCAAGCCAAATGTACACTCCTCCCTTCAGACTTGGGAACGCCAAGTGTACGAAGCGTGGGAGAGTGACAAGGACTCGAAAATACAACACAACCTGGCGGCAGTTACAGAGCAGGACTCCCTTGTAAGCTGGTCAGTCAACTGGATGGCCCAGAGACGCTTCCGAAGGCTTACTTGGCAGGAGATGATGAAGTCGCCGGGAATAGCTGTTCCTGCTATTCCAAAGGTCGAAGCACCAGTACAGGCCTTCTGGTTCGATCCAAGGAGGAAAGGGTTTCACAGGACGACAGCAGTGCAAAGGAGGATTCCTTCAGCGGGTCACCAGCGATTCTTCGGTCCAGCCTCTTGGTTGCAGGATACTTGGCTCCTGTATTCCTTCGTTCGTGAGAACTCAGGAGATCGACATGGTAGTGGTGTTTCCAGCTCCCTCTTATCCACGGTTCCCTTCACGCCAAAACGGAGGGGAGCCAATGGGAGATCCGCTCATCAACACACATACCATACGTGGACCAATCACGGACCACGGTGGTCCCAGGCATTCACACCACCCCAGACTCTCTGGCACCCAGGATGTGTATTGGGACCAGACATCCCAGCCCACAACCTGGAGGCACACAAACGACATGTAGAAGCCCGCGAAAGCAACCACGTTTCGCGGGAAAGTACATGCCCAAATAAGGAAGGCCCCGGGTCGCCCGACCTGGGGAAGGTGAAGGGAGCAAGACGGTCAGTGGACAGGACAAAGGAGCCTCGTGGACTGGCCATTTTGGGAGCCAGGCCACCATTTTGGGTTCAGTGCGAAAAACGTGCTCAGAATGCCAAAAGGAGCTCAAAATAAACAAAACGATCGCTGCCACCATTCCAGTCCCTGAATGACTTGCACCGATCAAATACCATCCTAAAAGAGTATCTAGGGCCTGTAGAAGGCTAGAGACCCAAGAGAGCTGTAACTTAGCTTACAGTGCCCTCTTGTGTCATGTTGCACTAAAGCTGCAACATGATAAAAGAAACTACGGGAAACAGCGTTCCCCGGTACTGACTGTCTTAAGGGCATGTCAGTTTCCCCATAAGAAAAGGAGCGAAAGCCCAGAGAAGTGCGGCAGAAGGCTGTACTTCTCTGGCAAAGTCAAGAACAAGGTTAAAAACAATAGCAAAAAGTTTAGGGGTTGCCACATGGAAGGAAAATTCCCTACAATTACGAAATCTTTCCTAACACTGTGGGACAAACATTCTACTCTACATTCAATATGAGAGGGGTGTCCATCCTACTTCAGAAGAACCAACCCTTTAATGTCATATCAAGCAGTAAGGACTTAGATGGGAGAATTATATCAGTTAAAATCAAGATCCTATACACAGAAATATTACTATGTTGCATTCATGCTCTAAACTCTGACTACTCACATTTCCTCTATGAACTAGCAGAGCATACACAAAACTGTGGGGCACACTCTATGATAATTCATGGCGATTTTAACACTGTAATGGATCCAATGTTAGATTGCTTTAACTCAAGCTCAAGTTAATTTAAGGTTAGACATACAACGAGAAGTAGAAGAGCTTTAGGTTGCATAATCGACGAATGACACCTTGCAGATATTTGGAGGTTGGAGCCCCCAAGTAGAAGGGATTACAGCTTTCACTGTACGCCAAGGCGTTTATTACCAAATTGACTACTTCCTGGCATCAAGTTGGGTGACTCCGAATTGCTATAATACAGATATAGGGACAATTGCGGTGACTTGCCATGCACCAATATCTACCTATCAGGCCCTGAACTACACGCTTATAAAGCCATTTATTTGGAAGATGACCACATTTGTACTTTAAAATGAGACAAGTAAGACAGAAATCATCAAGGAAATTGAAGAATTCATTGAGCGAATTCAAAGGGAGGCTATGTCTAGCTCAAGCATATGGGAAACTCTCAAATGCTACATGGGAGGCGTTCTGATGATGAGCATTAGTGGACCTTACATATGGAAAAAGAACAGGACACCAAAGACCTAAACTGGGAAGCCACAAGTGTGGAGCGTCAATATATTGCTACAAAGGATCCAATTATCCAAGCTGAACTCAGAGGAAGAATCCGATTATCTCGGATAGAGGGAAATATGCAATGTTCAGAAGTATGGTGAACTATTTTCAGAATAGAGAAAGTCGTCTTCTGTATTATAGGCTAAAACTAGAAGAAAGTGACAGGGTTATCACAGCTGTCAGGTGTTCGAAAGATGCCCCAGATGCGACACCAGAGGATATTAATGACACATTTAAATTCTTTTATGAAAAGCTTTATACCCCTGAATCCACACTTGATGTTTCTACAATAGAACAGCCCCTCTCTAAGGTTGAACTCCCTTGACTTGATAGCGATGCAGCAGAAGCCTTGGAAACAGATATCGAATTTGTAGAAACGTACGCAGCAATTCAGGCTCTGAAAACCAAAGGGACTCCTGGCACAGGTGGACTGCCAAAGGAATTCTATCGCGTTCTGCCAGGCTTTGCTGTCAGACTTCTTCATGAAATGCTCAGTGAGTCTCTTGAATATGGTTGCTTGGTAGAAAGCGTCAGAGATGCCCTAATTACCGTCCTCCCGAAGAGAGACAAACCTTCCACTCAATGTGCCAATTACAGACCTAAGTCTGATAAATACTGATTGCTAAATTCTGCCCAAAATCCTAGCAAGACACTTAGAAAATTATTACCTTTGTTGTTTCATGACAAACAGGTTGGCTTTTTACGTGGATGACATGTTGCTGACAATATGAGAACATTATTGGTGACCTTAAATCACAGGAAATTGGGATGGAATACCTGGGGATCTGGCTGTCACCTGCCATTAAAGATATGATGCATATTAACTTTGCATCCCTTTTATCAAAAATCTGTTCAGATTTGGAAAGATGTTCATGGCTGAAATTGACTTTATGGGGCCAGGTCAACCGTATTAAAATGAACATTGTTGCTTGCCTTCGTAATTTTTCAAATAGCATCCTCTCACCGGACGCCCTGAGAATGGTGCAACTAATCACATCGCTCACCCTCAGTGCCTCTAACACTTATACAACACTCAACACTAACTCTATAGCACAGTCGGTATGTCGGTCATGGGAAAAGGATTTTGGTCTAGCCCTAGATGAACACATATGGACCTTAATCTTCTCCAAAATCAAAAACATCTCAGTTTCTGCAAACATTACCCAACACTTTCTATATTTTATTCATAGGGGGTCTATTACTCCTGCTAAACTCTCCAAATCTAAGAAAGGTTTAAATGATGAATGCTGGACCTTTAGTTATGCCCCAGCCTTGTACGAACATATGTTTTTTAATTGTTCTTTTGTTTTTTATTTTGGCAGGATATCTGGAAATATCTTTAACCAATCTTTAAGATTGATGTTCCACTTTCCTTTCTGAATATTGTTTTAGGTAGCCTTGCTATTAATTGTCATGACATGCAAACTTCAAAAGGAAAACTTTATGATCTATTTATAATTATTGCTCTGAAACTTATAACTGCTAATTGGAAGAATTCTTGTTCCCGAAGTAGTAGAGGTTGGTGGAATAATATCTCCCACATACAGAATGGAGTATTGCATGGCTAAATTGCAAGATTCCATTCCCAAGTATAATGCAAAATGGTCATTCTTCATTCAATATCCATTCTAGACAGTTTCATTGCTTCTACACATGGCTCATAAATCTATCTGTGCATAACCCTCATATCTTCCATTTTAACTCTGTGATCGTAATAATATAGACAGTATACTGGTATGTACACTCCCCCCCCTTACTCATTGTTCTCTTGTTTGTCTCCCTAGTATATGTCTCACCCTAGTCAGAGTTTTCGTACACTCTCTTGTTCTTACATAGCAGATTTTAGTTTATTCGTTTCTGGTACATATTGTTAATATTTTTACTTCGTAATATCACTGTTATTCGTAGTCCTACTGCCTACTTAAGACCAGTTCATTATCTGTCAGATGATACGTCTGCTGTTATTCATGGTGTTATTATTATAATAAAAATTATTTTAAAAAAAAAAGAAATGAACATTGCACCCAGAATCAACTATATCTTATCTATGCTTCGTTTTAAACTGCAGAGTTGCCTTTTCAAGGAATTAGATGCTTTGCTACAACAGTTCCTTTGGGACTGAGAGCCTTCTAGATAGGCACTTTGGAAATTGCGACTACCAACTTTAAAACGACCATCTGGCTTTTACAGTGAGGCACATCTACAAAATGACAAATTAAGATAAAAATGTATGGGCACAGGCTAAATCTAACAGAATCCCAACATTGGAACCTGGTTCGATAATAACTACCAAGTCTGGAAGCTCATCTGAGAAGAACCCCCTCGCAGAATTTTTAAGACACTTGACACCCTGTATCATGCCTGCTCGGTGTCGACCCTTTTGTTTTCCTTGATGCATCAATATGGCAGAACCCAGAATGAAACTTCATGGAAGTAGTTTATTCTGGCCGAACTGTTACCTGGGTGGAATTTGTGACAATAGAGACTTTTTTTTAAAAAAAATATTTTTATTTTATTTTAAAATCAAGCAAACACACTACAACTGTTTCAAAACATAGAAAGCATCATATTCCAGCACATTTTCATCAAAACTCCCCAACTCCTCCCCTCCCCCCTCAAACTAGAGCCGATTCTCACATGTTGTTTTACGGGAGCATCATTGGGTAGCACAATACTTAGGCAGTCATCATCCGGGTCCTCTGTGTGACAATAGAGACTTGTTGGCGAATTGGGAATGGATCCTTGATGGATATCTATGTAAACACTGCCTGATTGACTGCACCTACTCAGAATACCGTCAATTAAATAGGCTCTTACGTGAAAGTTTGGAAGCTGCACCTGGTTTACTCTCTATGAATGATGCATGGCTGGAAATGGAGTCATGCATGACCAATGCTCACTCGGTGGCATCCTTCTACTGGTATATAGCGACGACATGTACGAAAAACACAGACATCCTGCTGCTCTGGACCCAAGAACTTGATGAAAATTTGAGACCTGACAGCTGCTCAATGTTCTGCAGTAATATTTTACTTGCATCAATGGACTGGAGTTTAAGGGCCAGCCAGATTAAACAGCTACACCGTGCATACTGGATAGCTGATCGGATGCATGAAAGGAATATCTGTGAGAGTCACCAATTTTGGAAATGTAATAAAGAAAAGGGCACGTTGACTCACATGATCGGGCCATGTCCCAAGACGAATGCATTCTGGAAAGACCCACCAGAAAGAAAGAATCCAATACTGGAAACTAACGATGGCAAACTGGTACAATAATTCTACCCGCTTGGAAATGAACGAATCATGTGGTGGCAATGCCATAAGTATTTGGCCAGGTAAGCACACCATTTTCCAAATGTTGCCATTTTATGGCCAGATAATGATGTAATTATAGCAGTGCCTGGCAAACGCCCTTTGAATACTACACAAAAGCCAAATCTGTTGGCTTTGCCAATGCTTGTTTTTTTGGCTCAGAATAGATTGCTGTCGGGTAGGAAAGGATTTTAAGGTTTCCACAAATAATGTGCATGAGAAAAATGTCCATGTAAGGAATTTATGTGGATATTTTGTCCCTTTAAAGTAGAAAAGCCACTGGCTTCTTAAAATGTCAACGCACATCTCCGCGCTTCTCCTTGTGTGGCTTTTATTTGGTGTGGGGTCTGATGCCATGACCATTCAAACGTGGGGCAATGATAACACTGTTAATATAGCACTTAGAAGCTGATGGCGTCTGACGTGAAGCGCTATACAGGAACACAATATTATTAATGTGACTCTGCGCTCGTTCACCCCTGGAACACTCCCATAGGACTTCAACAGAACGCTCAAATCAGAGCTACATGTGAAGCAGCTTTTCGGGGTGGCAGGCATTACCCCAAGTGTAGGAATGTTACTGTGGCTGCCACCCACAGCTCATAAAAAACTCCAGCTCTTGAACATGCTGTTCCTGCAGCTGGTGTGGCCTTTCCCTTGACTGTCTAGTTAATCATCTTGCAAACCTGGGATGTGTACCTTGTGCCGAACCACTGAAGCACTCAACTCCTGGAAGGACATGGGTGTCTTCGCCATTTCTGTTGTGCTGTCTCTTTTGAAAAATAAATGTATTTTTCAGGCCTCGTCCCCTCTTTTTTCATTAAAGATAAACGCTGCCCGCAACACTGAAAACACAGCTGCCCACAGAGTGACACCTTCTGCCACTCCTGACATTTGTAGCCAGTGTCACTTTGTATGCTGTGTCGAGTATGTTTGCTTGCCCGCTGATAGCTATTCGCCTACAAATGCCAACATGCAAAGTGATGCTAGCTACTAAATACAGAACTGGCCGTAGGTGTCAGACACGGAAAACTAGGCTGCTTTTTATAAAACAGATTCCTCAAAGAGCTCCGCATAACATACGAGGACTGTTTCTAAAAAATGTCCACAAAATGAGCGCATGAAGGAAACGGCATAGTCATTATGAATTCCTAGGCATTTTTGAAACGGGTACTTACCCTGGTATCGAAGCGCCCAGGCGGCCGTGTTCGGGGGAAGGAGGATGGCGTGGCACTGGCCGGCGGCGCTGCCTGTAGTCACTGACTGAAGCCCTTGCGATCGGGTGGCTCCAGAGGAGAGCATGGGATTAGCAGATTACTCTACACGCAGGGATTAGCATGTTCAGCTGTAACTAACATCGGCTTTACTCTAAATGCAGAATGATTAATGCCTGCTCATCGTTAGTCCCTGCCTGCGCGGACCCGGCCCACTCTCTGCAAAATGCCCCCCTTGCCAAGATGCCCCAGCATGATTGCCAAGGAAGCGGGAGGCTCAGCTACCCGGTGTTTACATGCAGCTGCTCACCTTGTGTTCAAGCGTGGACTGCCTGGCAACCGAAAGTGGCCCAGGAAATGTTCATCAAAGTGGCCCCATGTGACAGTGTGCAAATTAATACAATTTGGAAATAATTGGTCCAAATGGTAGATTTGAAAGCACATTAGTCGCTGTATAATGATTTAAAAGCAGTTAATGTTAATAATAGCAAACAATGGCATATAACATGTGTTAAGAGAGTGGAATGTAATGCTGGAAGGAAGGATGGACTCTTTCATTGCCACTACCTGGATCTTAACGGACTCTCCATAGAGTGAACGCAGACAGACAGATTCATACATACATAGCTGCCAAACGGCACCATGTTGTCATGGGCAATGGTGCCGGGCATCCCCAAGCGAGGCCGGGCAACTGCTGCCCCATGGCAGCAGGCCCATGAGAGGGGCCGCAGCATCCCCCCCCCAGGGGCACAGCTCCCCTCTCCCATCCAGCAGCAAGGGGACAGGCAGTCTCCCCACTGCCATGTGCAGGAAGGGTGAGGTGTAGCACACCTCACCCTTCCACTAGAACATTTGGGTGCTAAGCACCTGGGGAAGTAAGGTCAGCCAGGCAGGGGAACAAGAAAGAGTAGCCCTCCCAAGGGCTCAGACAGTTGGCAGCAAGCCGGACTGGGGGCTGGTTTCACAGCTCCCACAAATACACTACAAAGACCCAGGGGGCAGCCCTGGGTCCTATATAAGGAGCTGTTTCAGCTCAGAAAAATACAAGCCTGTTTGTGGACGCTGCACAGGGACCCAAACAGCTAAGCGAGTTTGCTGTGTTCTCAGCGTCTCTCTCCTTTTCTTTTCCGCAAACCCTCCCACCCTAGAAAAAGGGAGAAGAACAACGGAAGGAAAACCAGGACATCGTACAGTGGCCACAACAAGTCGTGGGACAAAAAAGGCGGCACGGGCCTGAGGGAGTAACCTGAGGATCCGGTGCCCAAAAGTAATATATGATTACTGATATGCAAATATTGTTTATGTTTCCATTACCATATCTGTAAAAATAAAAACCTACAGCCTTTTTATTGACAACACTTGACCAAATGTTGTGATGTAATAATTAATGCAAGGGAGGGAGTCCACCAGACATACACCCACATCCCAACACAACAAAGGTACGGTTGCCTGCATATGGGTCCAGCAGTTATGACTGTCACCATCATCTAGTCCTCACATGTCGGCTCATATCTAATGTTGAAAAAGTGGAACTAAGAGTCCAACATTGAATTTATTTTGCGAGTCAAATGGTGGTCTCGGTACCTACGACATACAAGAGCTGTTTCTTGCATTACAACAACTGCCAAGAATATTTTGAAGAGGATGTGGAACAAGGCAGGCACTAAGATAGACACACTTTCTTGGCACCCATTGATGCTAACTTCCCTCCCCCGCCGACGTTAGGGAGAGGCAGAGAAGAGCTTTCACCTTTGACCAATTCTAAAGTCTGCCAAAGGCTTTACCCTCCTGAGGCTGCTGCCCCAGCCCTCCCATTGGCAACACAAGTTACATATTGGCAAAGGCCAAAGGGCTGCCTACTCCAAAAAGGTGCCCACTACGTCCTAGCCTGGCCAACATAATGACAAGGAATGGCAACCCTCCAGACCATGTTTCTTTGCCTGTCAAGTCATTACAAAAGGGGAAAGAGTAGACCATATGCAGATATATGAAGATGATCTTTTTATGTTTTAACATTTTTTCCTACATGTTTTACCTTTATGATATGAATTTGGATTATGTTATATCAATATGCCATTTATTTTATGTTTTGTGTAAAGTTTATAATTTAAACTATATCATAATAAATAAATAAAATAAATAAAGTAGACCGTATGCAAATCGGGCTTGGTTCCATATGCAATGCATTGGGAGCTAATCACATTACACAATAAACTAGCCTTTCATAATAAACTAGCGTTACACTTTATACATCAGCATAGAAATATGTTGAGCAATAAGAGGATACATTTAGTTTTATTCTCCCCATCATGCATGAAAAGTCACAATGGCTTTATGCAGATTCATGTAAGCCTAACAAATCACCCTTGGGTTTTAAAACCATAGTCATTATTTCATTATGCACCCTTCTTACTTCTCATCACCCCCATTCACATTTCTTAAGGGACAAAAGTCCCTGCTAATAGTTCCCCTCCCTCCCATCAGTGCCTAATGGCTCCCATTGTAATGCTTTGTTGATAGAGAGCAACATGTCAGGTCCCCGGGAGAGCCACTCTGCTGCCCGGAGCTCCACGGGACACCTCTCCCATTCGGCACCCTCATTGACAATGAAGGTGATACATGGGAAAGGTGTTCTGCTGCCAGGACAATGAGGGTGCTGACCAGGAACACTGTTCTGCTGCTGGCACCCTCATTATCCTGCCAACGGGACACCTTTCCGTTAGGCACACTCACACTCGGTATGCCACTGCACTGGTTGCCAGACATTTGGTCGAAGAAAAATCGTCGACAGGACATTTGGTCGAAACCATTTGGTCGAAAACCAAATGGTCGAATTTTTTTGTATTTTTATTTTCACTTTTTTTTTTTTTTGAGGGGGTCCCCCCCCCACCTCCTTTTTTTTCTAAAAAACCCTTTTTTTCCCTAAACTACAACCTAAAAAATATATATATAAATGAAAAATAAATTCGACCATTTGGTTTTCGACCAAATTACGTCGACCAAATGTCTTTCGACGAAATGACTTTCGACCAAGTGTCCAGACACCCACTGCACCATCTGTAAGAATATTATAGTGGCACGATTGCAGAAAAAACCATGAAGAAAACCCAACAAGGCTTTCCCCAACAGCTTTCCCCAACAGTCAGTGATTGGCTGATACGGACACTCATCTCTGGGGTGATAGAAACACAACACCAGTACAATATATACCGGGCTGAAAACAAAAGTGAAGGAAGAGGTTTGTCAATGTGTTGAGGTAGGCAAGACAATAAAGATGCCTTCAACCTTGCCGGGTGCCTTATAGAAAGCCCAGCAAGATGATAGACTGAGGAGGGGGACTGATGAGTGGAAGGTAAGAATGTGATGCACTGGATGACTGCTTCAAGTTCCGAGTAGGTGTCCGCACTCAGCGGTGAAGGTCAAAAAGTCCAGCTGATGTCAGAAAGATGCAACTCCAAGTCTAGGCATCGCAATATGTGGATACAACACCAAATCCAGGCTGATGCCAAGCAGTGGGGTTGGGGACACTAAAGAACCACAAAATGAGAGATGAGAACTGAACGTAGGTGAGAAGGAGATTGATTTAAAACAAATGAGATCTAGACATGGGTCAGGCATAATCCCGAAGGTCAGGTTAGTAACAGAGAAAACAGATACACCAAGAAGGCACAGAGTCAGGGGCCCAAATTAGAGCAAAGTTAGGAATAAGGCTAGGCAGACAAAGAAAGCAGGGTCCTAGCTAAAGGGATAGTCTAGTAAAAAATGTTATTTAAAAAATAGATAGGCCACATAAAGAAAAATATACTAGCATCCTCCGTTTTAAAACTTCCTATGTAAAATTTTGAGCTATTCAAGCTCAAAATTCGAAAAAGCAAGCAGAGGGGCGCTGCCATTTTGTGAAATGGAGGCCCTCCTGTGCTGGCTTTTGCTTTTGCTGCACTAATGAAGGAAAAGCCAGCCAGCTGTAGTAAACAAAGTCTACCGCTGGGTGGCTTTCCCTTCATTAGTGCCGGGACTCGGAGTACGCGGACCGGAGACCAGAGCAGGAAAGCTGCAGCTGAATCTCGGTAAGTGCTATTTATTTTTTTTTACAAAAAATAAGCACTAGCTGCGTTTTCTTTTCTAAGTTTTCCGGGCTGGAGGAGCCCGGAAAACTTAGAAATAAAACCGCAGCTTTAAAAACGTTGTATTTATGTTTGCAGTCGCTTTTGAAGCGACCGCAAACATAAATACAACGTTATTGTGTTGGAAAACGCTGCTGTTTTTCTTTCCAAGTTTCTCAGGCTCCTCCGGCTCGGAGGAGCCTGAGAAACTTGGAAAGAAAAACCGCAGCGTTTTCCAACACAACCGCGTGTGTTTCTGCCTGCTGTGGCTATCACTTTGGGTCTCCGGTGCTCCACCGGAGACCCAAAGTGATAGCCACAGCAGGCAGAAACACACGCGGTTATGTTTACATGCCGCTTAGTGTTTCTACCTACAGCTGATTTCCCATTTGGGGCTCTCGGGCTCCCGTGGGGAGCCCGAGAGCCCCAAATGGGAAATGCTAAATGCTGCGTTGTCTGCCTAAATCTGCTTTCCCATTTGGGGCTCTCGGGCTCCCCGTGGGGAGCCTGAGAGCCCCAAATGGGAAAGCAGATTCAGGCAGACACAACGCGGTTGTTTTCCGCAATGCCGCGTTGTGTCTGCCTGAATCTGCTTTTCCATTTGGGGCATTCGGGCTCCCCGTGGGGAGCCCAAGAGCCCCAAATGGTAAAGCAGATTCCGGCAGACACAGCGCGGTTGTTTTCCGCAATGCCGCGTTGTGTCTGCCTGAATCTGCTTTTCCATTTGGGGCTCTCGGGCTCCCCGTGGGGAGCCCGAGAGCCCCAAATGGAAAAGCAGATTCAGGCAGACACAACGCGGTTGTGTTGGAAAACGCTGCGGTTTTAAAACCGCAGCGTTTTCCAACACAATAACGTTGTATTTATGTTTGCGGTCGCTTCAAAAGCGACCGCAAACATAAATACAACGTTTTTAAAGCTGCGGTTTTATTTCTAAGTTTTCCGGGCTCCTCCAGCCCGGAAAACTTAGAAAAAAAAACACAGTTTATGTAAATAGCACTTACCGAGATTCAGCTGCAGCTTTCCTGCTCTGGTCTCCGGTCCGCGTCCTCCGAGTCCCGGCACTAATGAAGGGAAAGCCACCCAGCGGTAGACTTTGTTTACTACAGCTGAATGGCTTTTCCTTCATTAGTGCCGCAAAAGCAAAAGCCAGCACAGGAGGGCCTCCATTTCACAAAATGGCGGCGCCCCTGTGCTTGCTTTTTCGAATTTTGAGCTTGAATAGCTCAAAATTTTACATAGGAAGTTTTAAAACGGAGGATGCTAGTATATTTTTCTTTATGTGGCCTATCTATTTTTTAAATAAAATTTTTTACCAGACCATCCCTTTAAGAAGCCTAAACAAATCCAAGGGTATGGTCAATAACGCCTAGTAACAGCAATATCAGATGGAAGATCCAAACACAGAATCCAGGAGCAAGCCACAGAAGGAACAATCAGGTCAGGAACACCCTCCGCAGGTAAGGTCACTCGATGGAGAGTGTCTGAACATTCCACAATTCTGGGAATTGTATGCCGAAGGTCCTGTGAGAGTTTGTCGCCTGTCAGGGTGGGTACCCTGCTCGAAGAACTCCTGCATACACAGCCATCCATGGAGATGCTGGGACTTGTAGCCCAGAACCTTTTGAGAGACCTGCTGCATTGCGGTTGTTTGCCTGCTAAGCAACCTTAGTTTGAAGGTGCCAGGGCAAGTACCAATCAAAAACTCCCTTTGGGTCCTATAGGAAAAGATGCAGGAATATCGGAAGGTGCAGCGCGCCTTCGATCAGACTGTAGGAGGTAAGGGGGTACTCAAGCTAGAAACCCAATGTCAAAAAGCTCCTTTCTCAATTTTAAACGTTATTTCCTCCTCATTCATGTATTGAAACGTAGCAGGAAAAAACTAAAGTTTGATTCGGCCATAGGCTATCCTCTTGTTTCCGGCCAAACCAGTCAGCAAGGTACAGAGCACTTCCAGCCCAGCAAGTACCACGCATGCCCTCTCCTCCCGACTTCTGTCCTTGCCCTTCGTTGGAAGTCGATATGCTTCTTGAATCTCCACCGTGCATCAGGAGTTCCCAATTCTCAATCTATAGCCCCCAATTTCACACATGTTCACACAGTTCCATGTCATCAACTTCAGACGGGACTTCTGAAATCCTTAGACTTCTCACTCTTGCCTTATTCTCAAGAATGTCTACCTTTTGTCAGCTGTTGCCCAGTTCTGGAATTTAGCAAAAGTACCCCGAGGAGGAGAGGAATCCTGTACTGTGGTTTCTATGGTTTCTCGGGTTGATTCTCCTTTCTCTAATGTCGATACCTTCATCGCCATTCCTTCCAAATGAGCTGGCAAGTCTCCATTTTCTCTTCCAGTGATTACACTCTCAACTCATGAGTATCTGCCATTTTGGATAGGCTTTTGAGTGACTCTGGGATTCGGCTCTCTCTTTCCACAGGGGAGACATTGGCTATACTCTTGATTCATCCTCTTGTCCCTGCTTTGATGTGAGATTTCTCTCTTTGATTTGAAAAATTCATGCTGTCTTTGCTCTTGTCTCTTTTCTTTGCCATAATGTGACTCCAGTACGCAGATCCATGTCAGAGCAGGAACGAGAACACACACTTGGCTCTCTCAAAGTCTTTTGAGACCATCAATTAGGTAAGAGAATGGCCGTAGTCACCAGCAAACAGAAACAGATGTATCACTAATTATTTGGGATCACCCATTCTCATCTTCTCACTTGTTGCACGGCTCAGCAGCAGCACATCCTTCAGCCCAGCAGCACCTGTACATCACAAGGTATGTGGTCTGCCTCAGCACACCCTCTTCAGCAGCCATCTTCAAGTGGTCTGCAGGTACTACTCACCTGGTGCACTGGAGCAGTTGCAGCCAGTGCTCATTGCCTTCAACCCTCATACTGGGAAGAAGCGCCCCTTTAATAACCACTCTCAATAACCTCAGCTGGTTAAGTCATTATCCCCACCCCGTCTTACCTCTGGTGGCATATGCAGACCAGGCTCAAGGCACAAACAGGTATATTGATAGGTGGCATTGTATGTGTATGCAGGGGAAAGGTGCAAGAGTGCTTGCAACAGTAGGTTTTGGTGGTGAGAGAATCTTATACTTGGTGCTAGCTCGGGTGGTGGACTTTCTGGAGGATTCTGTGTGACGTGTGGGTTGTTTGCTCTTTGAGGAAATGTGTAGATCAATGTTTTCTCAGAAATGCGGGCATGTGGGAAGGTCTGATACTAAATAAAGGGGAATGTTGTTTCACATTCTGGGTGTCCCCTTTGAGAAGGCGTCTCCTCTGTTTTTATCAAAAATAAATTGTATTTTCTTTTGCACTGGCCACCCAAGCTAACTGAATTTTCCAGCCCGCAGGAGGTGAGTTGGATGTGATTGCGCTTCAGGTATGAAGATGATCTGGGCTGGAGGGGTGGGTGGATTAACTTTGTCAGAGGAATGCCGTTGCGTGGGAGTTATTTTTTTGCATCCTCCTTAGGGAAGAGATAAGCAGGTTATCCTTTAGCAAAGGTTGTGGATGTGTGTCTGTTTCCATACATCCGGGTCTCTGTATATGCGCATGCACATGTGCGTCCAAATGTGTGAGAGTGTGTGTGTGTGGCCTTGATGATTCCAGCTTGGACCGTGCTTCTGATCTCAGTCGGATAGATATGGTTATATTCTGTGCTGGAGAAAAGGTTAGAAGCAAGCTGTTTGGGCACCTTGCATAACATGGGTCTTGAAGAAGAAGATGCTGTCGATGAAACATCGATGTGACTTTGCATTAATGTTGAGTTAGAGATTGATTCCAGCCAGCTTTATACGAAGCTGAATTGCAACTTCTTTGAAGATATGACCTGGAAGTCTACCCGGTCCTGCTCAGTCTATCCCGCCCCCAACACCTCAACCCCTAGCACTTTTGATAGTTTATATTTCTGGCTGCCTTAAAGCATTTCCGACCACAGATGAGGGTGATTCAGTTCTGTAAAGATAAAACACATATATGAAAAGGTTCCATTTGTCAATTCTAACTAAACACCAGTCTCCAATCAAGATCAGTCCAGGTTCTTAGTTAGAAGCTCTGAGTACACCAACCATGTACACATAAGGTTCTGTACACCATACTGCACTAATGTTCTAATTATTCCTGCCTGGAAGCCTTCTCAATGTTGCATTTGACAATAGTGACCAGCTGTGTCTAATTAGTCATTGTCCCTCCATCTTCTGATTCTTGGCCTTGCCGTCAAGAAGTCTTGTTTCTGGAGGAAAACTGGGAAGGAATAATGTTTATATGTTGTTGCTAGCAATCGTAAGGGGCCTAGACAATGCTATGCTCTAGGAGGCTAACAATATGACTTCCCACTCACTCCCTCCCTCCCTCGCATTCATGGGCGCAAGATTTAAAATAATGTCACCACTAGCAGCTGCTCTTTTTTATGTTTATTTTTATCATGTAGATCATAGTTCTTTTGTGTGTCTGGGAACTAGAGGCCATGCAATCCTTTTAGGGCATTAGAGAGGAATTCAGGCAAGGAAAGTATTTCCTGAATATTGTCAATTGAGTCATATTCTCCAAAATGTCACAGGCCAATGAGATACAAGATCAGACACCACTAGAATATCACCTAAACCCCCATGAAATTACAAGAAATATTATTTTCAAAGGTGTACAGGACGCTTGGAGCCCTTCGAACACCACCTCTGGAAGTGCGGAAGTGGGCGGGGCTTACAAATGATTTCTTATGTAACTCCTGAAGAACATACACACCCTTAGCAGCAAAGGGGTACAACTAAATGACGGGTGACAAAGTTACATGCAGGATATAGAGGAAGATAATTGGAGAGGGCTTTAATGCATGCACGAGAGATGGCATGCAACATTACACGACACCTGGCCCCATTCAAACAACAGCATAGTTTATAATTCCCTAATAATGCTGAAAGAGTTGACATGCAGAAAAAAAAGGACTAGTAGAAGAGCTTATCCTTGTGATATGGGCTTGTCCTAAACTAAAATTGTTGGGTTTGAGAGATGGTGGGTGGTGAAATTTACGCAAAGGCAATGCTGGATGTTAGAACTAATGTCGAAGTTGGCAATGCTGGCATATGCTCAGCCTAACAGTCACAGTGATACCGAAAGCTGTTCCTCTTGCTGAAGCAGATGGCTTGCTAGGTGGTGGTACCGTGCGGCAGAACGCAGCGGGAGGATTCTCCAGCCAAAGCAGACTGGATCAAGCCAATGGATAAAAGGGTGTTTTGAAACCACTGCAAGTCAGCAGAGGCGTTGGAATAAATATGGAAACCCGTCTCCGGCTAATGGCTAGAGCATTCCAATGCTGCATTGGATGAGAGTTGAAAGAGGGGAGCGGGATGATCCAAAGGGAAATAACACTGGAGAGCATACTAAAGGGTGGTTAAAGAGTTTGGAGGTGTATCTACGGCCCACAGAACAGGTTGTTGGTTCTGTGTAGGGTATCACATATATGGCACAATAATATTTAGCTACAAGAGCACTCTGTCTACGGATGCATTACATTAAAACATGTACACAAAGACAACACATGTAAATATGTGTTTCTTTGTTTAAAATATGTTCCATTAAATAGATTAAAACATAAAAATAGAGAAAATACTCTACATTGACCATTAGCAAATCTTGTCCACACACTTTTGCAATACGTTTACAGGCATGTACATAGAATAATTCAAAACAAGATTCAGCTCATCATCGACCTACTAGTACACTATTTTCAAACATACATTCAATTTCCCTGTATCAAGATGTGGTTAATCTTTAATCTTTGTTGGCTGTATATGGCACATTTCAAGCAAAAAATGCATACATGAAAAAATGCCATGGAGTGTATATACTGTGCCACGTTTTTTGCAGAATCAGTAATGAGAGCAGTCCTTTGCAGGTAGGCTATCACAGTATGGAACCCAATGCATACATGCTCCGTCGCATGCAACGCCTCCTTTACCCGGAATATACAGAAACAGCATCATTGTGAAAATCTGTGTTTTCGGCGGTTTTTAAACACGTTTTCCCTTTCTTTCATTGTTATGGCAAATGCATAATGTACCAATGACTCTTCCGTTTGTTTAATACGCAAATTCACCTACAAAGGTACAGGCTTACGTAACCGTTTTAGAATTATTGATAACAATTACTGGGGCTGTATGGGGAACATCTTGGCAAAGTTCAGTAGCTCTTCTGGCCTGTGGACAAACCTGCTGTCAATGACCCCAAGGCAAGCACAGTTCCAAGACAGTAACACTCCCGTTCATACTGGCCCTATACAATTGTGCATGAAGGAGTCTTGAGTCCCAGCTAATTAGTACAGGAGATATGGGATTTCAGTGTTTGCAAATCTCTTTTTTAAAATAAGCTTGTTGTCCTAATCCCTTAATGGTATTATTTCCCCAGAGTGTAGTAGTCTTATAGAGTCACGATAAGGCAAAACAGCCAAATCCCACTAATCCTTTAAGCCTAGACACTGTTTTTTTTTCTTTGACATTCCATCCCTGAAATCCAACCCTTTTCTTATCATGCTCTAAAATAGCATGGCAAGGAACACAACATTTGACATTCACTTTTCCAATGCAGCAGTATGGTTACCTTATGCAAATTGGGGAGCACGGTCTGGGAGGCTCCCTCTGAGCTACAGCTCAGGTTAAAACAATTGTCCAGGTTGATACATCCGGGCGCAGCAATAGTCTTCAAGCTCAGCATGACCAACCAATTTACTCTTTACATTTATTTAAAGTATATCCTCCAGGAAACAGATGAGTACCAATCCCCACAGGCGCCAGTAGAGCGGTCGCTCAGGCATCACCGATCTGACAAGTTCACGCATGCTGCTGCCAATCTCCCATTTAGAGCCGCCATCTTTAGACAGCAGAGCTATCCCGGTTGCCGACAGTGTTTCCGGGTGTATTTACAAAGACCCATTAAGCTCACATGGCGCCAGGACCATTGAAGGGGAGTCAGGTTTTTTAGTGCGCAGATGGATAGAAAATGTGGAGTCAGGAAAACAAATGCCCAGAGCTGCAAAGTGGGAGATGTACAGTTAAAAGATGGAAACAAGTTAGGCAGGTTAATAAGTTCTAGCTTTGGGAGAATTCTATTGTCAAGAAGAATTGCACCTTTCACTGCATAGACTATTACTACGTGTGTAGATTAGAAGCACGTAATGTAACGTATAAACTGAAAAAGCTCTTGTAATGCGCCTCGATACCTCTGGGTTTAGAGTGCTTTATAAATAAACAAACAAGCAATACTGGTATATAGAGTATGTAGGCTTGCCCTATACGTTTAGAGAAATATGTACAGTGCTGGAAATGGAAAAATGTGCTCTGGGAACCCTCTCCTCCTTGGGGAGTTAGAGGGGTTGAGAGGCATAGCCCCAGCCATCTCTTCATGGAAGCCAAGCCTGTCAATTTGCATGAAAGAAAGGAGCATTTTGGGAACACAAGAATGGCCACAATATTCAATTTGAAGCATGCGTATGATATTGATTTAGCAAGACACCCTTTCGAGAGAATAATGCAAGTTGGACTCTGCTCTATTTATTAGTCAAAGTACTCACCCTAACAAAAAGAAGTTTGTAAATTAAAAGACATATATACCAATTTGGACATCATCCTATAGGATGGGGAAGCGCCTGCGTGGGTCCGCCCACGCCTCCCATAATTAAAAAGAAGAAGACGACGACAGTCTCTGAGCAGTATGTGAGGTTTTGGTTGTTTCTGCATCCTGTCTCACTGTCAAGTCTGCAACAAGCTGCTTATGCTTGGGAGTAGGTCTGACAGTTTCCAGAAGAACAGCAGCGCTCCAGCAAAGTAACATTTCTCACCCTGAATATTCAGCAAGAAAGTGTGTTGCTGTGTTTTCTTTCCAAGGATGAAGAAAGTGCAGTTATCAATTTCAAAAGGTAAAGGAATGTGTGAGGAATGGCCGATTGAGAGACCTGCACAGCTTAGAGATGGTGGGCTGATGAGAGGTGAAGTGGGTTATACAGGGAGCAAGTAATGACAAAGCACAGGAAGTTGGATGATCTCGAAAACAAAATGGAGTACATTGAAAAAGGAAGGCCTAAGCAGAGGGTGTGACACATGGAGATAGGGTGGGCCACATTACAAGATTGGCAGTGTCATAAAATACCTGCACTACCAAATTACATGTTTGGTGGAATTAAATTCTGCCAAAAATCCCCATAAATGGGGACTAACACTGCCTTATCACCACTTGTAATGCTGTAGTAAACCCACGGGAGCCAAGTGGCGGTAACAGTAATTTCATTGGGTGGTATTCTGGCAGATTTACTGCCAAACTTGTAATGAGGCCCAATGTCCTTTTCATTACAAAGGTGGAAGGGGTCACAAAGTGTACATCTAGTTATGTTTGGTGTGTTGAGCTTTTTGCTTTATGTGTGATATCTGATGGGCCATTATGCTTTTGCAAAATCTCCTTAAAATACCCTGAATGAGGAGCATGGAGGAGACATACACGAAACATAATGTAAGTTATTTTTGGTTACCGAGGAAGCTCACACAGTAAATAGAAACACAGAGGTACACGCTCAGAACACTCATTCCCATCACAATGTTTGCTTGCACCTCGCATTATACAAAACCTTGAGACACTTGTGTATAGGCGCGTTATAAATGTCATATCATATCATATAGTAAACAAATTAATTAATCACGTGACATACGGCTCTCCTAAATCTTCTGATCTCTGCGCTCTTCATAGGCATCGAGGCTGGGGGAGAGGGGAAAGAGGCAACTGCCTCCTTCTTTAGAAACGGGGGCCGGAGCATCACTTTGCCCCTGTAGAGATGTTTACACTTTCCATCTTCTGACCGTTCTGCCCAAATGAGACTGAAAGGTATCAATACTGCTGGAGGTATCCCAAGCGATAATGAGCCCTCCTTAGGTTCATAGGGCTTTTAGCACATAATAATTGTAGCATTACATGTTTTGGAGCATGGTGCTTAAGGAAAACATTTTAGTTTGATAGTGAGAAAGTAAATAGACAAACTGAGTAAAATATAATAAAATATGGTTTTATTTTGCAGTATTCAAACAGCAAGCTTGTCTTCGTATGTTAACCATTTCAATTGAAAACTTGGAGCGAGTGTAACATGATCATGCATTAGGGGTTATGCAAAAGTAATTGGTTTCTCGATAAGGAAGTGAAAGCATTATAACATGTATTTGCTTTCTTGTTAGTGTGTTAAATAATGTGTTGCAGTCAACAAAAAAAGTTCTCTTAGAAAGGAACTGTCTTGTATAAAGACATCTTGTCTGGAAATTGCATGATTGCAACCCTGTCTGCTTTTCAGAATGCAGTCAATACCAGTAGTTATTGACTGCACACTGAACATTCTGATTGCCTAAGAGGTGGGCAATAACGATGTCCATGTGCTAATAGCTTTTAAGCCATGTATATGTTGTGTTATGTTATGTTATTTTGCACTTATATAGGCCTTATATACCATTGGTATGGTCTGAAGGCGCTGGTAGGTTGAACCGAAGTTCAGATCAGTAGAGAAAGTAGGGAGAGTCAAAAGGTGCGTGTGAGCACCAGATATGTGTGCAGCTCGTGCGGTACTCGTGTAATAGCTGCTTCTTATCTGTAGGTGTGGTGGTTGAGAGATCAGAAGAATGTGTTCGTTCTGGCAGGATTTATCCAGAACGGATGTGGCTGCGTTAGGCCTGAGGAAAACGCCTGGCTGGGGGTGCGAGACCAGCAGTGTTTACATAGAATGATGTGGAGTAAGCGGCGGATGTTCGTATGAGAACAGTTATACCGAATGGTGTCATAGTATCTCTGTGTTCTAGTTGAGTGGTGGTGTAAAGGAGAGAGTAAGCGTGGTGGTGAGATATGATGGGTTATATGCTTTTCAATGTGCAAATTTCCAAATGCAACTTTGCCAGAGAGGCTACTGGGCGAACTTCTAAGTACAATTTTCCACACAGAGGCTATTGGGTACACTTCTAAATTCAATTTATCAGAGAGGCTATTTGGCACACTTCTAAATGTAACTCTCACAGAGGCTATTGGGTACACTTCTAAATGCAATTTTCACAGAGCGTCTACTGGGCACACTTCTAAATTCAAGTTTCCAGAGAGGCTATTGGGCAAACTTCTAAATGCAACTTTCCAGAGTGTCTATTGGATACACTTCTATAATCAACTTTCACAGATGCTATTGGTAGCACTTCTAAATGCAACTTTCACAGCGTGGCTATTGGGCATACTTCTAAATGCAGCTTTCACAGAGGATATTGGGCCCATATCTAAATTCAATTTTCCACAGAGAGGCTATTGGGCGCACTATTAAAATCAGTTTTCCAGCGAGGCTATTGGGAACATTTCTAAATTCAATTTACCAGAGGGGCTATTGGGCACACTTCTAAGTGTAACTCTTACAGAGGCTATTGGGTACACTTCTAAGTTTCACAGGGGGCGGGGGGTGTTGGGCACCCTTCTAAGTGCAACTTTCACAGATTGGTTATTGAGAACACTACTAAATTCACAGCGAGCTTATTGGGCACACTTCTAAGTGCAACTTTCCAGAGTGTCTATTGGGCACACTTCTAAGTGCAACTTTCCAGAGTGTCTATTGGGCACACTTCTAAATGCAACTTTCCAGAGTGTCTATTGGGCACACATCTAAATACAACCTTCCAGAGTGTCTATTGGGCACACTTCTAAATGCAATTTTTACAGAGTGTCTATTGGGCACACTTCTAAATGCAACTTTCCAGAGTGTCTATTGGGCACACTTCTAAATGCATTTTTTACAGAGTGGCTATTGGGCACATTTCTAAATGCAACTTTCACAGAGGATCTTGGACACATTTCTAAATTCCATTTACCAGAGAGGCTAATGGGCACATTTCTAAAATTCAAGGAGAGGCTATAGGGCACACTTTCTAAATGCAACTTTCACATGCTAACCTTCACAATTCCATCTAGATGCGAAGCAGGCCAATATTCACAATTCCATCTAGGAGTGGACATGCTAACTTTCACAATTCCGTCTAGGTGCGGACATGTTAACATTTACAATTCCATCTAAGAGTGGACATGCTAACATTTCTCAATTCCATGTGAGAGTGGACATGCTAACATTTCTCAATTCCATCTAGGTGCGGACATGCTAACTTTCACAATTCCGTCTAGGTGCGGACATGTTAACATTTCTCAATTCCATCTGAGAGTGGACATGCTAACATTTCTCAATTCCATCTAGGTGCGGACATGCTAACTTTCACAATTCCATCTAAGAGTGGACATGCTAACATTTCTCAATTCCATCTACACTTCATACTGCACTTGGCTACTGTTGGCTGTGCAGTTTCTTTGAGCGGTATCAGGTATCCATCTGGAAAGTTGAATTCTTGAAAGTTAAGTGTCAGTCCCAAAGCAGAAAGCTGAAAGGTAGCACAGCAGGTTAAGTGATGTCTGCTGATATATGCGCAGAGCTGCCTTTAATTCCTATGGCTTTTTTCGAATTGCTTTGAAAAATGTGCTGTACTGGGGAGGGGGTCAAGCCTGGTTGCTTATTCATATTCATGGCCAGACTCGGACTGTCCTATAGGGCAATAGGGCAATGGATGTATTGCAGGCCCATGCAAGTGTTGGTCAATTTTTTGGTCAAAGTGGCCAGAATGTTGGTCAAAGTGGGCCGCTTTGATTAGTTTCTTCACTGTGCTGCTATTAGTTTTGACCAGTATTATGGAAACATATTCTTTTATCAATTCAATTTGCAACACATTTTATTTAGAAAATTCCCTATTGAGTTCTATTCAAACAGACTCTTACAAAAGGAATGAATATGTCGGTGGAAGCGCCGAGCAGCGCAAGGCTTTGGTGTACGCCGCATTCGTCGCGAAGTACACTCCCCCTGGGGGTCCAGCTCGGGGGGGGGGCATGGGAATGCCCTGGAACTATAGCAAAGGAGTTGTAAGGGGAGGGGTGGTGGAAGGGGCGGTGCTCCGGGGAAGGAAAAGGAATGTTTGGGGGGTGGCAGAGGTAACACGGAAAGGGCAGGGCTAGGTAGGGTTTATGTAAGGTCCACTGGAGTAACTGATCCTCTTTTGCGGGGGTGAGGCTGAGAGGAATTAAACCCGCCCGCCCACACCAGGAACACAATTCATGAGATGTAGTAATGTTTTTCAATAATGCTGATGTGTTTTGTCATGCGTATTACAGAGCCGTCGCAGGCGAGGTACATCGTGTGTCCAGGCTGGAAGTGCTGCCAGGGACCACAAGGGACTGTGCAGTCACGACATTAAGGCAACAGCTGTGTGGGCTCCATCTCTGGGAAGCCACGGGGCATATGGAAAGGAGAAAAGAGGGGGATGGGAAAGATGGTAGCACTAGCGGGGTGGGGGCAAGTAACGCGGGGAGAAACAAGGATTATGGGGAGTTGGGCCTGGGGTGAACAACAGGGAAAACAAATTGGAGACAAGGGCAGGAAATCTAGCAAACGAAGGAAAGGGCATGGTGAGGGAAGTTGTGGATGGAGGATGTCAGATGGGTGGGGAAAACAGAAATTGGTAAACTTAAAGCGATTGGGGGAAACAGGTAGACCGCCAATAAGGGGGCAGGATATCAGAAACCAAGGACTTAGGTAAGAGGGTCAGAGACCTTGGAAACCTAGTATGGTGTAAGAGGCTGGGAGGCTTAGGAAACTGGGAACGGTGTAACAGGTCGGGAGCCCTGGCCAGTGGCATCGCCAGGAATCACATTTAGGAAGGGCACAGAGGGGGCCAAAGACAAAAGTAGGAGGGGCACAGAAAAAAGTAGGGGGGGCTGCCTATGAAAGGTAATGTGTGACGTCACATGCACTCCTGCAGAGAGGCTTTTGTGCACACCAACTACCCACACCCCACTGCACTTCCCTTCCCATCAGAATGCAGGCAGGAAACCATTCAGTGACTAATGCCCCATCATTAGCAGTTTCGTGGCTACATTCTGATGGGAGGGGCTGCAAGTTGCTAGATCACTGCTCCCTTTGAGACAAAGGGAGTATTGCTGTGTGATCTGCAGACATTTGCCTCAGTGAGTGTCACAAATAACACCAAGCACAGAGAACATGTTCACTGGTCGCCTTAGGTAGGGGGGGCACAAGGGGGAGCACAGGATATCAGAGGGGGGCACTGCCCCCCCCAGACCCTCCTCCTAGCGATGCCACTGGCCCAGGGAGTACTGAGCAATGGCGTAAGGGGTGTAAGACCTGGGAAATAAGCAAGGACGAAGAGGTGGGGAGGGACTGGGGAAAACTGAGTAAGATCGTTAGGGGATGGGAGCTCTGGTAAACTAGCAAGGGCGGGAGGTCCGGTGACCTGGGAAACTGAGGAAAGGTGCAAGCCAGGTAGAAGTGCAGGTAACCTAGGGTAGGGGTACAGTAATTGTAAGGACCCCATGCTCAGTGTATAACTCTGAGTATGTGTTGAAGAAACAGATCACCTGTAAGTTACCTCCTGCCTAACAAAGCAGCTGCGGCCTTTCCTACTCACAAATAATTGTGTGTCCTGTTATTGATTGCAAGATAATGCACGAAGGGGGAGGCGGGTTGGGAGCTCCTGGGGCGGGAGCTCGCAGGGAGGTTGTGAGGTGCTTGTTGGAGATGAGGCCACAGTGGCAAAGTGTGGGCTGTCGCTGCTATACCATTTTTCACCGTGGCCCACTTTTTCATTGGTGCCCGAGCCACTTTTATGCCCCAGTCCAACCCTGTTCACAGTGCGGAAACTTCTAATCCTTTGGTAAAAGTAGGCAACCAGGGCGCGCGCCCAGGGTGCACGTCCATGCTCTCTGGATAGGCATGCCCCATCCACTCAGCGCCCCTAAGGATAGGGTCTCAGGGTTATACTAAAGTGGAAGTTCCCTGCAACCTGAAAGATGCCACTTACCACCCGCCCTCTCCCTGCACTGTCCGCGGATCCCACTTCTTGGTTACGTAACAGGAAGCAAACACCAGGCTTTTGAGAAAGGCGGCGGTGAAACGTGATCCGTGCTCTGTGAGTCATCCTTGGAGCCGTGAACCGTGAAGAGGTTCAGAGACGAAGTCCACACCCAGTGCTGTTTCAGACTTCCTGGGTTGGATGTGTGTTTGCCTCTGGGTTATAAGGTCGCCACGCTTCGGGAAAATAGCTGCACAGTTTGCATTCCTCTTTTCTGAATACGAGCACTCGTTTCAAAAGCCTTTAACTTAAATAGCTCACACCTTTGGTGCTTGAATTCAGGAGCGTGCAAATTCAAAATGCATTGGAGTTGCGGGCTTTAGAACAAGTGGCTTGGGCTCGCCTTCCCAGTTCCAGAAGACATGGAAAAGCGAGGTAAGCCCTTTAATGTGTTATTCTTCAGTGCAAAGCATGGGCGCGCTGTTTCCTGGCTTGATGGATTAAACCATGCGTGCCTTTTTTCCCGCTAGCGAATCGTTTCTTGGTTTGCAAACCTTGCATAATGAGCGTGAAGAACCCGTGCGCAGTGGGCTTCCCAGTGAGCTGCGTTTACAGCGAGACAGCGTGAGTGCGCTTTGCAAACAGTGGCAGAAGGATGCACAGCGCGGAAATCCGGCTGAGGGCGGGCAGGGACGCCGCCCGCGGAGCGGCTACAGCAGGTGCACTTGCTGCAAGTGGAACACGAGCACAATTAGCTCCAGATCCCCACATCCCCACTCATTGATATCTGCCAAGCTTGCCATTTCCATTGCATCCCTTTTCTTGCTTTCATTCCTCTCACCAGCTGCTATTATTATACCCGATCCAGAAACGCGCCAGGCCTTATTTGCCTACCCCGGTGGCCATGCTAGTTGAATTATTAGACACTGTTATTTTCTTTCTGTAAATACTTGAAATGTCCTCACGGGAAGTATTGCAAAGGGTTAAGCGAAGGGTGTGAAGATAGTTGGGCGGAGGGATAGTGATGTGGGAATAAACATGGTCACCCTAGGTATGCCATGGTCAGTAATAGTGCTCTCTGTTCCGTATGAATCTATTATTACATGGAAAAGCTGCTCAGTATAATACACTGACCAGAAACATCACACGTTGATTTAACAAAAGTGATGCATGCCACCCCATGTTTGGAAAAAACAAATATTCTGTATGCAGAAATGCTCCCCAATGTTTACATGCAGAGAGTCATTCACTGTATGTACACTGTATAATGCTTCAACTAGTCACAAATAAGGAAAATGCACACTAGATAACAACATTACTTTACACAGTAAAGCAACAAAGCCACGCATCTCTGGAGGATAGCTCAGGGGCACCATGCTCACCTTGGAACCATGACGACATGGAGCAACCAGGTTCGATCCCTGGGTCTGCGCTTAGAAACCTCTGGGTATTAAGCGTGTTATAAATAACCTATCATATCATATCATGTAAATGCGGATACCCGTTTACACTAGTTGTGGGAATCAACCTTCCTTAATAGTAAACAAATATGTTTAACTTCTTTGAAAAAAAAAACAATATTTAAATTCTTTGAAGACATCTTGCTTATAGTTCTTTACGTTTCAAATGTACATAACACATTAATAATAATTATCTAGTGTACAAAAAATAATACATATATTTCATAATTTGTAGTAAACAATAGTGAATTGTAACAATTATCAGAATAAAATAATAAATCAGCATTGCAGTGGTCTCTCAACTAAACAGATATCAACTATTAGCTATTTCAGTTCATCAAAGATATAGCATAATGCAAACATGTTTCAGGCCTGTTCTGTCCTTCTTCAGGGAGTTCTGATTTCTGTCTTCCTACAAATAAAATAATGAATATCTATGACTGATTAATGTCTTTAATATAACAGTTGTATAGTAATTCACATGAGTAGGGAATTGCTTACCACCTACGTGTGTATGTAATCAGCGCCCTTCTATCTTAATCAAAGATGGCTTCATCTATGAAAAATACATTATTTTTTTAAAAGTTCTCAATTCTTAATTTAGCTTGTACTATATTATGAAATAAATATATATGGTCAATTTAGATAAAAAATACTTTCTTATCTAATTGCCAGTGAACATGGTCTCTTTCTCCTTTTAGATATATGGACTGGTCTACATCAGTCAAATGCCTAGTATTTTGATCAAATAAATACAAGTTACCATGTAGAATATCATCTATCTAAAGTTTGAATAAGGTCAAATATTAAGTAAACTGACCTGTGGGTTAGATATTACTCTCTTGTCTTGGCAGCAGACTCAAATTGAAGCACGTCGAAACCCATTTAGTTGTGTCTCAATGTTTATATGCCATTTAAAAATGGCTGCCCGTTATGTTGCTCATTGCATCATGATGTTACGCTGCACATAGCAGGATGTCAGGCGCCAACACACCCCACTTCGTGGATATATTTACATCCTATTTGGCATCATCAAATATACAGTCAAAGTAGGATAGTGCAACTTCGTAAGTAAAACAGTTGTATCTCCTTGTCTATATGTAATTCAAATATGGCTCCCTATCATACCATGAGCAGTGTCACAAAGTTACGACACAGTTGACATGACTCCCAGCGTCACCACGCCATATCTTGTGGCCATCCTTTCATCACATTTGGTAACATTGAATATTAGATCCAAGTGTTATGACATAACTTTGTCGAAAATATACTTTATCTGTGGCCAAAATATTTTCTGATGTCCTCATACTTATGTAGTAACTTCTGATTTATATGATTTCTAGAATGTCACAAATCCACATTTGTCACTATCCTTTTTTTGTTAAATTACATTTATCTCCATGTTACTTAACAATCAAAGCTGATATTGCAAATATCAGTTTTCTGATAAAGAAATTCAATCACATACAGTGGCGTTGCCAGGAATCAAATTTAGGAGGGGCACAGAGGGGGCCAAAGACAAAAGTAGGGGGGCACAGACAAAAGTAGGGGGAGAACATGGTCACTGCTCATCTTAGGTAGGGTGGGCATAAGGGGGGAAAGGGTTTCACAGGGGGGATGCCGGCCCCCCCGGACCCCTCCTAGCGACCCACTGATCACATATACAGTACTCTTTCTCTCAAGAAACAGAACAAGTCCTTATCCCTTTTGGTACAAGGGTGTCAGGAGTATGGCCGGGGAGCACATGGCAAAGGCTATATCTCACAGTATGCACTGTAGATTAGGGGAGATTCCGGAGGCAATGTTAGCATATAACAGAAACAGGGTACATACCAAGCTGATCGGAGTTGAAACCGGTATTCACAGGAACTGTAGGGGCATACGCTGGCTGTAAACAAAGAGACAGAGAGAAAGCAAAGAGAAGCAAATATACTGGGCAACACAGATTGATCCGAATAGAGGGTGTACTGGAATATGATAAGGGGTCTCCAAGGATTAGGGAAAGCCCTTGGGATCAGTACCAGCAGATTACTCTTAACAACGGTCATACGGCGGCGCCATGAGTTAGGCGTGCCAGGGAGATGGTTGTACTCATTGCAAGTGTAAAACTGGAGACCATATACTGAGGCTGGGAAGACTTCAATGGACTAGGCGAAGGCAAAAGAAGTCTTTCCCTTGTCTGATCTTAATGGATACCAACCAAGGAGTCACTCTGTAAACGGATTCAAAGCGGAGGCACAACAGTGGACCAAGATGTAATACAGGTAGAAAGCAGTGTTGGAAGAAATAACCAGGTACAGGTCAGGATAGGGAAACAAAGTACAAAGCAGAGACTGGAATATCAGACTAAACAAGGCAAAGGACTAAGGCAAGATAGGTCGCTGCCAACACAGCGAATACGAGGGATTCAGGAAACTCAGAGTACTTAAGAACAGGCACTAGAACTATGGACCAAAGTCTGGAAATATCGCAGGCAAAGAACAAACAGGAAAACTTCAAAAGGCTGGGTTGGCAGAAAGAAAGAGAGGAAAGCAAGGCAGAAACAGGACAAGTCTGTGAAGCAGAAATGCTTACAGAAAACAGTGTTTACAGAAAGTCAGAAAGAACGGAAAAGATATCAGTTAAAAACTGAATGTCTTTAACAGCAAAACAAGACAAGGTTAGGTTCAAAAACAGGCAGAGTGCAAAAGCAGATTGGAAAGGCTGCTGCAAGCACCAACAGCAAACAGGATGCAAAAGCCAAAATGAGGATCTTCGGGAAAAGTCAAAAACTGGTAACAGGAGCACAAACTTCCAGTGGAAGCAGTTGACTGGCAACTGCTTCTGTTCAAAGTGATCTTATAAAGGCCCTCCCAGCCAAAAGGCCAACAGGGTGGAGCTGATTGCAGTCTCAGGCAGCTGTGTTCAATTAAGCCCAGCCCTGGCTTCAGTAGCCTGCAACAAAGGTTTCTAATTAAGGGCTCTCCAGCTCTCTGCAGCCTAGCCTGCAACATGTGAATGCAATCAGGGCCTCTCCAGCTCTTAGCTCTTAGTAACTTGCTGCAAACAAACATACTTAATATGCCTCCTCCAGCCCTCTGCCTTTTGGACAGCATACATCTACCAGAATGCATCTGCTGGTTTAACCCAAAACCCGGAATGGAACATGAAATTAGATTGGTCCAAAACTGCAGCAGTAAAACAAGTAAATTAATGCAGAGGCAGTTTGCAGGTTTTAACTTTGCAAGTACACCATAGACAGAGTCTCTGAATGTGCGCATGTAGTGGTGCTGGGTGGCGGGTGAGTAGGATTGTGACAAAGGGCTTCCATTCTCCTGATCAAATACATTTGTCTTCGTAACATCAGATTGTTCAAATTACCACCTCCTGGGGAGAGTCACCTTTTCAAGAATGACACATTTCATTTGTTCAATCATGTGATGCTTATCCATAAAATGTGTAGCTACTGGTGATTTCTCATTACGTGCATGGATATTAGATTTGTGCTCCATCCACCAGAAGTTTCGTATTTCATTACAAATTAGATATTGTCTATACATAGCAAGAACTACAAGTACCAGAAAGCAAAGCAAACGTGCTGAGTTAATGAGAATGATCATTGTTCAATCGATTGGACCCCGCTAATTTGATGTCTTCCCAAGTCCATTCATTCTTTCCAGGGGGTTATGGAAACATTTTGAATTTTAAAGGACAACATGAAGTACTTTGAGAAATGCAGAGCAGACTGGGCTCTGGAGCTAAGAATTACAATTCTGGCACAGGAGTGGCCATGCTGATCTAGGCAAGCCCCAAAAGTTAACGTTACCATGGACCATCATGTAAGTCAGCAAAAGGTACAGCATTCAATGCTTTGGATACTAGTAAAGATGTTCAAACTCAAACTCATGAATCATGATCAATGTTGGAGACCCAGCAGATGTAGGGGCAACCATATCCACATGTTGTGTAGATGTGAGAAAAGTCAAACTGTTACAAAACCCTTCAATAGCAACACTATTTCATGTCATTCCAAGTTGACACATAATGGATCTCTGTGGATAAAAAGGGAGCTTTCAGTGGAACAAAGACTTCAAGAAACCTGATCAGGAGGGACAAAGAGGTTCCCTCACTGTATAGGAATGAAAAGAGAAAGGAGTAGAACTTTTTCGACTGTCATAAATGCCTGAGATTTACTTGCCAGTAGAATAGACATTGATCCCTGATCTTCATTGTACACCTCACTTGAATATGCAAGTATGTTGACTGTAATTCTTGATTCATTGCATAACAATCATTTGTAAGTGATGTCTCGATATGCATCCACCGATCCACATTTTGTGCTAGATGGAAACGTGTCCACTGGAGCTAGAGCTAAGCCCGGATAAGGTCACTCATGAGATGGCAGCATAGGTTTTTAGGTCCAATATACTGCAACGAGCAGTATTGGCACATGTGGTAGAACTCTAGAGGTATCTAATACCACAATCGCTACAACATTCTGTTCCAAGATGTATCTAACCCAGTGCTTTACAATCTTAAAACAATTACCAACTCACCATTTATGGGGACTCTATTCATGTTATGTCTCACTTTATTGTGTTCTTGCTGCAAGCATATCGGAAGAAATCCTAGTGCCATGTTCACTAAGATTTAAGATCCTGCACGGGTTGAGCTTGTACCAGCGCGTAGTTTGAGTTACAAGCATATTAACCATTAAAGGGAATGGGGTGAACTCGTCCAGGGCTCGTTCATCTTGTGAGAGGTGTAGCGAGATCTACGCCAGCATTCACTACAAACATATTTTAGTAATAATTATCCCATTAGATGTATTTCCACAGGTACACCAATCAAAATTAGATGCCTCCAATAGTTGCCCTTGAAAAGTGGTGAAGAGTAGAAGTTATCTACATTTTAGGTGCACCTTTTTGATAGGTTAGGCTAGAAAAAAATAACATATCGCTGGATGGTTAATGGTCTCCCAGTGGAAAAAGTGCCAGGTGCCCGATTATAAATATTTGGGACTATTTTCCGGGAGCTCTTGATCCTACCTTAAAACATCACAAAAGATCCTCTACCATTGCAATCACATGGTGGGCAGTTTGAACAGATTTTCTTACGGTTTTGGAGAATGTATATTCAGGGAGTCTTGCTGAGTTTTCACAGCAAACATGGCTATCTCCATATTATATGGGAACTAGGTTAGAAGATACATTGGGTTAAAACACTGCAACTGCCCCAGACCAGGTTTGTTCATGCACTGCAAACTCTAGTGGGTGCGGTTTCCACACTTGGTTTAGAACGTGGGGTTCGATCTATTCCATTATCCTCTTATGACATGGTCATTCTAACCTCTTGAGACAAATCACAGCTACTGGCCAGGGTGTCCTTGCATTAGCTGCTGTAAAAGATGCTTCCAATTCACAGTTGAAGAATAGAACACTTTGATGGTCAGTCAATAATATAGAGGATGCCCTTTTCTCCTAAGCCCACGTTGGCTCTGCCCGGACGATAGCAGTGTACGCGCGGCTGCTCTATGACGCGGAAACGCTTGCCTTCATAGGATCTGGTTACTGGCGAGCTGCTAAGTGGGTGCCTCGCTGCGAGGAGACAGTGCTCTACTATGTAGTCAGCAGAACATCAGCTGGTGGTATTTGTAGAGAGTTCCTGTACACCCTTTTCCTGCAGTTCTACCCAGAAGGAGCGGGTTTTGTCTGAAGTGATGAATTGGACAAAGAAGGAACACAAGGATTATCTAAATATACAGAAGAAGATTGGTGATATTGTAAGAGGATTCAATTCAACACTACAGCTAAGTCAACGCCTAGTCTATAATACTGAATGAAAACCCTTATTGATATATCTTTATGTCCAGTTCATGCGTTCTGGATGACTACCCCTATATAACACCCCTCTCTTGGAATCCCCCTGACCCCACTGAGCCAAGAAGTAGTTCTGTTTTGCAAGTTTAAAAGGTTTATTTGATAATTTAAAATATATATATATCACACTTTATAATAAATTAATAATTGAATAGCACACTTAATCTGATATGATAAAGATCAACAACGGAGAATCTGGCACTAGCACACTTCTTATAATCACTAATGAGTTGACATGAAATGGATAAGGTAGCACACTGGTAAATAGGAACAAAAGTATAATGTGGTAGAGGATGCTTTATGTAAGCTCAGGTGGATGCAATATTCAATGAATGCAGTACAGAAAATACTCAATATGATTTCAACCAAACAATGTAATCACTTTTCTCTGGCAATCCCCTCCCCCCCTTGATGCAAGGCAAGGAAATGGAAGGAAAACACACAGTTCTCAGAAATGCAATCAATGTAAATCAGTTCACCCCAGCAAGCTTACACAACAGAAAACAGATAGGAGTTTTGAAAACACAGGCAAAATGCTTTGATATGTGCTAGCAATGGATGAGAAATATGCTGGAAATGCTTTTAATTCCCTTTCAGAGGTTCAGGGTGAGTGGTATCTAGTTAATATTAGTCCAGGCTCACACTAGCAATGATGCAGGGATAGTTAGCAGGTTAAACGAATTTCTGGCAAATGGAAGGCAAGCAGCAGCAGTTTTTACATGTGAAGAAATTTGCAAATCGCGGTAAAATTCGCGGATGCGTGTTCCGCGATTGCGGTAAAACTATAGGGGGTAGGAATGCGGTTCTAGGTTCGTAGGAAAGCCACGATTCTAAGCTTTCTAAGGAAAGTTACTGCAAGTCTCTAACCCAAACGGTTACAGAGTTATGACCGATTTAATAGAGGTCGTTTTTGGTTTTGCAAATTTTAAAAGCTCAAAATGACAAGTGACAAATTTTGCAGCTAGAATGACAGGTGACAGATTTGGATCTATCAGGCAGTTCTACTTAGGTTAATAGATTGAATTATATTATTTTAACTAGGAGATTGGATCTGCACAGTTTTCTAGGTACTCACACTATATTCTTGAGTGAAATGGGCCATGCCACGGATCTGGTCAGATTTTAGACTCTGGTCTGGTCTGGTCTGGCCTCTGCACTTCACAGTGATCTGGGTCAGCTCTCTCTGCTGGTCTGGGTCTCTCTGGGTACAGCACTGCTTTCTCTCTGGTCTGGTCTCTTAGTTCTGGATAGATTGAAGTCTCTAGTTTGGCTTTCTGGAGGTTGATGGAGGTAAGTATGGATTTTTCCGGCAGAGCTTCCAGCTGCAGATGGAATTGAAAGTCCCTATCTGTCCTGTCTGTCTGCTTTTATGTGTTTAGAATGTGGGTGTGTTCTAGCATCACTGACCCTACCTCTCTCTCAGCTTCTAATTGGTCAAACTTCCATTTATCATTTGATTGGGGAAGCTAGGTTGGGTCAGAGTGATGTCATTTTACAGCCTGCAGAAAGTCCACTCCTCCTGTCAACTTACACACAAATCTAGATTTGAAACAAATACATATTTGCAGAGGTACATATTGTTTTAAAATCATATGCACCCATCATGCATTACAGGAGGTATCCCCTGTTCAAACTCTGCTCTTCCTGGGAGCTTGCATTCAGAAATGGCACATATTTCACTTTTTAATTGATTTTTCAATTTCTGACATTGACCCAACTTTACATACATGTGCGCAGGGAGTATGGACATTAACTGATGAAGTTTCAGATTTTTAACATGCATACATTTAGAGTTATATCCACTTTTCCGCTGACACCCCCCTGAACATACCACCGGTTCTAAAAACCTCTTAAACTGTGGGCAGAAAAATCACAAGAATTATGGTATCATTTATAAAATTTTCACATGTCCGCTCTATGAATGATCCATCTTTTTAAAGTTATGTTCTGGCTCCAAAGGGGTGTGGTTTCCTCTCAGCACAAGGTAGAAATACTGGTTTATCCAGTTCTGCCAAGCCAGCTTGCTCTCACAGGCAGTGCTCCTCCCCTTTCCTCAGGAGGAAGCCACTTTTTACGACCATTTACGACTCCTGCCAATAAAACCTTTGCCTGAGCCAGGACAGGGCTTTGTTCACTTTCCTGCAGAGCACAGGTAATTCAATTATCAGATAGATGGCATATCCTTAGTGTGAGCAGCAAAAGGGCAGCTAGGCCTGGGAACACAGCTGTGACTCAAGTTTCACTCCTGATGGGGGTAGTTGCCAGGCAGAATTCAGTTCCTTAAGCCAGACTTTCAGCTAACTGTCATGTTTTTTTTTTGTTGCTTTTTAAATTAACTTGCAATTTTACACATGCAGCTAGAATGCTGATTCTAAGTTTAAACTATAACATTTAAACAATTGCAAAGGCATGTGACACCAAACATAGGTCACTCATTTAATCTAAACATTTTCGATTTTAGTGTCTTTAAATCCAGTGCAACTTAAACTGCTGACTCCATAGCAGTTTTGTTATAAGCATTGTTTTGGGCTCTTTATTTCCCAGATTTTGTAAGCACACAAAACCTCATTCTGCCAAATGTCTGCTGGTGTTCAGTGAATATTTTGCACATGTTGCAATGTTTAAAATAGACACTTTGGCTTGCCTTCAGAGGAACACAGGGTGGTTTTAAAACGCCGGCTTTTGGATAGTGGTGAGTACTGGTACTGCACCCATTTTTGGGATTGAAGAATGAATTCCCCACAATTCTAGGTTGCATTTGGCAATCAGCATTGCCATTCCCAATGGTTTCAGACTACTGTGCGGGTAGTCCAATGGTGGTTTTAGGCAGTGTCCTTCTGTGCCCATAACATCGGCAAAAATGGGTGGCAGCCTATTCTTCCTGCATTTCCCTGTGCATTTTCTGGGAAGCTCTGGCCATCATGATGTTTTCATGTCAGTACTGCACAGTTTTGAGGTAGGGCTCGGATGCATGGGTAAATACATCCCACAAGCCCCCCTCTTGCGATGGCCATTCGGTTTCACTGATGGGACTCGCAAGATCTGGGATGTTTCCTCATCTTCTTCCAATAGATGGCACAGTTCAGCATCTTTTCCTCCATCCGGTCGGATCGATCGGTTCTCCTCGCCGGTCCTGATGGGAATATTGGGCGGTACCCCGAGCCTGTTGCGTCTCAGCTCCCGGTCTCCGGATCGTCCTCCTTGGCCCGTCTCAAGGTTTTCTTTCTCCTAGGACGACAAAGGAAGAGCGGCAATACCTATTCATAGACGTTTTTCCACCACCGTTGAGATAGTGGGGCAGCATATGCATTTCATCATCACGAAACATTACATTCTTATTTTGAAAAAAAAAAAAACAGTATAACTAAGAGACAGTTTCATGCAAATCACAATATTTTAGAGACTAGATGTGGTATGTTTTATGATTGGAACAGAATTAGTCTGAGACAGTACCCGCTAGGATTCCAGAGGATTCCTCCAGTTGTTGCAGAGTGTGCCTGGGATGGCAACATTTCAACTGGTTTATGTGGACCCACTTGTCTTCCCCCGCTGCCAAAGGACCTTTGGGGATGTGGATTTTGTAGGCCACAGGGGAGATCTTGTCGATGACCTCAAAGGGTCCCTTCCATGTAGGCAAAAATTTGCGCTGCTTGGCCTGGTTCCTTTGGAAGTTGTATAGATAGACCCGGTCTCCCACCTGATATTCCTTCCTGGAAGTTTTCAGGTCATAGTGGGTCTTCATGCTATCAGCTGATCTTTCTAGATTCCGCTGAGCATAAGCAAAAGCATGTTGAAGGTGTTTCCTTAAATTCTCCACATACTCATGAGTTGTGGAGGCATTTATCAGTGTCTGCTCTTGGGTCCTGTAGAGCAAATGCTGGGGAAGCACCATCTTGCGCCCAGTCATCAGCTCAAATGGTGACATTTTGGTTGCAGATGAAGGGGTAGATCTGATAGCCATTAGGACCAGAGGTAATCGGATATCCCAACTTGGCCCAGAATCTGCCACAAACTTCTTTAATATGCTCACAATTGTCCGGTTATATCTCTCTACTGCCCCAGAAGAAGCTGGTCTATAAGCAATATGCAGCTTTCTCTTGACCCCCAGTATCTCCCACATCTTTGTCATTACTTCACTGGTGAAGTGGCTACCCCTGTCTGACTCAATCCTTTGAGGTAGACCAAAACGGGAAAAGATGTGGTTAATCATCAAGGCAGCTGCCGTTTCTGCCTTGCAGTTTGGGGCTGGGAGACATTCCACCCACTTGGTAAACAAGCATGTCACGGTCAACATGTACTTATTCCCCCTAGCCGAGCGAATCACAGGGCCTACAAAGTCGATTTGTAAATCTGACCATGGCAGTGTCATTCCCCTCTTTTGGAGAGGCGCGCGGTGCGTGAGGGATGATGGCTGAAATTGTGCACACACAAGACACCCCTTCAAGTATTGGTCGAGGTCCTGCCCCATGTGTGGCCAGTATGCAACCTCTCTTAAGATTTCCAATGTTGTGTGAAACCCCCTATGACCGGCAGTGGCCGCATCATGGGCGTGACTTAACATCAGGCTTCGGAATGAGGTAGGAACCACCCACTGATCGTGGCCAGCTTTGGATTTCCTTACCAGCAAACCGTCTTGGATTCGGAACATTTTTGGACATTTCATCAACACTCTTAGGTCCTCTTTCCCAATGTAATCGGTATCCGTCAGGGGAAAGTTCTCAGGGTCCTCAAGGTGCTGGTAAAATTTACCAATTATTGGATCCCCCTTCTGAGCAGTAATCAAATCAGCATCAGGGGTCTCCTTACTCCATTGTGCAATTGAAAGGTTGTTGTGAGCATTTGTCTGGGACCTAGTGATAGCAGTGACCTGGATTTCCCCCAACAGGGACTCAATCTCAATTAGATCCCCTTGGATGGCCCCGGTTTTGGCCAGCTGATCAGCTAAGTCATTTCCAGTTTTGTCTGGTCCCTCTACTTTGGAATGACCCTTGATCTTTTTCCAATAGATGGTCATCTCATTCGAGGTGACCAGATCATCAATGTTTTGGATCAACTTCCCATGTTTCAAGGGTTTGTTGTTAGCACACAACATGCCTCTGGTTTTCCAATTAACCAGGTGCTCCACAAACCCGTTCCGTACATAATCCGAATCTGTGATTATGACCAGTTCGCGGAGTTGATGCTGGACAGCAGTGAGGATGGCCTGATGCACAGCCATCAATTCTGCCACCTGACTACTTCGGGGACCAATTTTGTATCCAGCGGAGGGTTCTGGGGACTCATTCACCCATGCATTCCCTACGCCGGCCACCAGTTCTTTCTCCTCGTTGTTTTCAACATGGTAAGAGCATCCATCCACATATACAGTGGGCATTCCCTCACACTTGTCTTCTTCAAAGACTTTGTGTGGGGAATTAAGGTATGCCTCCATGTTGTCCTTGATTTTCAGACTTTCGTCCTCGAGACAGTTTTCTCTGGCACAATCATGCAAGTCAGCCAGACCTTGCGCGAGGGGACTCTTCTTGTTTTGGCCATATCTGACCTCCACAGGAAAGCCTTGCATTGACAGAATCCAGGAAGTAATTCGGGAATTACTCACATTTCCGGCCCGGATTCTGTCACTTTGGAGATATTGCAGAGGCTGGTGTGGAGTCTCCACTATGATGTGTTCCCCCTGGATAAACGGGCGGTAATTCTTCAATGCCCACACCGTTGCCAGGAGTGCCTTCTCACAATCGTTGAATTTTTCCTCCACAGAGGATAAAGTTTTGCTCGCATAGGAGATTACTTTATTGACCTTGTCATGCTTTTGGTATAATACTGCCGTCAAGCACGTATCAGAGAACCCCGTCTCCAGGAAGAACTCCTTGTTTCTGACAGGGTAAGCTAGGCAAGGCGCTTGTGAGAGGCTTCTTTTGAGTTGTTTTACCGCCTCGGCTTGTTCTGGACCCCATTCCCACTTGACCCCCCCCTTCAGGAGATGAATCAGGGGTCTGGTGATCTCTGCGTAGCCCTCAATGAACTTTCTGCTGTAATTAGTCAGTCCAAGGAGGCTCCTTAGTTCTCGCAGAGTTGTGGGGTCTTTCAGTTTCTGAAGTGCTTCCACTTTCTTTTCCTGGGGACAGAGACCCTGAGGAGTAATCTCATGCCCCAAGAAATTAACACGGGTTCTACACCACTGTGCTTTCTGAAAGGAAAGTTTTGCTCCGGCGGCCCTCAACTGTGTCAGAACATAACGGATCTCCGCTATGTGTTCCTCCACAGATGAACTTTTGATGAGGACATCATCTACATAAGCCAGGTTACCCCTTGCACCCAAGTCAGGCATGGCCTTGTGTAGAAAAATGTTGAATTCATTGCCGGAGTTGAGGTATCCGAAGGGAGTCCGGGTCCAGGTGTACTGCTGGCCCCCAAAGGTAAAAGCCAGCTTGTATTGGTCCTCCCTACTGACAGGCACGGTCCAGTATCCATTGGTCAGGTCTATTGCAGTGAATACCTGTGACCCCTGAATCTGGGCCAGACCTTGGTCAATGTAGGGCAGAGGCCATCGGGAAGTATGGACCCGTTTGTTGAGCTCCCTAAGGTCGGCGCAGAGTCTCCACTGGCCGTTTGGCTTCAATATTCCCAGCACCGGATTATTGAAGGTGCTGTGGACTGGACGGATTATTCCCCGGGACTCAAGGTTCTTAATTATTTCAGTAAGGGACTCCATTGATGCGAGAGGCAAGCGATATTGCTTCACAAACACAGGAGTCATGCCAGGGTCCGTGGGGATTGTTGTTGTGTGGATGAGAGTGCGACCACAGTCATATGAGTCTACCGCAAAGAGATCTTGGAAATCCAAGAAAACTTGTTTCAACTTTTGCTTTTGTTCCAGAGTCACACAGGCATCCGCTAGGTTGACTCTCTCTTCCACCATCTGCCTGAAGCCTGGAAAGACTTCTGGTCTGGCTATCTCCGCGGCCTCCTCCAGCTGGGTGGAGAAGTCCCTGGTCAGAGTGCTGATTTGGACCGGAGGCTTCAGGTGGGAAAGGCAGCCTTCATGAACCTGGAAAATCACCTCATCCCTCCTGAAGTCACAAGTCACATCTTCCTTACCATAGGGGCAAGAAGTGTACACTAGGAAGTTCCCCCCATGCCGGGTAAAGATCCTGTCTGGTGTTGTATTGTCATCACTGTCACTGTCAAAGCAGTCCTTGGGGATTGGTCCTAACAGTTCATTTACTAAGTCGATGGAAAAATGTCGGTCATCAACCGCCATTCCAATAATGGTGCCTGCGGCTAGAGTAATACTCTTTAAGTCGCTGTTATCCACCTCTATTGGAATAGTGTCATGTTCTATGTTGACTAATGGTGTTGGGTTTATCCCTAACCCTTGCTGTTGGAGAGAAGCATTTAGATGTATGTAAGCATCAGGGTTTTTCAAATGTTGTCCTCTTTTAACTTTCACTTCCAGGGAGAATTGTCGGGTCCTTTCTGGGATGGTGACTTCCTCTTTAATCTGAATTTCAACTGCATAAGGTAGCAATTGAGATGACCTAAATGCTTTTTCTGGATCATCAAAGCCCATGGGATTATCCGCTAATCGGGACCAAGCTTTGAAGTTTATTAGGTCCAAACTAATGGCAAAGCGATTGAGAATGTCACTGCCTAAGTAAAAGGCGGCAGGGACGTCTCGCACGACCCAACAATTGTGGACTATGCTCTTGTTGCCAATGGAGATTTTGAGCATACACCTGCTTGGCAGGAGATGTTTGGAATTAGGTGCTTCCAGGTCCATTTCCCATTTGTCTATCAGTTTGAAGTTGGGAATGGCTGGATCTTTTGGGAGTTGGCGAAACATGGCTTCGCTGATGAAGCTCTTACCGTTGTTCACACACACTCGAGCGAGAACAGAGTCCTTCCCATCATTTAACTGAACAGGGATGAACAACTGCTCTCCAATTTGCTGAATATCAGCCAGGCTCTGAGCTGATTTCAGATCTTTCTGGACTATCGGAGTGGGAGTTTCAGGTTGTGGATTGGTATAGAATTTCAGAGTGTTTCCTTCCAGCGTGGAATACCACTTTAGACTGGAAGGAAGGTTGATTTTCAGAAACAGAGAGGACCCCCCATCACCAGTCTGTTGTCCTACTGCTATTACTGTCACATCTGGAATTTGGCTATTCTGGAAGTGAAATTCTACTTGGTCAGATTTTTGTTCAACCATGTGGCATGTGCCGTTTAAACTAACATGGTTGACACTCTGTTTTAATTTTATTGGTCGGCTAGTCTGGGTCCAGAGGACCTTGTTTACACAATCTATTAGGGGTGACAACCTTCTCAGGAGGTCATTCCCTAGTAAACAAGGGGTGCCCTCTGGGGTCACAACTATGACCGGGTGTTTCAACTTATGTCGCCCAATTTTAATGTCCAAGTCTGCAGTCCCCTCAACGGGAATTTCCTTCCCGTCAAAGTTCTGTAGTTGTCCCGGAAGAGAGGTGAGAGGAATTTGGTAATTCTCTCCCCTTCCTGCATTCAGTTCGTCAAAGGCCCTTCTGGACAGAAGGGTAGCTTGAGATCCAGTGTCCACCAGTGCCGAGATTGTACCCTGCCCCTGTACTTGTACCGGGGCATAATATCTTCCCTCCTTCTCCTCAAGGGGGCACAGATAATGTACATTTTTGGACAACTGGTGGGCTAATTTTCTGGTTTTGGACATCGCGAGAGAAGAATTTTGGGCAGAATTCTGTGGAGAGCCTTGGGAATCTGAAAGAAAAAGTTGGCAACTGGAGATCAGAGCTATTGTGGGTTCCCCTGGCTCCGGTTCTGGGCCGCCCCCCCCTTTTTGGAGGCAGTCACCAGGATGGGTTTGAACCAGGGGATTTTCTTGCTGTTGGTTCTGGGATGAGATGGTGGGCGGCGGTAGCTCAGTCTCCACATCTCCCCAGTCTGGATTTGCATTCCTAGGGACCCATTTTTCTTTGGGAGGAGTTCCCCCCTCTCTGAAGGAGAAGATCCTTTTCTCAGGATCCTCTGAGGATCCCTCTCCCTCAAATTGGAAGATCTGTACCTCCTCCTCAAACTGAATCTGTTTGGGTCTTTTGTTTCTCCTACCCCCCCTCTGCTCCTTAGGAGGCAGACTTTCAGGGGCAAGAGATTTTGTTTCCGGTTCCTGGGTTTCCAGGGGCTGTTTACAAGTGAGGAAGGAAGCTTCCTCCAAGGCTTTACACCCCCCTTCCCCTTGTGCCTCCTCCCTGGGAACCGGTGAGTTATCGGGGTGCTGCCCCCGTCATTGTTCTGGAGCACCAGGTCCAGAGTTGGGTGCGTTCTGCGCCGGCATGCTGATCTGAGGGTTCTGCTGCGCCCTCAGTATATGACCCATATCCCGCGCCATGTTTTGAACCTGGCGCTCTAACTGGGAAACCCGCTCAGGCTGATACGGGGCCCTGTTTTCTCCCCTGGGCTGATCCCGGGAAGGGTAGCTATCCCTCCTCTGGTAATACCCCGGGTTGGGAAGATTTGGGTACCCCTCCACCCTTGGCCTCCCCTCTCCCGGATTCAGTGGTCTGGGCTCAGGGAATTGGGGAAAGAAGGATGGATGGTTTTGGGGCTGAAAGTTGGGTGGATACCTGGGGAAAAAGTTCTGCCCAGGATTTGGAGAGTTTCTGCCCTCCGGTGGGAAGTTAGGAGGGAAGTTCCCTGGGTTAGGTGCTTGGCTGGATCCCCCCCTTGGGCTGGAGGAGTCCACACATAACCCAGGATGGGTCTGTTTCCCTTGTAACGGGGACTTACATAATCAGGAGAGCGAGGGACCCCATTTGTGGGGCTGCCTCCCTGGCTCCCTGTCTGTGACTGGCCCGAGGACCTTCTGGGCCTAGCATTATTAGGTGCAGGTAGGTTTTTAGGCCCCCCCCATCTCCAAATCTAAAACGGGGGTGACCTTTACCTCTGCCACCTTGGCAGCAGCAGGGGTGGTGTTGGCTTTGGGGTTTTTCTGGGCATTACTTTTGCTATCTATCGGTTTCTGCACCTCATAGATCCGGGTAGCCTGTTCAATGACCCAATCTAAGGATCTTTTCTCGTGAAAATCCCTCACAAGCTGGGTCATGATGTATTTGGGCAAGGCATGGAAAAACATATTTATGAACTCTCTACTATCTGTGCGCACCCTTCTTGTGGTCTGTGCAAAAGCACGCTTTAACTCCTGCACAAATTCTTGTGGGGCCTGATCCTCCCCACATTGCAAATTGTAGGCTGCCTTGCGAGCCTCTTGAGGATTTCTGTGAACAGAAAAATGTTTCAGGATGGCCGCCTTATATGTGGACCATCTTAAATGATTTTGATCCTCCAGCCCCGCAAAGAAACTGGAGTATTCCGGGGAGAATGTCCACTTTACATATTGAATACAGCTTTGGCTGTCCTTCAAATGGAAAGTCTCCATCATTTGTTCAAACAACTCTAAGTGCTCCCAAACAGAATACTTAGCGTTCTTATGGTAAGGCGTGATGACGCTCCTGATCGCCTTAATCTGCTTTAAGGGGTCCTTAAGCAAGGCCCTTTTTGCCTTATTGGCCTTTTTGGTTCGGGTAACCCTTGTCCATTCATCCTCGGACTCAGAGGCACTGCTCCCAGAGGTTCCCGTCTGATCTTCCAGGTTTTCCCGGATTCTGCGAGCCTGGGAATGGCTGGCAGAATGTGGGGACCTGGTCTCCTGTGTCCTGCGCAGTTCAGAGGAGTCTTCAGATTCCTCCTTGCTGCCAGGATTTGATGGGTACCCCCTCCACTGACCTAACTGGGCAGAGGTTTTCAGGATGCCCTTAATGGGCCTACTCTCCTGGGGTTCCCCACTGAACTGTACTGTACTTGGGTGCCCATACCCGGATGCCCACCCCTCCATTCCTGAGTGGTACTGGCCTATGAGCCCCATACTTTTAGCTGGATAGTAATCTGCCATCCCTGTGGCCCTGTGCTCATGTGCACCAGGGGACATGGGGGTGGCAGAGTCCAGGGACTGAGAGGTATGAGGGCCTCTGGTACTAGGGCTCCTGAGGTTATGCTCCGGAGTTTCCATTTCCCAGCGAACCTCATCTCTATCCGCCCCTGCTCCCTGTTGCAATGCAAGAGCCTGCATTTGTGCCTTCAGTTCCTCTGTTAAGGCCTTACTCGACTCTATCAGTTTCTCCTGCATCGCTACCTGTTGCTGGAGCCTATCATTGTGTTGACAGAGGGCCTCATTCTCCCTCTATGCTTCCTGGTTGGTCCTGGAGAACTGGGCCAGTCTTTGCTGCAGGAGGTTTACCTCCTGGGCAATGTCCCTATTGGCCTGCTCCTTTCTTGCTAGAGCATCTTCCACCCTTCTGGTGTGCTCTACCAAGTTCTGGTTTTCTTTTTGGAGATCACCTAGCCCCTGGAGGGCCAGGTGATTTTCTTCAATTTCCTTTTTTAAGTGGCAGACTTCCTGGCCTATGGCGTCTCTTTCCTGACTAAGAGCCTGCATTTGTGCCGCCAGGTCGTCCCTTTGCCGTTGAAGGGCACCAGCTTTTTGGCGCTCCTCATCAAACTCTGCCTGGGTATCCAGGTCTTTCAGAATCAGTTTATTGCTCTCCTCTTTCTCTCTGTCTAGTTGGATTTGCAGGGTGGCTACCTGCTCTGTGCATGCCCTGTTGAAATTGATCTGTTGCCCCAGCTTTTTCTGGTTCTGCAGTAAGGAGTCCAAACTGTCTTGGTGCTCCTTCTGCAGGGCCAGAAATCGGGTATCCTGGTCTGTCTTTTCCTGTTGTAGGATGCCCATATCCTCTTTTATTTTAATGATATATTGCCTACTATCATTTTCTGCCTCCTGGCTCCTCTGCAGCCTCTGCTCAGAAGAGTCCAGATCAGATCGGGCCTTCTGTAATGCCATCTGTTGCCTATTTGCCAGATTTTGGCTTTCAGCACATCTATCCTGCATGTCTCCCATATATAGGTACAGGTATGCTGCTATCCTGGCAATCTTATTGTGTTCCTCTTTGGCTTTAGGAGCCATATATAGTTCACTCAGGGCCACATGTAAGGGACCCTGATCTCTATATATATCTGACCCTGTTTCAGTGACCTGTTGTGTGATGGCCTGCAACCACACATCCTGGCCCTGTTCGGTCCATTCACCTCTCACAAATAGCTTATGCAAGAGGTGCTCTCTGGCTATTTTCATGTCTACTAAGGTCGTCATTCTAGAGATTGGTCTCTGTCCTGACTTACAGAAGTTTGTATTTTATTTTTGCAGAACAGAACTTTTCTTGGAGTGTCCCTTTTGAGGAATGCTTCACAGCGTAATGCAGCGTGGTGATCCGACCGGATGTATGTATCCCGTCAGTTCGCACACTGTATTAAGCTGCACAAATGGTAAATCTAACCCAACATCCCGGACGAGCCCCCAATTTGTAAGAGGATTCAATTCAACACTACAGCTAAGTCAACGCCTAGTCTATAATACTGAATGAAAACCCTTATTGATATATCTTTATGTCCAGTTCATGCGTTCTGGATGACTACCCCTATATAACACCCCTCTCTTGGAATCCCCCTGACCCCACTGAGCCAAGAAGTAGTTCTGTTTTGCAAGTTTAAAAGGTTTATTTGATAATTTAAAATATATATATATCACACTTTATAATAAATTAATAATTGAATAGCACACTTAATCTGATATGATAAAGATCAACAACGGAGAATCTGGCACTAGCACACTTCTTATAATCACTAATGAGTTGACATGAAATGGATAAGGTAGCACACTGGTAAATAGGAACAAAAGTATAATGTGGTAGAGGATGCTTTATGTAAGCTCAGGTGGATGCAATATTCAATGAATGCAGTACAGAAAATACTCAATATGATTTCAACCAAACAATGTAATCACTTTTCTCTGGCAATCCCCTCCCCCCCTTGATGCAAGGCAAGGAAATGGAAGGAAAACACACAGTTCTCAGAAATGCAATCAATGTAAATCAGTTCACCCCAGCAAGCTTACACTACAGAAAACAGATAGGAGTTTTGAAAACACAGGCAAAATGCTTTGATATGTGCTAGCAATGGATGAGAAATATGCTGGAAATGCTTTTAATTCCCTTTCAGAGGTTCAGGGTGAGTGGTATCTAGTTAATATTAGTCCAGGCTCACACTAGCAATGATGCAGGGATAGTTAGCAGGTTAAACGAATTTCTGGCAAATGGAAGGCAAGCAGCAGCAGTTTTTACATGTGAAGAAATTTGCAAATCGCGGTAAAATTCGCGGATGCGTGTTCCGCGATTGCGGTAAAACTATAGGGGGTAGGAATGCGGTTCTAGGTTCGTAGGAAAGCCACGATTCTAAGCTTTCTAAGGAAAGTTACTGCAAGTCTCTAACCCAAACGGTTACAGAGTTATGACCGATTTAATAGAGGTCGTTTTTGGTTTTGCAAATTTTAAAAGCTCAAAATGACAAGTGACAAATTTTGCAGCTAGAATGACAGGTGACAGATTTGGATCTATCAGGCAGTTCTACTTAGGTTAATAGATTGAATTATATTATTTTAACTAGGAGATTGGATCTGCACAGTTTTCTAGGTACTCACACTATATTCTTGAGTGAAATGGGCCACGCCACGGATCTGGTCAGATTTTAGACTCTGGTCTGGTCTGTCCTCTGCACTTCACAGTGATCTGGGTCAGCTCTCTCTGCTGGTCTGGGTCTCTCTGGGTACAGCACTGCTTTCTCTCTGGTCTGGTCTCTTAGTTCTGGATAGATTGAAGTCTCTAGTTTGGCTTTCTGGAGGTTGATGGAGGTAAGTATGGATTTTTCCGGCAGAGCTTCCAGCTGCAGATGGAATTGAAAGTCCCTATCTGTCCTGTCTGTCTGCTTTTATGTGTTTAGAATGTGGGTGTGTTCTAGCATCACTGACCCTACCTCTCTCTCAGCTTCTAATTGGTCAAACTTCCATTTATCATTTGATTGGGGGAGCTAGGTTGGGTCAGAGTGATGTCATTTTACAGCCTGCAGAAAGTCCACTCCTCCTGTCAATTTACACACAAATCTAGATTTGAAACAAATACATATTTGCAGAGGTACATATTGTTTTAAAATCATATGCACCCATCATGCATTACAGGAGGTATCCCCTGTTCAAACTCTGCTCTTCCTGGGAGCTTGCATTCAGAAATGGCACATATTTCACTTTTTAATTGATTTTTCAATTTCTGACATTGACCCAACTTTACATACATGTGCGCAGGGAGTATGGACATTAACTAATGAAGTTTCAGATTTTTAACATGCATACATTTAGAGTTATATCCACTTTTCCGCGGACACCCCCCTGAACATACCACCGGTTCTAAAAACCTCTTAAACTGTGGGTAGAAAAATCACAAGAATTATGGTATCATTTATAAAATTTTCACATGTCCGCTCTATGAATGATCCATCTTTTTAAAGTTATGTTCTGGCTCCAAAGGGGTGTGGTTTCCTCTCAGCACAAGGTAGAAATACTGGTTTATCCAGTTCTGCCAAGCCAGCTTGCTCTCACAGGCAGTGCTCCTCCCCTTTCCTCAGGAGGAAGCCACTTTTTACGACCATTTACGACTCCTGCCAATAAAACCTTTGCCTGAGCCAGGACAGGGCTTTGTTCACTTTCCTGCAGAGCACAGGTAATTCAATTATCAGATAGATGGCATATCCTTAGTGTGAGCAGCAAAAGGGCAGCTAGGCCTGGGAACACAGCTGTGACTCAAGTTTCACTCCTGATGGGGGTAGTTGCCAGGCAGAATTCAGTTCCTTAAGCCAGACTGTCATGTTTTTTTTTTGTTGCTTTTTAAATTAACTTGCAATTTTACACATGCAGCTAGAATGCTGATTCTAAGTTTAAACTATAACATTTAAACAATTGCAAAGGCATGTGACACCAAACATAGGTCACTCATTTAATCTAAACATTTTCGATTTTAGTGTCTTTAAATCCAGTGCAACTTAAACTGCTGACTCCATAGCAGTTTTGTTATAAGCATTGTTTTGGGCTCTTCATTTCCCAGATTTTGTAAGCACACAAAACCTCATTCTGCCAAATGTCTGCTGGTGTTCAGTGAATATTTTGCACATGTTGCAATGTTTAAAATAGACACTTTGGCTTGCCTTCAGAGGAACACAGGGTGGTTTTAAAACGCCGGCTTTTGGATAGTGGTGAGTACTGGTACTGCACCCATTTTTGGGATTGAAGAATGAATTCCCCACAATTCTAGGTTGCATTTGGCAATCAGCATTGCCATTCCCAATGGTTTCAGACTACTGTGCGGGTAGTCCAATGGTGGTTTTAGGCAGTGTCCTTCTGTGCCCATAACATCGGCAAAAATGGGTGGCAGCCTATTCTTCCTGCATTTCCCTGTGCATTTTCTGGGAAGCTCTGGCCATCATGATGTTTTCATGTCAGTACTGCACAGTTTTGAGGTAGGGCTCGGATGCATGGGTAAATACATCCCACAATATGGAAGGACACAGGGAAGAATATCAAAATGCCCGTCCATTGACTGTATAAATCTGTTGTGGTTCCATCAGTTTACAGCCATTTCTTTCCTGTCCTGAGGAAGACGACTGTCAAGCCGCATCTCTCTTTTTCTAAAGAGAGTGACGACTTAGACACTTTTGAGGTCGTCAAAACTACTCATTTAGTGATACCAGTGTAGCACATGAGAATGGTGGAGATTACACTAGGTACCGGTGGTTGACTATCGAGGTCGAAATGGTGACAAACGTTGTAGGCAGCATTTTTGATTAATTATGCACTACAAGCTTGTCTGACAATTCTTAAATTCAATTTTTCACGAATTGTGTTACTCTAGACCAGTAGGCTGGAGACAAATTGCAATTTTGCACTTAGCACTTTTTCATTCATTAATTTTCATTCAAAATTGACTGAATTATTTGACTCTTATTGATAATTGAAATTTGGACCGTGCATGCACTTATGGATTGGGGAGATTGATAGGATCCCTTTGGGGACCTACCTTTTTTCACAGTTCCTTCTCTCCTTTTTCCCCCCTCCTTTATCCTCTTTCCTACTTTTTTGTTTCTTTGCCCCCTGAACAGTAGCGAAAAATTTGTAAATCTTTTTTCGCTCTGCTCTCTTTTTGATCTGCAGGGTGGTTAGTGAATTGGTTGTCATGCACTTTATCTGTATATATTCAATATTAATAGTCTGTTTTTATGCTGTTTTATTGTGTACTCAGTACCAAGTGTTATGTGATTTGTTATGTAAACAATAAAGATATGTTATTTTATGTTAACGGTATATGTTATTTTTATACTATCCTTGACCAGGCCTATCCCCTCATTGGGTTCCTTTACTGATGGTTAAAATTCTCGCTTGATTATTCTAGCGGTTAACCCCGCGTGATCCATGTTCTCCTTTTGGCTTTTTGGCACTCCAAACAAAGGCAAACAACAGAAAGTAGACTCTTGCCTGCTGGCTGGATGACTGTACCCAGGGTTCCGGAAAGTCATATTTCGGGTGGGTTCCTAACGGCTTTCCATCCATTTGGGATTATGGCACAATTAGGAGCTGCCAAATGTCCCCTGAATAACAGAAGCAAGACCTGGACATATGGTCACAAGATTCCAGCAGTTTGTGAGTGCTGGGTGTTGGTCAGAGGAGCTAAAAACACAGGCATTTTAATTGTGCCATGTGCCTGTAACATTGCTCTCGGAAAGGCAGCTCTGGCTCTGCTATTAGAGAGTCTGAAAATGGCTGATTCACGTGAGCCGGAAGTAACCCTTTTCAATGGAAATATTTGTTGTAATTTAAATTTCAAAGCATGTCCAATGCCTCAGAGTGACATGACATAAATAAGACAACAATATGACCGAGGGCCTGATTACCAGTTGGTGGTGGTGATACAACATCCAGTATTTTAGAATAACCAGATATTTTACCACTGTGCCAAATTCAGAGTTTCCAAAGTGATATGATATGATAGCTTATTTATAACGCGCTTAATACCCAGAGGTTTCTAAGCACGGACCTGGGGTTTGAATCTGTGTTGCCCCGTGTCGTCTTGCTTCGAAAGAGAGCACGTCTCTCCGGAGCTATCCTCCCGAGACAATCATCTCTACCACTACCTTTATGTGGAAGCAATTACCTGCATACAAAAGCATCACCACATGCAGTAATTACCACACGCAGTGATATGATATACCCAAGGGGTCCTATGGGACTCCAAAAAGGGGTATAGCAGAAGGGTCCGCCTGACTCTGAATCATGTAGAACTTTTAAGTTACCGAAAGCCTACCGCATGGGCTAACTGTATTACAGTTTGGTGGTATTTCCTCGTAATCAGCTCCCAGTTATATTGAACATCTTTGCAAAGATTTTGTGACAGACTAAACCTGCAACCCTCATGAAAAAGAAAAGGAGCATTATTTTAGTCACCAATGTGGGGCAAGCCCCAGATCTGAGCCAAAATTAAGGTTATCTCAAGAAATCAATGTTGGGGAGCACACAATGTGCACAAGAAACTAGGTGGGGCAGCCAGCAATAAGGGCTTATAGGGCTGATACTGAAGAGAGGAAAATGTGTTCCTATGTTTAAGTATATGTGCAACTTGAATACCAGAGTCACTCATCAGTGCAATTGCTTTCTTTATTTCACCTTTTAGAAAGGAGGAGAATATGGCTCACTAGTGATGGTGCCATACGAGAGTCAAAAGATATGCAAATGGTAATTTCTTCTTTGGAAAAACACAGTGAGCTCAAACGTAATTAATACCCCCCTGACTGGGCACAATCCCATAGAATAGGATGTTTGATACCATTTACTCTCGGTAAAGGGATACTTCAATTTTTGGCAAATGTTGAACTGCTTGGGGTTTTACCCTAGGTTCATGGGGCAATCCAGACATGGACGCCCGTATCAGTACTTAGACAGATGCTACTCCGAGACCACACCTCACTGATGACGACAAACAAGACAAAAAGACGTGTATGGAGTTGGTTTTGGCAGTCTAGTTAATAAGAGAATTGCTTAGTGTTTCAGAGTTAGGGTGTCCTTGTGACTGATAAGCAAATTGATATTTCTTCTCTGGTGTACATGAGCTAAAACATTAACGTAGACCCTCCTGAGTGGGCACTTTCATGAAGAACTGGTTATTTAGCCTTGTACGTTCTCGGTAAAGTGGCTCTCCCAAACTTTGGATGATACTCCATCCTTGACTGAATTCTTTTGAAGCGTCCATATTTTTCATTCAGTATTGTCCTCTGTGGTTAGACTTTCAACACACACAACTCTGACATTAGTTTGAAAAGACGGAGCGCAAGTTTGTGGCTTCTCGCTGATGCAAACTAATACTCACCGAAGATGGCCACCATGGACTCCATGAGCTCCATGAGCAGCCCCTCTTGCAAATCCATAGCGGCCCGGGTTGTGGGGCGGTGGTACCACTGCCTCCAAAGGAAACAGGTAAGTGGGTTGGGGAGGGTGAGGAGGAGCAGAGAACAGGGGGGAAGTGAGGGATAGATGGCGGTGTGGGTGTGAGCAGCCTCCAAGTTGCTAGGCAAATGGGCTTGGGTCGTTGGATTCAGCCGATGATCCAAGCAACCTGATTGAATGCGGCTCCTGCCCTCGTGCTAATTATGAGTACATGTCATAAAACGTTCCGGTCTCTCTGAAATATTACCAAAATATAGCTAGAGATTAGTGCAGAAAACAGATTGGTGGAAATGTTCTTGCTTCAGTTGAATGACATGTTGTTGACATTATGTGTGCTGTAGCAAATCCATACTTGTATTCTGTTTTTGTAAAGTTGTGGTTCTGTGACTTTTCCATTCTCAAGGTTCTGTGCTGTGGTTTTACACATACATCTTAATGCTGATCAGTGGGAGTGGATGGTATTCTGTTCGTTATCCTGGGGAACACCTTTTAGAGGGTGTTTGGAGCAGTTAAGATATCACCAGAGATGCCTGCTGAATAGAGCTTTTTGGCCAAGACAAAAATGTAATCTATGAACCAAAGGCTATCACAACTACAGTAAATACACAATGATATGATGTAATAGTTCTAAAGCCCAGGCCTTGTTGGCCAGTCGGTTGATGATCACTAGATAAGAAATTCATTATACAGGATTGCTCCAGCTATTAATCTGGACTATGTGTTCTGTAATTGTTAATATCTACTGATCCACAGAAATAAGGGAAGATGCAGAGAAGAAGCGTGATGAAGGCTTCCTGAAAAGGTCCCCATTTGATCTGCTTTTTAACCAGATCCAAAGGAAGAAATCTACTGCAGACAAACGTGACCCATCTTCCGTAAGTAGGTTCTTCAGGGGACGGGAAGCGGATAAACCAAAAACCGAGGAGAAAAAGGAAAACAAAGAAAATAAAGAAAATGTTTCTCCACCGGATGATGGCAAGAAAGATGGCAATGATGACACATCAACTGCAGGTATTGCTTGATACATATTCACTTTGCATAACACATTCCAATTTAATTGTAACCAGATTGTTGGTGAGCCAAATGGTGCGCGGTTCACAAGAAATACCTCAATGATAATATCTCTGATTTGTACGATAGAGGAACACCAGAATCCCATGTTGGATGTATCGGGCTGGGAGAAGGTTAAACAATTCATGGAAAAATTTGATAAGAAGCCAAACATCAATTGCATGAATCTCAATAATTGTGGATTGACTGCCATTGATATTATGGAGCTAGGTAGGTAAAACCTTTTCAGTCAACTTACCACTACAACTGTCATGCAATGTACTCTTTATCTGCTGCAAAGTGTGTTTCTGTACTCCACAAATATAAGGATGTGAGATACGTTTAACAAATATTGGCAAATCCAAAAGCATTCCTTTTTTTTAGCATCTGTATTGTGCATTGCATAGACAGATACAATGGACGAGTGGACGATGTGTGGTATGTGGGTGTCAGGCTTAGTTTCTGTTTTTGTGTGCTCAATTTGATTTTGTGCACCTGCATATTGCATAAAAGGGTGTTCCAATTGTGCAAGGTAATGATTATTACTATTATCATTATTATTATTATTATTATTATTATTATTGTTATTATTATTATTATTATTATTATTATTATTATTATTATTATTATTATTATTATTAATAATAATAATAATAATAATAATAATAATAATAGTATTTATTAAGCACAGACCTTTGGAAGCAAAGGAGCACTTTACAAATCATTGGGGAAGGGACATGGTGAGGGAAGCAGACATACAAGAGAGTGGGAAGCTGACAATGGGAGAGGGGGAGGGCGGGACATTTGGCAGTAAGGCATCTACAAGCAACCAGGGGATGAAACAGTGTGGAACAAATCACCTAGTCTCAGGTAGGGTGGGGAGTGGGAGGGTGTGTGGACCTATATTTTAGGGAGAAGCCATTCCTTCAAGAGGAGGGTACTGAGATCCATCCTGAACTGTAGAAACGAGGGGGCGAGTCTGATGTTGACGGGGAGGAGGATCCAGAGTCTTGAGGGTATAGACATAAAAAGCCTGTCTTCTGTTTCTTTCCTTCCTGCCCTAATGGAGTTCAAGTCTGCACATGTCCTTACTCCAGATGCATCACTTGCCTCTGGAGATGCTGAGTTTCTCAGTGAGGTAGCTTGGGGACTTCAGGATGACACCCCTGTAGATGATGTAACAGGATTTGAAAATAATCTGTGCTTGCAGCGGGAGCCAGTGCAGTTCGATGAGGTTTGGGGAAATGTGGTCAAATTTGTGGCCAAATGTCAAGATATACCAACTAGTGCCATACTATGTCCTTCTCCTGCCTCATGCTAGAACCTAGTATGATATGCCCGGGTACTCAGACCATATGACAGGTATTATCAATTGTCCAGGTCCAAGGAGCACACTCCAGGTACTTCTATGAATGCCAAATAACTCTCACATTTTTTGTGTCTTCATTTGCACTGGTAGGAATGTTTCAGATACGATTTTGAAGTGGGATTATTCAACTCCCTAGATATTGAAGTTGGGAGTAATTGAAGTTTGAATGTAATTTATTGACACTTTTGGCTACTTAAGGTTAGGAGTTAAATCATCCTGTGAGGCCAAAAACCTCGGGGTCATCTTCAACTCTGCTCTCTCCTTCAACCCTCACATCGTGGACCTTGCCAAGAAGGCCCACTTCCAGCTTCACCCTTTCTCTACCTTCCCCCAGAAGCTCACTGTCTCCAGAGCTCAGGTCCTCTCTAGGCTGGACTACTGCAACAGCCTCTTCCTCAATCTCCCCCTTTCCTCTCTACGCCCCCTTCAGATAATCCAGAATAGGGCTACAAGACTTATCCTTGGCCCCAAGCCCAGGGACTGTATCTCTACAGCCCTAAAACCTCTCCACTGGCTTCCATAGACTATGAGGATCAAATTCAAGACCCTCTGCATCATCCAGAAGGCTTTCTGGTGCCTGGGATCACGCTACATCCAACTTACCCTCCCTAAATACTCCCCTGCTAGAGTCCTCTGCTCCTCTAACTCCATCTTTCTGCTTGTCAAATGCTTCTCCAAGCAGAGAGTGGGGGCAGGTCTCTTCGGCTGGTGCCTCCCTTTGCAACAGCCTCCCTGTCCCTCTCAGACTTGAGATGGACCTCCTTAGTTCTGGAAACTTCACAAAACTCTGCTTTTCTCTACCTCTTTCCCTCCTTCCCTTGCTTGCTAATCACCCCACTGCCGCTGAGACCGGTGGCCTGGTCATAATTAATCTCACAGGATACCAGGCCATCTACCCAGTCGACACCAGCACCCCCCCCCCCCTCAGCACTTGCGGCTGTGCATCCCACCCTTGGGATTCATCTGCTATAGCACTTAGCCTGAGGCCTCCTCCCTTGGCTCCCCTTGGCACTTCCCTTCCGGGCCCCACCAGCACTTGTCCATTCCCTGCTCCCCCCATTCTCCCAACCAATCCTATCTCTTGCACTTCTCTTCACTGTACTTGCATGTCCGAATGTCATATGGCCTAGTAGGACCACGATTGTATATTTGCACTGGACAAGTGTCTCTTTGAAGGCACTCTGCAGCTGCACATTCGCAAGTCTAACAGGTTGACTACTGTTTGTCTGGAAAAACTCTGCTTAACTGTCAGTCATTGTTCACTTTCTCTCAGGGATTGATTGTTTCACTGTTATTTCATGGTTTCCCATACGCATCATCAATCTCGCCTGTCACTTATGCCAACTTTGTGTAGAGTTTCCGGTAGATATGTTTGCCAGAAGATCACATTGAGGATTTGTACCAGGATTAGAAGACACTTATCATCTGCCTTTCAGGCCAATTTACAAGTAATGCGGTGAACTCTTCCCCCATAACCTAATAATTAAGAGTTGCACTTACACATCTACTGCAAACCTCCCCTGTCCTCTCTTCATCTCTAGCATTTTGAAATGGCCTCTGGAAGTCTTAAGTGATACATCAGCCAGCTAAGCTATATGCTGCTTCTTTTCAGCTCCTATTACTCTTGCTCCCAATTTCCCTGCCCTCTTCTTTCCCTCTCTCAGAATACCCCACAGTCCTTCAGAGTAAATCATTTGATATACAATGCCTAGTATGTTTTTCCTCACCCTTATTTAAAAAAATGTATGTTAGGTGTTGGTTATGTTATACTACTTTATTTTCTACATATGGACATATGTGCCTTAAAGTTCATCATGGAGACAAACTTTTTCCACTTTTCTTTCAGGGGAACCATACCAAACCCTCCTTCGAGGAGGTGGGTTAACTTGCTAAGTTTGCTTGCACCATGTAATGTGGGTCAATTCTGAAAAAAATCCAGGGCCATTGTTGATTCCCAATTCCACCCATGGTGTACTCTCTGTTCGCGGGGAGAGCACGTTCCCCAGTCTTGCCCCTTGTTGCTGAGTTGGACCACTTTAAAGTTGAAGTCTTTCTCATGTCCTTTTTGGCTATTCTGAGGAACTCCTGGTTGCTTTGCAGGAAGGAAGTTTTCAGCATGGAAGTAGCATAGTGTCACATACATTCACATGCTTATACCACAGATCCCTACAAAAGAAGGTACATTCAACAATCTTTCCTGGATCATGTTTTTCGTTTAGCGTTTACAGGTAGCGTACAATACAGCTATATGGCGAGAAACAGTACTGACAAGGGTATGTGATACAAGGCGCATGTGGTGTGGTTCTTCGTTGTTGCGTCTAGAAACACTTCTGTACAGGTGCATTATAAATGACTTATATCATAGCATATCATGTGGGGCAGGGTGTGGTGGGCCTGTACATGCCTTTAGGCTCTCTGTTGGTTTTCTTACTAAGGTAGGTGCATACAGACCCCCTTATTGCACGTACGATCTCCCAAAGGCAGATGCTACAGAGCTAAATAAAAAGGACCATAAGTGCATAGGTTATGTCAAATGGTGACATCCAAAAAACATTGGTATTTCCACACTGTGTGAATGGAAGAAGATTAAGACTTACGTACACAACTTGTCAAGTCTGTCTGTGAACAACGTATCTACTTTCTCTTGTCTGTGGGTATATTTCAAAGTTCTATAAGTAATGTCTGTGTAAAATTAAAACATGAAATAAAAAAAGTTAAATCCTGTTTCTTCTATCTAAATTGATTTAGGATAGGTATTTTCACCTTTTGACATAGCCATTAGGGAATGCTTAGAAAGCAACCATTTAACGTGTACAATTCATCTGTTTGGTAATTAGCGTTTTATCAAGAGGATTATATGATATGATATGACATGATAAGTCATTTATAACACTCCTGTATGGTAAAATAGCGCTGTTATTTCTTGCACGGCACAGCTCTTATTTACATTTTTGTGACAGCAATTTCTTAAACAGATGTCATTTCTTTTCATCATCTCTAAGGAAGCTGGTAGGGTATTGGATTGTCTTCAAAAACTTTGAATCTTTACACTTTCTTTTATTACCCTTCCCAGTTGCGTTACTTCCTTTTCTGCCAGAGCTGGAGGAGTTTGATGTTTCTTGGAATGATTTTATCGGCGGAGCTTTCAAACCAGTCACAATTGAACTCCATTATATCGGCAAATTAAGAATCCTCAAGATAAACAACTGCCGACTGACATCAGACGACATTGAAGCTTTAGGTATGCAATGCAATTCGCCGTACCCTGTGAAAATACCTTAATGTGTTCGTTTTGTTGCCACTTAGATCTGTGTGCAGTATGCCCCCTTCCTGCACTACAGCTAAGTTCCTGATCCTGACCGTACCCATCTTTGTTATCATAATCCATTAAACTGTCGCGCATTGTTGAGGTGTGGTTGGAAGATGTCCTTAAATGTACGGAGATTCCATGAACAATGGACACTCATGATTGGTGAATGATTATTCTCGGAAGGCATGTACTCAAATCGTGAGCAACATTTCAGAAGGTCTTGTTGCTGTTTTAGGTCAGAGCTCAGATAATTACAGATCCTGCGGCCTATAAAACTCAAGGTTTTTCCCACTGTGGTGTTTTTGCTTGAAAGCTGCTTGGATGTGTTTCCTTTGCTTGTGGATCTTAAGGTGCTTGTGAATATGCCCTTAATCTTGTTTAGTGTTTTTGGCCAGTCCACCCTTATGCTTTGTGGCACAAGCATAGCAAATTGAACATAGTTCTTTGGGCTCCAATAGATTGATGGTAAATGCTTAATGTAGTCGTTGTATTATTGAGGGCCAGATCCTTTCTGCCTGGTTTTGGACCCATTGTAGTTGTTGTATACAAATTACAATCATTTAGACATTTAAGAAACAAAGCTCCAACCAATTCCATTTAATGGCCAAACAAGTGATGGACCATTTTGTTAGATGAAGTTGGATATGAGGGCTTTTTGACACAGCAGTAACATGTGAGATGATTGTTAGTACAATATTGACCCCCAAGTTCCTGCTGTTCGCAATTGGCTTAGGGGGATTTCCCCAGGATGGAGGCCAGTTAAATCTAAGATTACTCAGTTTGGTATTGTCCAAATGCAAGATGCCAGTTTAGAGTCTTGAGACATGGGGCCTCATTACGAATTTGGAGGTAGCCATGCCCTTAATAAGGGCATGGCTGCCTCCAAACTAGGGTCCGGGTTCCTTGGATGAAGAATTACTGGGCCATTCCAACCTTGAGGACCCGGTATTTCCTCATTCAAAATACCCATCCCCATTCCCATTCGAGCCCCCATAGGGCTCAATGGGAATGGGGAAGGAGCTAACAACGGGCCCGTTAATAACGGGCCCGTTGTTAGCTCCCTGGTCCTCTCGCGGGACCCGCTAAGGACGCCTGGTTTTACCAGGCATCCTTAGCGGGTCCTGCTATGGGACCTCGTAATAGGGCAGATTGGGTTTAAAGGCACCGGCACCATTAACGGCGCTGTTAAACCCATTTCGCCATGGTTGTAATGAGACCCATAGGCTACTTGATCTCGAAAATGCTTGGATTCTGCTTGATCAGGCTGCAATATTTTTGTTTGGTTCTGTGCCTTTCTCTATGCAGAGCACGATCTATGTTCCTTCCGCATACACCTGGAATGCTATCAGATGCTGCTCCATCAAAGGGGCTGGTGGCTGCATGTTTACATTAGCCACAACAAAAAAGCTGAACCACAGCCCTACTCCCAGGACAGGTTGTTTGTTGTCAGGAACAACAGGCATTGGGCCTCATTACGAATGTGGCGGTAAGGCAACAACTGTGCCGGTAGTGCTACCAGCACTGTTGTTAGCATAACGCCACATTACAAGTTCTGCTTGCGAGTGCCGCTCTGCACGCCTGGTCAGACCAGGCGTGCAGAGCGGCACCCGCGAGCAGAACTCGTGATTGCACTGGCACCGTTATAAACGGTGCCGGTGCAACCATGCTCCCCACCCCCATTCTGCCCTATGGGTCAGAATTGCGATTGGGAGCCTGGCCATATCGGCACCCGCGAATGGGCAATTACCAGCCCATTTAATTCATAATGCGGCAATGGCCCATTCGCGGGTGTGGGTGGTGGTAGCGAGTTTAGCGCTAGCGTGCCCTTATTAAGGGCTACCACCAAACTCGTAATGAGGCCCATTGTGTTGTTCAGTGCTTTGATGCCTCAGCCGTTAGCTCTCTACAAGAAACCATAGAGCATGAGTTTGTTTTCATGGACATTTAAACAGTACTTACTCTGCAAGTTATAGTTTCTGAATGAGTGTTCAACCATCGTGGCTAGCATGTGACACAAGGGGACGGCCAAAGCACTTATATGTGGATTGCCTTTTGGTCAGAGACATCGTTGGTTAGGTCGCTTTGCATATCTTATATGACTGTGGATGACAGCATGGCTAGGGCAGCTCAGTCATTGCATTTGTTTGGCAAGCGGTACAGCACCAGTAGGCTTCCACATTTTCATAGGCTCTCACCTGTGGCCAATTTCCTTTAGAATGACATGTATGGCAACCAATGCGCCACCCCAGTGGTGAATTGGGGTGCACACTGGGCATGGAAGAAGATTCAAAGGTGAGCAGCAGTCTGCCTTCCCCCAGCCTGTGGGCTCTGACACTGCTGCTTAGCCAGATTGGGGGCTCTTGGCTGAGGTTTGTGTGGAATGCGTACTAGAATGGCAGGGGATTCTGCAGATGAGATCTGAGTGGTATTAGAAGAGCAGTGTGGGTTGAAGGTCAGGATTATGGTGCATGGGTAGCACTGTGTGAACTAGAACCTGAAGATCCAAGATTAGGTTCCCTCAGATGACTTGCTTGGAACATCAGGTGCCCGCAGGTCAGGCATGACGTGTATTGGGAAAGTGGTGCGTAGGCGCTAATACTGAATGGGGATGCTTTGATTTTTCATTGAGGGGCACTGGTAGAGCTTTGTGTGACTCCTATTACTGGGACATCTAGAGATGCCCCAAGTCAGGATTAATGGGCTTTGGAAGAGCTGTAACTCTAATCTTGGAATATGATTGGTTCATGCATGTTTGAACTGAAGTGCAGTGAAAGATGTGTGCATGTTTACTTGTTCTGCAATTGCAGGGAGGGCTGATGGTCACAAATGAAGTGTATTGACAGTGGAATGAGTGGATCACAATATGGGTGGAGGAGGAGAGGGACTGATGCCAGCCAGGATTCAGGTGAGTTGGTAGAGTTCATTGTGGGTTCCATTACAGGAATTGCATTCGTGGATGCCGGTCATTGGCAGACCTGCACGAATGTCCCTGTACTTGAATATCATGGGGTGCCGGGGGCCAGCAGTGTGTGTTACTGGATGAGCACTATGTAGGTCCCGGTAGCGGATTATCCGGTCATGATGGAGGTGCATTGGCTGAGCTGTGTGTACAACCAATCCGTAAAATAGGGGTTTTGTATGTCAGGATTCAAGGACATTGTCGCCACTTGGTGTGGATCACTATACTGGATCACCATGCTGGAAGAACATAGGGTGCTAGTTGCCACACAAGATGCAGGTTTATTCACAGACCTCTCTCTGGTCCGTACACAGGAAAAGCAAAGAGCGCTTCATTTCAGAATCTTGTGTTTGAGGGTCAAAGGCTGTATTGTCCCATCAATGTGCAGTCATATAGCATCTGACTCCATCAAAGAGCTGTTTGTATCTGTGGAACAGACTGGCCGTATCCTTTATGAAGACTGTGTACGCAAAGTTCACCACTTGGAGTGCTTCCGCTACTTCACACCCTAGTAGGATTTCTTCACTTATTTTAGTGACATAAAACATGGAGTTGATTTGTTGTTGTCCGTATCTCACAAATATTCCTTCTAGGGGAACAGGCTTCAGAGCAAAAAAACGTGTACATTCTTAATTTGGTGAGTGAAAGTGTTTTTACTTTGCATAGCAGACTGAGATGGGAAAAGGCTGTTACATCAAAAGATGCCACAGTATCTATCAGTACTGGTGGGGCCTTTCCTTGATTGGACACTGTATATCTAGGTTGTCTCCTGTGCTTTTGCCCTGCTCGGAGGACACTGGATATCAAGAAGACCTGCCCTTATTCTTGTCTTCTGAGATGCCTCTGCCTGTGGAATCTTCGCTTGCACTTTTGTAGGACTAGGCCTGGCTTTAGGACAATCTTGTGGGATCTGGAATGACAATTTCTCACAAAGTGATTAGGATTCCCACACCTTCCACAGGCCTTACTCTTTGCCGCACAGTTTGCGCCATCAGGCAATGAGCGTCCCCAATAATCCCAGGCAGTGCTGCAGGTAAGATTTTGATGTGTTAGTATTTTACTCCCTATTGTTTTAAAGTTGGGAGTAAGTCCAATTACCAATGGTAGTATTTTTATAAGCGAGTAAAGAAATGTTTTAACTGGAAACTGAATGTTTTGTAATATAAAACGATGTCTTTGTACCTAGTTTATCATGTCCATTAAAAGAGGCATCTTTACCTCTGCGAATCAGGCAGTAATAATAGTAGTTTCTTTCTGTGCAACTATGTACACTACTAGTCCAAACATATCAATGGAGCTGTGTGGATGAAAACAGGGTCCTGTGTGCCCTTTCCTATTTTTTGTTGGGAGTATTTATACTCCCTATTTTTATTTTTGGGGCATATTTGTCTATTTTTAGGGAGTAAAAGTGTCTAATACACCCCTTATCTGTAGGGCTGACCTCAGTGCCTATGTCTTAGGAGGACCCTTCTTATAACACAGTCATCCTCAACCTTCATGGATTTTAGCGTCTTGTCCGTGCAGGCTGCCCTCTCGTCGGGCACCTCATGTGCCCGTCCAAGACCTAGAATCTTCGCCAACGTAATACATGCCTCTCACAGGATCTGCTTTCATAATACCACAGAGTAGCGGTCTTTAACTTTCTCTGCTTCCATTTTATCTTCCTCATTGAGGAGAATGCATGTGAATGCTAACTGTTGCAAGCACATTGAGAGTTTTATCTTGTCATTGCTTGGCCTACCTCAGAAGGAAACGCTCATAGTGTGAGTTGCCCATATGGGTAAAACAAGCATGATAAGGGTTATTACATGGCTAGACTGGCATAGATTAGTAGTGTCAGTCTGCATTTATTTTCCTAATGTGGCATGACATTTCTTTGCTTGCCATCAAGGGTAAAGAAAACACGATAAGTGTTATTACATGGGTAGAATGTCCTACATGAGTGTGGCAGTCTCCATATATTTTCTTACTGTTGTTTGGCATTTTTTAGTTGGCATCAAGGATAAAGCAAACATAAGTCTTATGATATGGCTAGCCTGGCCTATGGTGTCAGTGTTCATTAACTTTTTTACTGTGGCATGGTATTTATTACTTTTTACTTGGCATCAAGCGTAATGCAACAAAATGTTATTATGGGGCTAGACTGGCTTACATTGGTGTCTGAAGGTTGGCCATACATTCTTTGTGTGTCATGGCATTTTTGTGCTTTGCATCAAGGGTAAAAGCAATTGTAATTGTGATTACGTTGTACAGTGGCCTATGTTGGTATAGCCAATGTGGATGTGCTTTCTTTCTGTGGAATGGCATTTTCTACTGGCTGTGAGTCCTTATATGGTAATACTGGCATAGATGTATGCAGCCTGCATGGACATGTATGGGCACAGACAGCATGAAAATGTTTATATACTAGCATATGTTGTGGGCAAAGGCATCATGAAAAGACATTGGAAAATGCTCCTGTGCACTGTTAGTGACTTGCATCTGTTTATCCTTTTCATGTGCCACCATCCAAAACCAATTCTAAATTGTGTAGCTTTTTACAAATATTTTCACAGAAAGTGAGATAAAATGCACCATTTTAACACATTATTTTAAAAATGTTCTCGGGAGGACACCCCCGAACTCCCCATGCTTCCTTCGGGCTCCCTTGCTGCACTCAGTTACTCCTGCATATTAGCCACAAACCTTTACGCCCCGCCAGTTCGAAGATTCGCCAGTTGCCACAGTGCCACTGCTCTCCAGTGCACATGAAAAGTTGATAGCTACAAGTACTACAAATGTTGTGTTTTTTGGCATGCTGTAGTGATATGATTGGGGTGTTCTTTCCCTTTTTTTGGATTGATTGCAGGTGAAGGTGCATGAGCACTGTGCTCGGAGCCACAACCCATGGGTGCCTCGCCGTCATTGCGGCGTGCAGTGGTGTTGCTAGGTCTGGAAAAGATGAGGGGCTATGCTAATGTTGGGTCTGTCGGGACTCAGGGCTAGCTAGCCTTTTGACTGTAGCCCCTGAGCTTCTATCTGGGGTGACAACCAAAAGACCCAGGGCTATAACCCTCACAGCCCCTCTCTGGCAGCATGAAAGGGGAAATTCACACCGTAGCTGACGTTCCTCCAGACTTGGTACGCAGCTCTCTGCGTCATCTAGAGCGGATACTGCAAAGTCAACACAGACAGGTGGGTGACACGCCACCTGGCGTGGTGTAGCAGAGGGGGTGCATAGGTTTCAGCTGCCTCATTGCCAGCTGTTAGATGTCTATGTGGCCCACGTATGCACAATGGGGCTACATGTGAAGGCCTAGAACAAACTAGGTCGTAGAACTGTTGGTAGGATTCTTCCTTCAGACTGTCTGACGTATTTATTTCACTCACGTTGTGTTGTTTTCTCCCCCCACCACGCTCACTACGCATAACACGTGTCTGCCATCAAACCACAAATGGCAACTGCCCTGGTGTGCCAAAGCCCTTAGATGCTACAACCAAAAGCTTGTAGGCGCTTTCCTTTTTGGCGGACATGGAAACAACTGGTAAATAGCGTTTTTAACCAGGAGCAAACCATTTGATCGATTAGGAGAACCGGGACTAGAAATCAGGCCTTCCGTACTCAGCAATTATGCAGCCACCAGACCATACCTGCTTATTCCCCCCTTGTTGCCTAATTATGAAACATTCATGAAAAAAAGTATGTCAGATCAATCTAAGAAAGAAGGTTGCACAAGAACGCCTTTAAAAAACTTCAGTGGAAAAAAGAGAGACATAGATAACCCTGATCCTTATGAGGAAATATTTCTCCGACCGAATCAGTGGGGTGTTGTGATCAAGAAATGTTTCCGGATTTCAGTAGTCCTTCTCTAAACTAAGCTGTGCCAGGAATCCACATTTGGAGTATTGAGGCAGTAGTTCATACCCATAAGCGCTCATATTTTTCCAAGTCAAGTAAATACTTTTTTCTCCTGATATATAAGGTACTCAAGCGAACAGGTCCATTCTGGACAGAGCAGGTGGTGACCTTAGCCTTTTGGGGTATGCTTTTGTTTCTATAGTACTGTGCCCAGGCCTTTTTGCTGCTGATCTTGCATTCTCCAAGTTGTAATTGTTTTTAATGATTCGCATCAGGCCCTCCCTCAAATCTTCACTCTTTGTCACCTGCATTTTATTGAGTGCCTACTGCTTTCACATGCATGTCGGCCTCTTCTGCGAGGGAGAATTAAACAATGTTAAGAAGAGTATTAGAGATTAGGCATTAACACACGCTTTTGATGAAGCTTTTTCCACGGTTTTCTAGAAGGGACAGTGCGGCACTATGCATTATTCGCCGTGCATATATGCGTTTAAAAATATGGAACGCATATGCCAATTGGAAAAAAAGAGGGAGAGGAGGTGGGGAGGACCCAGCATGGGAGAGCAAGCATAAATCCTACAGATTGCACCCTTTTGATGCGGCTGTCCTCGTGAAGAGCGCAGATGTAAAGAGTTATGTGGAAATTGACATCATTGGGCACAGGGCGCTCAGTGAAGAAGGCGCTGGAGTTTGGTCTATATCATCACACCTGTCTGTGTAAGAGCATCATTTCATTTATTCATGGGCCTTTCTGACGTCGGAAGAGATTTACTGGTGCGATCTTGCGCAGTTGCAACCCTCTGCGGGCAGGGTTTTAAATCAAGGCATCCAATAAACATGATTTTGTCAGTTTTAGGAGCTCAGTATGACATTTTCCAATCTGGAGGCTGGTTTTAGGACTGGACTGTTTCAGCTTATCCTGTTTTTTTGGTTTTCTACTGCTGAAATGTTGGCCCCTCTGTCAGGAAGGCTGCGAGTGAACTAAGAAAAATACTTCTGCATATACATGTTTCGGATCTATGTGATCACTGCGCCGCCGTAATGCCGACAACGAAAATGTCGACTCCCGTTACAGTGCGGCGAAATGATCAGATAGATCTGTGTGCGCGGCCAACTCCCCGTTATCCCTGCAGCGTCAATTCCTCCCACTTATGTGGGTCGGAGCTGATGCCGTAGGGTCATTTATTTATTTATTTGTGTAACTTTCTTGTCCTAGTTTACCACAACCCCCCCCCCACCTTGACCTCCCCTACTCCCATTACAGGAACCAAAGGGAGTGGGAGACACCCTTGCAACCCTTGCTCCGCTTGGTCGCAGTAATGGGAGTCAGCATTTTCTAGTTGCAGTAATGGTACGTTTCCCATGTTTTCACAGTAACGATGAATTTATCATTAATTTACGAGAATGTGTCCACTTTCATGCCACGTTTGTTGAGCTTATTTCATAAATATCCCTTCTTTAGCCATTACAGATTTCTCTGTAGGAAGCCCACAAGGTGAAGCAGCAGGTCACAAAATTCCAGTTTTGGTAGCAAGTCAGTTAATTAGTAATGTGTTTTGTTGCAAAAACATTTCATTGGGTCTCATTACAAGTACTGTGGTGCAGGAAAAAACTGTGGGAAAGCAGTGGTAGCTCCGTTACAACTGCATTACTGCACTGCCGTACTACAGGTTTGGCAGTGAGGTGGAGGATTTTCCTCCAGCAAAAAGTTGAGGTACACCCACCAACTTACTGTACACAGTACGCAGTGTAAACCCTCAGTGGGGGAAGGGTGGAAAACCAGCAGTGCGACTCTCTAGAGTGGGGCGTGTGTCACCCTGTTGCTGCTCCTCTGGAACCCCTCTGGAGTCCAGGGCACACAAATATTTTCTCGCACGGCGGGAGGGGGGTTCGAGGAGCGCACTCTGGTTCACAGTTTAATGTACCTTCCACAGTCCAGGTGGTGTTCTCCTCCGAGCATGCTTACTTGCCTCTTGCAATCTTCAGGGAGGCAGTCTATAAAGGTGTTGCTGGTTATTATCAAGTGTGGTCTCAGGGGAGTCTGGTTACTGTAGTGAATGCAGGTAGTCAGTTACCAACTCTCTCTCCAATTACACAGTGTACTCAGAGGGGTTGCACCCAGGCTACACATGCCTGACATATGAGTGCCAAACTGTTGGTAACTCCCTCCTCCCTATTGAGGGCTGACATTCAACATTGGGGGAGAGTTGGATCCTCGCTGACTCTACACTACAGATACCAGCATTCCCTGCTGCTACAGGCTGGTACTTCCCAGAGGGATTCAACCCTGTACACCTGTATCCAATCAGCCTCCCTGCTGATTGCTGAGGAATGAAAGCACACTAGGAGAAGATCTTTGGACTGTTGAGCAGATTGTGGCTGGCACCGAGAGTAGTGCTCCTGCCCTCTCTCTTTTTGCTTGCACATGTAACTGGAGACAGGGGCTCCAGAGGGGCTGCAGCCGGGCTACACATGCCTGACATTGGAGTGCCACACTATTGGTAACCCCCCCCTCCCTATTGAGGGCTGACATTGAAAATTGGGGGAGAGTTTGGTCCTGGCTGGCACTACACTATAGATACCAGAATTCCCTGCTGCTACAGATTGATACTTCCAAGAGGGATTCAACCCTGTAAACCTGAATCCAATCAGCCTCCCTGATGATTGCTGAGGCATGAAAGCCACCTCTCTTTTTGCTTGCACATATATATATATATATATATATATATATATATATATATATATATATATATATATATACACATATATATATACACACAATAATCAAGGGCAGAAGTGGTAAAGGTCTGGTAAAAAATGAAAAAGTTATAAAATTATTAAGATAACCAAAAAACAAAACACTGTTTCGGCCTAGTCGGAGGAGAACACCTGTGGCTGGGAAGGTTTACTGTGCAGGGAACTGGAGTGCGCCCCTCTCCTCTTTTTTTCAACACATTTGTAAGTTTTCTGAAGGGTGGAATCTTCAGAAATCTAATAGGGTGCTGCACCGGGGTAATTTATGCCCAACTTTGGAGTGCCTCACTGTAGGCTACTCCCCCCCTTTCCCCACTGTGGGATTGGGTGTGAGTCTGTTCCTTGCTAACCTGATGACTACAGCTACCAGAAGTCCTTGCAGCAGAATCCTCACTAAGTGGTAACACCTGCACTTGCTGTGAGCTGCAAGTTAAGACAGCCTCCCTGATGACGTGTATTGGCACAGAAACCGGTCGGAGGAGAACACCTGTGGCTGGGAAGGTTTACTGTGCAGGGAACTGGAGTGCGCCCCTCTCCTCTTTTTTTCAACACATTTGTAAGTTTTCTGAAGGGTGGAATCTTCAGAAATCTAATAGGGTGCTGCACCGGGGTAATTTATGCCCAACTTTGGAGTGCCTCACTGTAGGCTACTCCCCCCCTTTCCCCACTGTGGGATTGGGTGTGAGTCTGTTCCTTGCTAACCTGATGACTACAGCTACCAGAAGTCCTTGCAGCAGAATCCTCACTAAGTGGTAACACCTGCACTTGCTGTGAGCTGCAAGTTAAGACAGCCTCCCTGATGACGTGTATTGGCACAGAAACCGGTCGGAGGAGAACACCTGTGGCTGGGAAGGTTTACTGTGCAGGGAACTGGAGTGCGCCCCTCTCCTCTTTTTTTCAACACATTTGTAAGTTTTCTGAAGGGTGGAATCTTCAGAAATCTAATAGGGTGCTGCACCGGGGTAATTTATGCCCAACTTTGGAGTGCCTCACTGTAGGCTACTCCCCCCCTTTCCCCACTGTGGGATTGGGTGTGAGTCTGTTCCTTGCTAACCTGATGACTACAGCTACCAGAAGTCCTTGCAGCAGAATCCTCACTAAGTGGTAACACCTGCACTTGCTGTGAGCTGCAAGTTAAGACAGCCTCCCTGATGACGTGTATTGGCACAGAAACCGGTCGGAGGAGAACACCTGTGGCTGGGAAGGTTTACTGTGCAGGGAACTGGAGTGCGCCCCTCTCCTCTTTTTTTCAACACATTTGTAAGTTTTCTGAAGGGTGGAATCTTCAGAAATCTAATAGGGTGCTGCACCGGGGTAATTTATGCCCAACTTTGGAGTGCCTCACTGTAGGCTACTCCCCCCCTTTCCCCACTGTGGGATTGGGTGTGAGTCTGTTCCTTGCTAACCTGATGACTACAGCTACCAGAAGTCCTTGCAGCAGAATCCTCACTAAGTGGTAACACCTGCACTTGCTGTGAGCTGCAAGTTAAGACAGCCTCCCTGATGACGTGTATTGGCACAGAAACCGGTCGGAGGAGAACACCTGTGGCTGGGAAGGTTTACTGTGCAGGGAACTGGAGTGCGCCCCTCTCCTCTCTTTTTTTTCAACATATATATATATATATATATATATATATATATATATATATATATATATACACATATATATATACACACAATAATCAAGGGCAGAAGTGGTAAAGGTCTGGTAAAAAATGAAAAAGTTATAAAATTATTAAGATAACCAAAAAACAAAACACTGTTTCGGCCTAGTCCTCATTCATTTTACCATAGACAAAAAAGGCCAATTTTGTCGCCAACGCCAGCGAAAACCGCTGGATGGAATTGGGCCAGGTACAAAAGAACTTGGGCAAAAAGCGTTGACTCGCGATCCGGACTTGGGGTTATTGCGTCCAGTACTTTAGGAACAATTTTTTAAAAACTGAAAATGTTATTAAGAAAACATTAAAATGCTGTTTTCAGCCTGCTCGTATTCATTTTCCCATGGAGACAAAGTGCAGTCTTTGAACAGCCGTAGCGTGAAAACCGCTGGGCACATTTGGACCAAATAACTCATACTTTAAGGAACCGAATAAAGCATGCACCCCCATACTAATTAATTCTACATGTTCTATGCCAACTGGAAATGTATAATCAAACCATCTGTAATTATTAGTAATACCGTTGCTATCTCCATAGTTAAATATATTTCTCATATTTTGGAAACATTTGATGAATTTCGGGATTTTTTAAAGCCCACTTGGGTTGGATGTTTGTATGGATTGTGTCAAAAAATTGTATTCATGCGCTTTTGCAATAAATTCTGTTACATATCTTTGCCTAGCACTTTTGTCTGTAAAGTCGTCACAAGTTGCACTGTATTTATCTTTGTGTCATTTGGTGGATCATTTGCACTTGCACTTTAGCTCGAATTGCAGCGTTGGAAATCATTATCACAGCGTTCTCTTTTCCTGTGTAGCATTATGCAGCTAGCGTACACTCATTTAAGAAATTAGGTCAGCATCTTTGTTTTAATCATTATGACTAACATTATGAAATGCCTGGTTAAGATGAACCTCTATTTGAGGTTAAACTGGAGTTGGATTTTCATTTGAATGTCGTTCTTTGCCTGATGAAGTCCTATTTAGGACGGAACGCGCGGAGTTCTCCAATACTGTGTTTACGTGTTTCTCTTTCTTTGGCCATGGTAATTCATAAGCCAGTTTGATGGACTTTAAAGGCCTCATTATTGCACATTTACAGTTCATGTGCCTGGGTGCTTTTGACTGAGTTTGCTATGGTATCAAGGATGCAGGGTGCTTGTGTGTACATTAGGTTGGTGACCTGATGTGGGGTTATACAGTTGCATGGAAAGGCACCTCATATGCTTTATTAATATGTTACATCCATGTTGGATATTCACCAACTGGCCTTATTATAGCCATACTGCATACAGACTCAGATTCATTGCTGTGATAACGCTAGCTTGCCACTAGTGCAATACGAGCTTACCGCTTACGAGCAATTAGTGTTTCATTACATATATAGAGCTTTATAACCATACCTAAAGAAAGGGACGACCTTCCATGCCTTTCCAATAAACATGGCTTAACATTGTTTTTTCCGGTGGCAGTTGCGGCTTGGTCTCGTGAATTTGCAATTCCACTTAGCAAGTGACGTGCCTCTCCATGCAATGCCCCTTTCTGATTATTTAATCAGGATGTGATTATTAGCATTATGACTTTATGTTCCCTTTGGTGTGCTATTACAATATGTCAGCACTTGGAAACACTACTATCCAGCTATATTTACGAGGCTGTTGACTATCACAATGTGCAACCATAGAGACGAGGTGACACTTATTAGTCCCTCGTTTGTGTCATGACCCTCTAATGTGAACAAGCAGTTTGTTACAGCGAAACGCGTTGTTGCCTGCTTCTCTCACTTTCCACTGCACAAGAATAAAGGATATTGTGTTGCTGTGGAGACTTTGGTTATTTTTCTTCTTGCAGTGTGGAAATTGACATTACACTGCTGCTCTTGGAGTGCTGTCCATCCTTGTGCTTTTTTGTACAGGTTTTTTTCAGTGATGTCATCAATGACATTTGTGATGTCATCTTTGAGGTCATGGGTGTTAGTTCTTGCAGTGCACAGTGGTAGCACGAGTTATGGTTGTGTACCTTACCATAACTGGTGAATTTCTGGTGTTTTTCGGTTTTACTTGTAACCATAACATCCCTGTAGGAACGTTTTGCCAATGAATTTCATCGTTTTTTTAGTAGTGCAACTTAACCATAACGTCCCTTCAGTGAATTTCATAGGTTTTTAGCAGGGCACTGTAATGGGTCCGTTGTTTTAGCAGTGTGTTTGCAGTAAAGGTGATATGTTTGCAGCACTCCACCTTCACCATAACGTCCCTTTACCAATATATTTTGTTAGTTATTTGCATATGTTTTTAGTAGGACATTGTAACCGGAACGTTACTTTAGCATACTGTTCTCTGTAAAGGTAATATGTATTTGGTATCGCAATTAAACCATAACATCCTGTGAAGAACGTTTTGTCACTGATAGCTTGCCCTCCTCACAAACTTTTGGAAAGGCCAAATTGATCTGTGTAGCTATCCATTTGTGCTACCCCTTCCCTTGCCTAATAGTGTCGGTGTATCTTACAAATGAAAGGTGTGCATGTTAAGTGTTGGTGACACTGAGAGTGCTGTTTCTTTCTGTGTTAAAATAGCATGGTGAATCTGTGCCACACATTACTAGCCGAGATAGCTGCAGGTAAGTAATGTGGAGGTTTCCTATGCAGAATGCACGTGGCCGGCGTATGTGCAATCACAGTGCAGGTATCAATAGGACTGCAGTACTAGCCACATGGCCGCATATTGTAAAGCTCTTTTAATAACTTGTGGGAGTGCACGATTATCCGTTTTAGAACTATGTCCATGCTTAGGGCATCTTCTGAGTGCTGGTAAGAGCTCCTCTGTCGCCAGCCCTACGGATTGATATGGTAAGCTACTGATTTTCAACTACTGGTCACGACTACGTGGGTTGGTCTGCAAACCTACCAAGTTGTCGCTGCACCACGCCTGTCTGTATGAGTTCCACTGCAAAACAAGGAACAGCAACCTTGAGTGTACAGTGGGTGTTCTAAATGTCACAATAGTTTGATGAACATGCTGCTGGCCTTTCCATGACCCGTAAAACAGACACACCGTCTCTGCACTGAACACTTGTGCCGGAAAGTGTCAAGGGCTCCCCTGCGGGTCGTAGAGTTGGAGATAACATTTAAATACAGGTGTAACATTTTGTAGTGAGTCTGTGAAATGGCAAAGCTGGTGCGGCTTTGTCACTAACATAGTAGTGCATGTTAAGAAAAGTAAGCAAACAGCAGAATCATCGGAGAGCAAAGAATAGCACTGGTGGTTAGAACAGTACTGTAGCCACATGGGTCACGCTTAATAAATATCTTCCTCCTGCACGTACTGAAGCTGCGTTTCTCCTTGTTCTAAGCATTGTTATATTTCACAGTTCATGCATCTCTGTGCATGCTAATGCTATGGCTAATGGCGTACCATGAACTGTCCATACCACCTGTGACGAGAACAGCAATGCAAGTATAAGAGACCAGTTGGCAGGATACTACCCTGCCAAAAATGCAGTAGGGTAATTTCATGTACAGCATTCTCCACATGGACTGCAACCTACAACAGGGGCACTCCTATACGGCACCAGAGCGTTAAAAGACCCTTGTACACCATATGCTGCGCTTATGACCCTTACCTACAAAGGACATTGTAGTGTGCATGTACTGCAACCCGGTACTCTACAGAGGGAAGCTACTTTAAAGTGCTTGGGAAGAGTCCATCCGGGAGCATGACAATGAGTGGCGGCTATTTAAGTGAGGGCCACCCAACATTACTCTCTCTGTGCATGTCCCCTACGATATCCCTGTAGGTGGTGGCCCTTCTGTACGAGCCCTTGCCTTTCGTTCCTTTGGTGGCGTGTGTTACAAGACCAAAAGAAATAGTTATGAACTGGAAAATGATAAAAGGTAAGTAAAGAAAGCTCCTTTCAGAGTGCAACAATGTAAGTGGCAATGAAGGGAGGTAGGCGCCGTGCATCGTATACCCTCCACAGATTGTGTGCTAAATAGAAGGAACCGTGGTACTGTGGAAAACACTGCAGTCGAAATGGGTAGAAATGGGTGGCTGTTGAAAGAGATGGTTTTACATGTTGCAGTGCATTTAAAACAGCGCAAGTGCACAACACCTAGCACAGACATTATTCTTATACTTCCAAAAAGGGCAGCAAGGCAATTTCTGTAGGCCGTGCAGAAAACAGAAATGCAGTAATATTAAGAGGAAAACTATTTGTGGGGAAAACTTTTCATGCTGTGAAACATCAGATTCCCATTTGTAAAGTACGATATTGGCACAAGTCATAAAAAGGCACAAATACACTTCTTCACAATGTACTGCGCTTTCTCCATTTGCAGACCAAATGAAAAATAATGCGCGACGTGGGTGTTTGCATAATGGGATAAAAGATTATGCAGGAGATCAAAAACAGACGCATGACCTGGCCAAGTGCCTCCTTCAGCACAAACGGCACTGAAAATCGTGTTACATGTTGTGCAATTTTCCCTCCACACTGAATAACAATAATATCATTGTGATCACACGTCACCAAAGTCTCAAACAGACAAACCAAAATCAATCACTTCATTGTAGTTTCTCCATACGCGTACATATCCACATGGTACAATCCACAATGAGCTCCCACTGGACTCTGTTTTCCATTCACTGTGAAGTAATGTATGTAGAACTCAACCGCAAAGCATACGCTGTGGCTCGTGCAACACACAGCCATAAGCGCACCCTCTGCATTTTGCTCGACAAATATACCATGTACCACAGTCTGTGCGTGCACTCCACACCCAGAAACCTTATTGACCAATCCTGTGTCCTCCACAGGCTCAAATGTATGGCGGCCATGTGCAAAAGGGGCATATGTCATACGTTCAATCCTGCAACTGTCACACAATGCCTGCAGATTTTTCCAAGATTTTTCCAAGCACGGGAGTAGGGGAATACATTTCAACAAGGGCAGGGGATGTAGATTTTACTGGTGGCTCTCAAAAGAGCCGTTTTTGTATCTTTTTTAAAGGTGCTTCCATAGAAACTATTTTTTTGGGGGGGGTTTATAAGTGTTTTTGTTTTTGTACTTCGCCTCACATTCTCTTCAGTGCAGCCTGTAGATTTGAAAACAAAATTTCATTGCCACCGGGCCACAATGAAATGCCATTTCCATTCAGAAGGTTCACATATCGATAACCAATGTTGTCATTCGCACACAAGTACATCCCAGCAGCACATAAGAAGTTATACATGCTTCTGTCGATAAGACGCCTTCCGACCTCTGGCTGCCGACAACATTCTTTGGAATAGTTATATACTGGACTTGGTGGAATACATGAGAAAAGCACCTTTGCAGTGGGAAAAAGGCGCTTCACTGCTTTCATCATCTTTTTGAGTTGATGGTACACACTTGAACAAGCTATGGAACCTAAAAGCAATTCTCCCAGTGCACAACCACAACGTGTACAGTAGCGAAAGTGGCCACTCGTCAATATTCTGCAAGCAAATGGTTGACAGTACGGACAGCAACACTGCACCACCAAGCATCCACTTCCTCCAAATTGAAATTGCCATTAAAGCCTCTTTTTACGGCATACTGGAGCAGATCTAGCATAAAGGGATCACCCACCATGAAAACTGTGCATCTCTCCATCTCTGCCAGTCTCACTACACAGAGTAATGAAACAAAATATGGCCGCCCTTTCCTGTGATGCACACTCTGACCACCTGATTGGACAATTTCCACAGTCGCATTTCCATTGGCCAGCATGGTGAGAAACCCAGATTGTGGCATGTGCGCTCTCCATGTAACACTAGCAGTTCTGTATAACAGTCCCCTGCATACACACCGCACCCAGAAACGTTGTTGCACAATCCCTCAGCCTCCACAGTCCCATTTCCATGGCCAGCGGCCTGAAAATCCCCAGATGAGGCTTTTGTGCTGCGTGCGTGCGTGGGGGAAGAAATGTCAACCAGGGAGAGGGCTTTCATTTGTAGGGGTAGCTATGAAAAGAGCCGTTGTGGGTTTTCAACATTTTTGTATGAGCTGCTTCCCCACAAAGAGCTCGTTTTCGGTTTCATACAGTTGTGGGGTTTCTTTTCATCTTCAGAATCTGACAGGAACCTTTTGAGTGCATCTTGGAGATGAGCGCACAAAACAGCATTACCAATGGACGACAATGAAATGCCATTTGATTGTAAGAACTCTGCATTTGCAGAAATAATGTCATTGTTACAGAAAAACATGTCACGAGCTGACATAAAATCAGACATGCTTCTGTTAATCAGACACCTTCCATCTTCTGGCTGGGTACAACAGCCAATATGAGTGGTCCATACTGTTATTGGTAGTATGGCGGACAAAACCACCTGGGCAGTGGGAAAAAGCCTCTTCACTGCATTCATCAGCCTCTTGAGTCGATGGAGCAAACGTAAACAAAACACGTAACCCAATTGCAACCCGCCACAGTGCCTGGTGACAACATGCACAGTAGCAGAACTGTCTTGTTCTCTGCAAAGTGCATGCATATCGGCAAAACTAAGGTAATCGACAGCGCACCACAATGCGTCCACTGCTTCCAAACCAAAATTGCCATGAAAGTTTCTTTCCTGGGCATACTTGTGCAGATCTATCGCAAAGGCATCACCCAAAGTCAACACAATGCGTTTCTCCATGTCAGCCAGCCTCACTATGTAGAGTAATGAATACCAGTATTATCGCCCCTTCCTGTGACTCACACCCTCAGTACCTGATTGGATAATCCCCACAGTGCTATTTCCATTGGCCTGCATGGTGAGAAGCACAGAATGTGGCATGTGCCCTTCCCAAAGTATCGTGAGGGCCATGCCCCAGTAAAGCACAAACACTCCTTCTTCCCTTTCCACTATCCTCTTCCCACAACGCCTTTATTGGGTATTGTTATTTGATCACACACGCATCCACCAACGCCATCCAAGACATCAGCATCTAACAATGTCAGTTCTCCACAAGACAACAATTGTACCATTACAAAATAAGCCTGCAAGTGTGCTGTTATTGGAAAGCATGTCCAGTGGAAAGTTCAGTGAAACATTACACAATTTGTGCATGCACACTCATCCACATGAGCACCCATCACCACAAAAGAATGGTATGAACATTTTTTGGCAGTATGTTTACAACTCTGTTATAAGTGCCTCTGCGCATGATATCTGCCTCTAAGCGTTCATTACGTGTTTAAAACGCATGCTGGTTTTCCTCCCATCTCCTACCATGAAGTGGCAATTTTATGGTATTTGCTTGCAATGTTTTCATTTATCCATATCATACAGTGTATTAGCGAAACAGGAATTCTGTTCTTTCCTTCCAACAATGCTACGAAATGTGTTCCCCACTAACCCACCTCCTACATAAATCGAGGAAAGTTTGCACCAAAGCCACCACTGAATGTATCTCACCAACCTAAAGTCAGTTCCCAAAAGGTCAGTGTGTGCACGGCTGTGGTTCATTGTATGCTGTACTATTGCCACAGCCTCTTTTTAAATATGCCAGCTTCCACTCTGCGCCCTCAGCAACTCATCCATGAGGACTGCGCAACTTGTCTTTGGCCTGAACACCAGCAATCGTATCTCTGCTGGACTAAAATGTCTGCAATAGCTCCGGGTGGCTGCAAAGAATAAAATGAAAGCCATGTGCATTATGCAGAAGGCCTTAAAATCCCTGGGACCTCAATACCTTGCACTCTCACTTCCTAAATATCTGCTTGCTCCAGCTCTTCCCTCATCTGCCTCCTACACCCTCAGGGTCAGTTGCCTCTACACACAACCAGTTGGTGGTAGATGTCTTTCTTCTGCTGGGGCCTCCCTCTGGAATAAGCTCTCTGCCTTCCTGGAACTTGAGGAAAACCATGTTAGGGTCTGGAAGCACCTCAAAACTTTTCCATGTGCTTCTTCTTGTTCCCCTCTTCTACCCTTCTCACTGTCTGCCTAAAAATGATTGTGCACTGGTTTCCTTCCCACCCTGTAATCTGTGCCCCAGGTCACCTCCCTCCCGAAAGTTCCACCCCTGCACTGGCTTCCTGCCAACCCCCGCACTTGAGGACTGTTTTCTGCAACCTTAACAGTCCAGCCACCACTCGATGTCTACACTTATCCTCCACTTGCCAGCACCGGCCATAGTTGCACGTATTGCTATTTTTTGTTCTCATGTACTCAACTTTGTCCTCCCCCTTCCCATTCACTTACACACTCTCAGTGTCACCTGGCCTAGTGGGATCAATGTCTCTGTGTGGCCTCTGTTCCGCCTCCCTTTCCTCGTCGCGCCTTCACACACTTGTTTGTAGGCACTGTACAAATGCCACAGAATACGATATCACATCATATCATATGCCACACACACTGCATTCATAACAACAGGATGTCTGTCAAGTACCTTGTAGACTTCACAAAATGGTCTTTCCACTGTAATGTATTTACTACAAATGTCAGAAGAAGTGATCCCACAAAAGCAGCATGGAATGTATGTTAACGTTAAGCAAGTACGTGCAGTGCATGCATACAAACAGGATGCCTGTCCCTTACCTTGCACACTTTCACCATAGCCTCCTACATTTCTCTGTACAAACAGACCTTCTGCCACAGTGTTTGTGTACACACCACAACCTGCAACCACATTGTGCAATGGCTTAGCCTCCACAGTGCCAATGCCATAGCTGCCATCCTGAAAAGAGCCGGATGTGGCACATCTAATACTCAAAGAACAGCGGAATCCGCAGAGTTACCGTGCTAGGAGGGAGAGGAGGTGTGGGCGGTGGGAATGTAAAACAGGGTACAGGATTGTGTCTTTAGTACTGTCTCTAAAAACACTTATTTTATTTGTTGTGTTTTTATGATGTACGTGCGTGCATACATTTTTTTGTGTTCTCTCTTTTGCTGACTGTCTGTTTGCTTCTCCTCCTGACATTTCTCTTGACTGTAGATGAACGCTTCTCTTACATTTCAACAGGTTTCTCTGCAACGCTTCGTGCAGGGTGGCAAACAAAACACCATTGCCAATGGAGGTAAAACAAATACCATTTCCTTGGAAACACTGGAAATCCTGCTGGTTATAAATGCTTTCATAGTCGGTGCAGAACATCCCAGCATTGCACATAAAGTCACACATGCTTCTGTTTATCCAACATCTCCCGACCTCTGGCTGTGGACAAATTACACCGGCATGGTCCCATTCTCTGCTTGGTGTTATCGATGAGAAAATCACCTTGGCAGTGGGAAACATCTGCATCACTGCTGTCATCAACTTCTTGCGGTGCGTGAGCAAACATGAGCATGACATGCACCCCAAATGCAGTCCTCCAAAATGCACGACCACCACATCAACAGTACCGACAGAGGCCACACATGTGCAAAGGAAATCCATGCACCCGAAACCCCATTCAAACACTGTGCCCCAAAAAGCCTGCACTCTTTCCAACTGAAAGTCAATATCAAAGCCTCTTTCCATGGCATACCTATGCAGATCGCGCACAAAGGTATCTCCCACTATCAGCACTCGGTGTCTGTCCGTCCCTGCAAACCTCACTGCATCGAAGTGTGGGTAAACATGTCACTGCCCCTTCCTGTGAATCATACCCTCGACACCTCATTGGAGAATCCCCACAGTTCCATTTGCGAAGGCTCCATGCTCAGAAGGGCAGGATGTGGCACGTGCACTTTCCCAGCTACAGCGAGGGCCACACCCCAGTAAAGCAGACACAATATTTCTTCCCTTTGCACTGGCATTTTTCCAACACTCCCTCATTGGCTGCTGTGAAATTTTCAAACACGCATGCAACAATCACATACTGAACCTCTGCATTGTACACTATCATTTCTGTAGACCACTCCATATTTACTGTTAAACACCCTCAGTTCATGGTCCCTTTGCTTCCAAAGCCCCTCCACCAGAAACTTCTGTTAAAGGATGCACGATTTCAGCATCCACAAACATCCTGAGGCGCACACAGCACACCTTTGGCTATGCACACAACAGTCCACCCTTGCCCACACCCAGCACAACGGTGGAAATCAGGACAGTAGCCGATGTGGAGTTTTTTTGTAGACCTTTATTACACACTGGTTAAATGTAATGTCTTAACCACGGTAGTTGGACTCCAGGTTGTCCCCACAGTTACTTCACTGTGAGTAAAAGGCACCAGGAGTTCCTCTCCCCTTGAAGTGTCTCCTGTTCTCACGGACCCGGATAGGCCCACCAGTTGCTCCCACTCTCCTCTCCTTCTCCCTGCAAAAAGCAACAAAACTGCCATTAGGCCAGTCCCCTTTATACCCGGTGCTTGGAGGGAAAAAGGGCCAATCAGGGACAACTTCCCTCCCCCCCTTTCCGATTGGTGGGGCTCTAGGCACCCATCCTCTATGAGTAGAGCTGCCCCCTCCCCTCCTCCTCCTTTCCCTTGGCTGCCTGGTTCCGGCTCCCCCTCCCTGTTGTCAGCCACTCCCTGGTTGCTATCCCACCTGGGTTGTGTCTGACACACGCCCTCTCCAGAGGCCCCGCCCCCCCAACATGGTGTCTCCCTTGAGGTATGCTCCCCGGAGGCCCGTCCTGCTCGAGGCCCCATGCTGCTGCTAGGGGTCTGCCCTGCTCGAGGTAAGGAGGGGATTCTGGTTTGCCCCCCCTGTCTGGTTCCTGACCATGTGTCTGGCGCTCCTCCGACGCCGAGCGGTCGGCACGAGCCAGGCTCTCTATTTCCCAAGCCCCGCCGCCACTCGCCGCCGGAGGCTGCCGATGTACGCCGTGTTCGCGGGTCACTCAGCCGCAGCGCTTGTGGGCCGGGTCCTCGTGGGCACACGCGGCGCTGCGGCTGCAATGCCAGCACCGTCGCGGGACGCTGGCAAGGCTCTCCCTTTGACAGGGACACCTCCCCGGCGCCCGCCTTCAGCGCCGCACACGCCCGCGGTACAGCGGGCTCCTCTGGCCGGGCGTCCCGCTCTCCGGCAGCTACCCTCACATCCTCACATACCCCCACCACAGATCCAGGCCGGCCAGGCCGGATCAAACTCCTGGACAAGTAATCCGCCACCAGCTGGAAGCTGGCAGGTCTATGTAAGGTAACAAAGTGGAAGGGCTGGAGGGACAGGAACCATTGCAGAACTCGTTGGTTGGTGTCCTTGTGTCTCGCCAACCACTGCAGCGGTGCATGGTCCGTATACAACGTAAACTTCCTCCCCAGTAGGTAATATCGCAAGGAGTCCACCGCCCACTTAATGGCGAGACATTCCTTTTCGATCGTGGAATACACTAACTCATGCGGAAGGAGCTTCCGGCTCACAAAACAGATCGATCGTAGGAACCCGTCCACCTCCTGCGTCAGGACCACCCCCAACCCCAGGCCAGAGGCATCCGTCTGCAGGAAGAAATGCTTCCGGAAGTCAGGGCATACCAACACCGGGTGGGATGATATACTGCGCTTCAGCCCCTCGACGGCCAGTATGGCTGCGTGATTGGTCGACAGGTCCGGGGAACCCCCGATTTTTAACGCCTCGGTCAGCGGCGCAGCCAGGGAAGAAACACCGGGAATAAAGCGTCTATAGTACCCTATAAACCCCAAGAAGGCCCTAATTTGTTTTCTGTTGGTAGGTACTGGGATCCCCTGAATAGCCTCGATTTTGGACACCTGTGGTCGAATCACGCCGCCACCGACTATATGTCCGAGGTACTTTGTTTCCTGGGTCCCTAGGACTGATTTCCCTGGGTTGATATGGAGTCCGGCCTGGGTCAGGGTGCCGACCACCTCGCGTAGATGGGTTAGGTGGTCACTCCATGATGCGCTGTATATAACGATGTCGTCCAGGTAGGCTGCAGCGTACTGGTCGTGGGGCTGTAGAAGGACGTCCATCAGCCTCTGAAAGGTGGCCGGAGCCCCATGCAACCCGAATGGTAGTACTTTATACTGAACGAGCCCCTGGGGCATAGCAAATGCCGTCTTTTCTTTGTCAGATTCCTGTAGTGGGATCTGCCAGTATCCCTTGGTGAGGTCCAAGGTACTGAGGTAACGGGCAGCACCCAGCCTTTCCAGAAGTTCATCCATCCTGGCCATGGGATAGGGCTCGTAGTGAGATATCATGTTGAGCTGCCTAAAGTCCATACAAAATCGTACAGCCCCGTCTGGCTTGGGTACGAGTACGATTGGAGAACACCACGCACTGGTTGATGGTTCAATAATGTCCAACCTAATCATTTCTTCGATCTCTTTCTTAATGATCAACCTTCGGGCCTCCGGGATCCTGTAGGGTCTCAGCCGGACTATGTGTCGATTTAGGGTTTCGATACGATGCTCCATTAGGCTGGTCCTTCCAGGTAAATGGGAGAAGGTGTTGCGGTGGGGTTTGAGCGTCTCCTGGATCTCGTTCTTCATGTGTTCCGTGAGTGTTTCACCCCACTGCACCGCATCCAATTGGCCGGTTGCGTAGATCACCCCCATACCCTGGGTGGCCAGAATGTCGACCGGGGCAGGCTCAGTCCATTTCTTCAGTAGGTTTATATGGTAGACCTTATGTGATGGGCTTCGGTCAGGTTGGTATATCCGGTAATTCACTGGTCCCACCACGTCCTTCACCACATAAGGACCTCTCCATCGAGCCAACATTTTGTTCGTACTGGTGGGTAGCAACACCAGTACCTTATCCCCTGGTTCTAGCTTTCTTAGGCGACAGCCTTTGTTGTATGTCCTCTCCTGCCGGTCTTGGGCTATTCCTAGATGGGATTCTGCTAGTCCCCTTAAAGTAGACAGATGTTCCCTAAGGTCCTCGGCGTACTCAGTGAGGGACGTTTCCTTAGCGTTTTCCCAGTCCTCCTTGACCAGATCTAGGATTGTTCTGGGCTACCTTCCAAACAGCAGCGCGAACGGGGAGAATCCTGTTGAGGATTGGGGGGTGTCCCTCAATACCATTAGGATCAGGGGTATGACTCTATCCCAGTCTTTCCCCTCTGGGCCTGTTACCCTCTTCATCATTTTCTTTATCGTTTGGTTATACCTCTCCACCAACCCATCCGTTTGGGGGTGGTACACTGAGGTACGCAGCCGTCTGATCTGTAGTCTTTCACAGACTTGTCGCATGACAGCCGACATGAAGTTTGTACCCTGATCGGTGAGGATTTCGGTGGGTAGGCCTACCCATGCGAAGTAGGGGATGAGTTGGTCACATATCTGGTTAGCCGACGTCCCCTTTAGGGGGAAGGCCTCGGGGTACCGGGTGGCATAATCCACAAAGACCAGCAGGTACCGATATCCACGACTGACTGGCTCGAGGGGGCCTACCAGATCTATACCTATCCTTTGAAAGGGTATGATGATCAAGGGCATCCGCTGAAGAGGTGCCTTGGCTGGCTTTACCCCACTCGTCAACGGGCAGGTTTTGCATTCCTTACAGAATTTCGCCACCTCCCCATAGACCCCTGGCCAGTAGAAACATTTTAGAATATTTTGCTGTGTCTTTAGGGAGGCCATGTGGCCCCCACACGGGTGATTATGTGCCAACTGGAGGAAAATGCCCCTGTGTGTTTTGGGCAGGAGTAGTTGTTCCCTTCGTGCTCCTCCCTCCTCTTGGTAGACCCGATAGAGCAGGCCCTGTCTAGATGTAAAACCGGCTCCCTTGGTCAGGTCTGGGTCCCCATCTGTGATGGCTCTTTCGCGGGGAAGTGTTAAGGTAGGGTCCGTCAAGGTTTCTCCCCGGATGGAATCCTCATGGTCCTCCGGGTTCCAGGCTATCCGTTGGGTGGCATACATGGATGCGCACTTAGCAAGGCGAGCTTCCCTTCTTTTCCTAGCGGGTCTCTCCCGTCCCTGGGTGTTCGGGGGGATGGGTTCCCTGGCAAAGGGTGCTTCTTCCCACCATCCCTGGTCTAGGGCTTTGAGAGTCTGGTGGAAGTGGGGTAGATCGGTCCCAATCACCACTGGGGCAGGTAAGGAGGGGAGGACGGCAGCTCTCATCTCTGCAATATTAGGGCCCACCTCTACTGTTATGGTTTTCATGGGGTAGGTCCTCACATCCCCATGTATACATCGAATTGGGATACTAACATTGGTGAGGTAAGGAGAATCACTTACGGTTGGTAGTACCGCCGTCTGCCGACTTCCACTGTCGAGTAGGGCCCTGGCCGGGTTCCCGTCTACCCGGACGTCCATCTCGTAGAGACCTTGGCATCGTGGTCCTTGCTCGGTCCTCATGAATCCTATCTCCATCAGCTCGGTGCCTCTCTTCCGGGGACAAAACCGGGCTATATGGCCCCACTCACCACAGTCATAACATTGCGGTTGCCGGTATCCCGTGGACAACGGAGTGGAGCGCGGGTCGGGACCGCTCCTCTTCTCCTCGGATCCAGAAGGGCGTCCTTCCATTGATCTCCATTTGGGAGGCCCTTCTCGCAGGCTCTTGGTTGTGAGGGGTTCCAACGGTGGCATCGGGGTGCGATTGGGAGATCCGACTCCAAAGGGTTTACCCGCCCCCCCGGCCTTTTGGTAAGCTGACGCTATGTCCACAGCCTCAGATAAGGTGGGCCTGTGATGTTGTCGGACCCATCTTTGCATCGGAGGGGGTAGGGCCTCGATGAACTGCTCCAGGGTGACCTTATCTAACACATCTTGGAGGCCTGTTCCTGGTGCTTGCAACCACTTCTCGGTGAGGTCTTTAACACGGTAGAAGAGTTGTCGGGGGTTCTCCCCCAGTTTGAGTCTAGTGTTGCGCAGCCTCATTCTGTAGGCTTCTTCGTCAAGTCCCAACCGGTCCAATACTGCCTTTTTGATTTCAGCGTAAGGCGTGGTTCCGTTTGGGTTAACTGCCTGGTAGGCACCTTGCATGATGCCAGACAAAAGGGGAGCGATATACTGGCCCCAGCGGTCCACCGGCCACTGAGCGTTTCGGGAGATCCTCTCGAATGTGGTGAAAAAGAAAACCGGGTCTTCGCCTTCCTTGAATTTCTGTAACACTGCGGAAGGGACCATGGGCTGGTTTCGGGTGCCGGTCACCACATCCGTCAGGTGTTTTATTGTCTCTTGATGTTTGTCCTGAGATGTGGACTGCAGGGTACCCTGCATTTGTATTGCCTGCTGAAAGGCTTGGCGATCAGCAGCCGCCTGCTGGGCCTGAAGTTGGAAGAGCTGTTGTAACTGTTGTTGCCCCTCTGACAGTGTCTGTATTATTTTCTCCATCGCATTCTCGTTAATCCTGCCGATTACGCCACTTGTGGAAATCAGGACAGTAGCCGATGTGGAGTTTTTTGTAGACCTTTATTACACACTGGTTAAATGTAATGTCTTAACCACGGTAGTTGGACTCCAGGTTGTCCCCACAGTTACTTCACTGTGAGTAAAAGGCACCAGGAGTTCCTCTCCCCTTGAAGTGTCTCCTGTTCTCACGGACCCGGATAGGCCCACCAGTTGCTCTCACTCTCCTCTCCTTCTCCCTGCAAAAAGCAACAAAACTGCCATTAGGCCAGTCCCCTTTATACCCGGTGCTTGGAGGGGAAAAGGACCAATCAGGGACAACTTCCCTCCCCCCCTTTCCGATTGGTGGGGGCTCTAGGCACCCACCCTATATGAGTAGAGCTGCCCCCTCCCCTCCTCCTCCTTTCCCTTGGCTGCCTGGTTCCGGCTCCCCCTCCCTGTTGTCAGCCACTCCCTGGTTGCTATCCCACCTGGGTTGTGTCTGACACACGCCCTCTCCAGAGGCCCCGCCCCCCCAACATGGTGTCTCCCTTGAGGTATGCTCACCGGAGGCCCGTCCTGCTCGAGGCCCCATGCTGCTGCTAGGGGTCTGCCCTGCTCGAGGTAAGGAGGGGGTTCTGGTTTGTCCCCCCTGTCTGGTTCCTGACCATGTGTCTGGCGCTCCTCCGACGCCGAGCGGTCGGCACGAGCCGGGCTCTCTATTTCCCAAGCCCCGCCGCCGCTCGCCGCCGGAGGCTGCCGATGTACGCCATGTTCGCGGGTCGCTCAGCCGCAGCGCTAGTGGCCCGGGTCCTCGTGGGCACACGCGGCACTGCGGCTGCAACGCCGGCACCGTCGCGGGACGCCGACAAGGCTCTCCCTTTGACAGGGACACTTCCCCGGCGCCCGCCTTCAGCGCCGCACACGCCCTCGGTACAGCGAGCTCCTCTGGCCGGGCGTCCCGCTCTCCGGCGGCTACCCTCACATCCTCATAACAACACTATGCATCCATGCATGCGACCGTGTGGGCAGCTAACATTATGCACAAGCATAACATGTGTAGGTAGCAGCACTTCACCCCAACTCCCCCAAACCATAAAACACCCATTCACGAAAACAAGTCGCAATTAGCAGAATCCACAAACATACCATGGCCTCCACCACCCCTACCTACAGCCATTCACAAAGTATTGTGTCACGGCCAACCTAACCACAACATTTTCAGCTAATTCCGCTTGGGTCTACTTAAACAAATCTCCATACAACATAGTAACCAAGCACATATAAGCTGCACTTCAACTTTACCCTCTTCCATACTGACAGTATGCTAACACTGCACACAGTGCCCACACTACATGACTTTTCACTGCACCATCTCCAACCACACATCAAAACCTTAACCGCACTTCAACCATACCCTCTTCCATACTGACAGTATGCAAACAGTGCACCCTGTGCCCACACTGCATGACTTTTCACTGCACCATCTTCAACCACACATCAAAAACGTAACCATATTTTAACAGTGACCTCACCTGCGAAACCAAACATACACGCATGGCAGCACACTTCTGCTACTCTGTGGTGTCTGAAATGTGCTCCACAACCATTCCTTACAGGTCACCAACCTCTAAATGATGCAAAGTCAAAAATGCATTACTGCCTTGGGTGTCCTCAAGTCCTATGCTCTTGAGTGCATGGCCTACGGCCTACGGCCTTCGGCCATGCACCCAATAGTCTAGGCCTTGAACACACCCACTGCAATGTAATGCCACCATGCATGTCACTATGTCACCAACTACGACAATCCACATACACACCACTGCTACCAGCACTCCTACCCATGCACCGCCATGGAGCTATGCAGCAACAAATTGCAACAGTTACCATAATGTAGAAAGAAAACACTCTCTCCTGCACCCCTGTGCACTTTCATTCACATACTATGGGTGTACCCACTTCCATTCACAAAGTATTGTGTCACTTCCAACCTACCCACATTCTTTTCGCAACACTGGCCCTACTCCCACCAATCTGCACACACCACTCTATGCAAGCACCACCCTCTACCGGATGCAGTGTCAGACATATGTTGCTGCGGTGGGTATGCAGAAGTCCTACGCTCTTGAGTGCATGCCTTACAGCCTATGGCCTTCGGCCATGCACCCAATAGTCTAATCTTTCCACAGACCCACTGCTACTTCATTCACCCATGCATGCCACCATGTGCCCAAATACCGCACTCCATCCGCAGAGCACAGCCCCCTCGCTCCCAACCAACCGAAGTCATGTGCCATTCACTCCCCTTCTGAAATTCACCTGCCACCACTCACCACGAAAAGAGGTCACCGCAAACAGGTTGCGGCAGAAGCTATCGGGCCGTTAAGACAGCTGCCTCTAATCACCACACAAAGTACTTGTATGTTTAGGTACCCGCGAAGTGGCGCAATACACACGAATACTGCAGGCACTCCTCCGTCTTCTTCCACCTATGTACATATGTCACATGAACCACTTCTAACTTCCCCACCCGTTCCCTCACTTCTTGCCACCAACACATGGCATACGGTACATTTTCCAGACCCTTCTGCCGCCGCACTGTCCTCCGATACACCTTGGCAGCGTTTCTCAAAAAATGTTGACGCACAGCATGCTTCCCTCCAGCCAACCACTGGCTGTATCCAAAGTTCTCCGAAAGCATGCCATACCGCAAGCCAATGACACTTCTGTACATGGAGCGAACAGGGAAATGGGTCCGCGGAGCAGACCCAGTTATCAAACATTTTTTGGAATGTGCATTTCAGTCCTTTGCAACAAAAGTACTGGTCGGATTTCCACCAAAAACACAAAAGCACACTTTCTGACCCAAGCCCCTGCTCCTGCCGCAAATTTGGTGAGAATCCGTCCAGCCGTTTGGCCTGTAGCCATGCGCAAAGTTTTTCCCTATTCAGTCTATCGAAAAGAAAAGAAAAAATTGGGACTCCCTTTAACTTTGTCCCCCCACTGCATGAAACCTCACCCAACTTGGCGATATAATTCAGAGCCTGCCATATACTTTATTGGTAAAGTTTAGTGAGGATTCCTCCAGGGGGAGCGAAGTCATAAGCTGCCAAAAAAGTGCTCTTCCTATGAGTTTAGCAACCTAACCATAACTACACGGCTGCAAACGCGGGCCGTGTAATATATATAATGCCTTTCAAAGGCATAGTTAAGGTTAACACAAAGTCTCTATTGTGTTTCCGAAAATCAGAAAATGACTGTTTAACTTTCTAACATCGGGGACGGGGAGGTGTGGCCTGTACACATGCAGTGAGGACGTGACTGTGTAATGCTTCCACTGACTATCTTTTACTGCTTGTACCTGCTGCAAAACTACAAAACTGGGTGCGGGAAGCCAACGCTGAGCCCACCAGCCTTCTCGCGACACGAATCGGAGCAGACAGAGGGACGAATGTGGGTTGAGAACGTAGCCTCCCTGTGCTTCAAGATGGTGGCTACCGTGTAACACGTTGCTGTAACGGTGACCTGCAGTGGGGCCAGGACTTGAAATGTATGTGTACCTTGACCCCCTGGGTACCTACTGGCTGCATATGCAACGGCCACACTCCAGACACTGAGGGTGCTGAGCCGGGAGTACTTGGATGAATCCCGCTTGAGCTGCGGGGTGGGCGGGCTGAGACACGCTCCTTGCCTGTGGCTGGCCTGACCTGGAGCCGCAACGCAGTGACGCTGCAGATTGCCCGCTGAGCCTTGTAAGGCACTCCCTGCCCCTGCTTGGGGAACTCTTGGGGAGCTGAACTTGATCTACGACGGTGGAACACTCTGCTTACACTTGGAGCGGGTCCACAGTGACGCATCACTGCTGCTACTGCCCCACTCTGGGCAGTCATACTGTTGAGGCACTCTGCCTAGGATCCGCTGGTCACCACGTGAAGTCGAGGTAGGAATCTGGCTGCCTAGGCTCTTGCCCCTGCTGCTCCCGCCTGTACACGACCCAAACGCACATGCTACATTGCACGAGATGACAGAGGAAGATCACTTGAGCTGCAGACACCCTGGGACACCTGGAGGAGGAGGGAACCACCACACTGGACCTTTGAATGCAGGAGAGGCTGCAGTGAGGGGAGAGACCTGTACCTCCAGGAGGCAAAGCAAGGGACAGCTGGGATCTCCTGGCGGTGACAGACCAGCACTCCACCCCTGGGCCCAGCATTAAAGCCCAGGTCTCTGAGGAGGAGGCGATGAGGCCCTGACTTCAGGACACAACCCTATTGAGACCCCTGCAACTCCCAGAGACAGCAGACTGCCGTTTTGGGGAGCTTAGAAGTAGGAGAAAAATATACTTCAATGCATTCTGGGACTGAAAGACCAAAAGAGTTTTTTGGGGGAAAACTGAAGAAGGGTCCCCAGCTGGCAGAAGGAGACCCTTAAAGCATTGTGGAGAAGGTCTGAGCTTGGAAGCAGGGGATCTGGGGGTCCATGCCCAGCAGAGGGAGACCCTGAGAGCGAGAAGGTCTGAGCCTGGAAGAGAGAGACCTGAACTGTAAGAAAGCCCAGTGAAGGATGAGCAGCAGAGTGGTCTGGCGCCACATGGGCACTCATTTGAAGGACTCTGGTTGGTCCCCTTTGTTGAAACTGAAAATACCCAGAGGCCCCAGGAGAGGCCGGCATAAGAAGTCGAAGTGGTCCTACATTGGTCAAGCAAAAACCCATGTACAGTCGAAAGTCTTTGAAATGCTGAGGAAACAAAGTGAATTGCGTTACTGTACGCACATGTGAACACGACTGAGGGATGCCTACGAATTAGGGTGACCAGTTTCAACCCTGAGGACATTGTGTTAAAAGAACTGTGTGAAGCCTGGCTGGGGGCTTTAAGGACAGCCTGACTGGGGGCTGGGACCCGGACTTAGGAAAGAAGTGAACCTACGGGGCTAGGGTGATTTTCTTATGAACTGTGGCAAGATTGGCAAGTGTGAACCCGACGGAGGGATTCCGAAAGAAAGCTAGGGGAAGGCAACCCTACTTTTCTGATGACATGATAGAATTGTGAACTGTGTTAGAAAGGCTATGTGAACCCAATGGAGGGATGCCAAGAGGAAAGCTAAGGGAAATTAATCCTGCATTGTGATAAAGGAAAGTGAACATTGTGACGACACCCGGCTTAGGGATGTCCACAGTGAATGCTTGTTTAAAGAGACATTGAGACTCTTGAATGGTAAACGTTGCACTGATATTTTTAATGAAGGGCCGTAGTGAACCCGACAGAGGGAGGCCCACGTTGCAAGAAGAATAAGAGCCCGGTTGAGGGGGATCCAAGGGTGAAGGGAAGTCACCCGACATGAAGATTACGGAAAGGAACTTTTGTTTTGTTAGTTATGGCATATCAGGTCCTCTGAGGAAAGAGACTTTGTATGAAAGAGACTTGGCCACAGATGGCCCTGATATTTTGGAAACTAACTGTAAGCTTGTGCTAGCGAAGCCAAGGAATGTGCTGTGCTTAAGGCCCACCTTGTCCCGTGCTAGAAAACATGGGGAAGAGGGACCCCAACTAAACCATCCTGACTTATCATATGTGAACATCCTTACTTGTCTTGTGAACACTATCCCACATTATTTTTGTAACTTAGCGGTAAGGATTTGCAATAGTTTTTTTAAGTATGGCTCTTTTATTTGACAAGACGTCACTAGGACTGCCTTATTATTATTTGATGGTCGTAGCTTGCGCCCATCTTAGATTTAGGTTTAGATTATGCGTTTATCCCACCCCCTTTACTGTTTAATAAACACCCTTGAATTGTGATCACTTGTGTGTGTTTTACTGTTGCCACTATGAGTTCCTTACAATACCTACAATTGAGAACATGGTGCTCTCCGTCTCCCCTGTCTTCTCTAACTGCTACTCTATCCTATCCCTCTGACTAAGCCAGGAAGGAAGAAGTTCAAGAGGGACATCCTGGTTTCCAACACAGGCCTCCCTATTGATGATACCTAAATACGTGCTTCCTCCAGACAGACTCTTATCGACATCCTCTTTGTTGTTCCCTTTCCAGACCTATGGACCCCTCATATGTTCTCTGTTCGCTCTCCTTTTTCCTTCTCTCCCATTAATGGTGGCACTCAGTGAGAGGTCCTATTGGCCTCCTTCCACTGCTCCTACACCATCATTAATGTTTATATGAATGGCACTGTCTTGGCCGAGGGCCCTCAGCCCAATCTCCTCCTTTTTGATAGGCGCTTCCCGCATCTTATCAACTTTTTTCCTTCCCCTGCTACTCCCAGCAGCACCCCTCTGGCTCCTCCGCCATCTCCTTCTGCAGCCAGCTCTCTGGCACACTCCTCATCCTCTCTGGCTTCCTTATAATCTCCTTCTATCTCTGGCCACCCTTGGGTCCCTCCACCACCTCCGCAGGGTGTACCTCAAGCCTGTACCCTCCACAGAAGTCTTTCAAATGAAGCAACCTGCTCCACGTCGCTACTCTCAACTCTCGCTCTACTGCCACCTCCTTGAAGAACTTGACCTGGATGTCCTCGCTCTCACTGGGACATGCTTCACGGCCAGCTCTGTAATGGGTTTTGACACTCTCCTCCCTGATTACTACAAGATCCTCTCCGAACCCAGAACCAACCGTCCCAGAGGTGGAGTAGCTTGGATCTTTCCAGAGTGAGTCCCTGACACTGTCATTCCTATGCAGGCTTAATGCTCCATTGAATGCCTGGTCTGCAGGCTCTCTATCTCTCCGCCTCTCTCTTGACTATGGCCACCATCTACAGGCCACCATGCCAGTTCGCCCTCTTTCTTTCAGACTGGGCTGACCTGTCATCTTCTCTCCTTGCCCTTACCTCTCAACCTCTTCCTTGAAGACCTCAACATCCATCTTGATGCTTCTGATTCCTCCTCCGGGCTCTTCGCAACATCTGCAACACTCTCTCTGACACACTCTGCCGGGCACACCTAGGATGTTCTCATCTCCTCAGACATCACCCTCTCTAACCCTCTCACCACTCCTCTTTATTTTACTGACCACTTTCTGCTTTCCTCTCACCTGAAGCTTTCTGTCCCCCAAGCGAAGCCGACCCCAACACTGCCACCTACCTTCTCGTTTATCTTGGCCATGAAGAGTGTGTCAGTGAAGGCCTTTGGTGTAACCTTCTCTGCTCCTCCTACACCTGTGGCTGATGCATCGTCTGACACAGCCTCTCTGACCTGCATCTTTTTATCTCCACCGCTTTGATGTCCTTGCTCAGGTCATGAGAATCCACCTGAAGCCTACCTCCAAGTGCAACTCTTGGTATGACTCCGATCTCGCTACCCTGAAACCAAGTGTAGGGTGACTGAGAGGAAATGGAGGGCATCTGCTTAATCCTCTGACAAACTGGTCTGCCGCCTGCTCAAAGGGCAATACAGACTCTCTGTCCTGTCCAAGAAGAGAGCCCACATTCTATGCGACCTCTAACAAAATGGCCGAACTCTTTAAAATCTGTATGAACTGGCCAATCCTTCTGCATTCTCCACTTCTCCTGATCCCTCCCAGGCCCTTTACACAGCTCTGGCTTCTCATTTTACCACTAAAACTCAGGAAATCCTGTCCTCTCTCTATCCTCTTCCTCTCCCTCTACTTCTCCTGGTCCCTTTCTGGCCACCTCTCCTCCTCCTATCCCCTCTGACCACACCGGAGGATGTTTCTAGAAAAGTCTGATCTATGAAAGTGTATTCCAAACAGTTATCCTCTAGAACCATCGAGGACCACACTGACACTATCACTCCAGCCTTGGCTGATTTCTGCAATCACTATTTTGCCACTGGAACTTCCCCTCTCCCCTCAAGCACTCTCTTGTGCACCCCATCTTGAAAAAGACTTCTGCCGATCCTTCCTGTCCAGCAAACTACTGCCCAATCTCTATCACTCCTTTCCTGGGCAAACTCCTGGAAAAGCTGGCCATCTCGCAGCTTAATCTCTACACTGAATCTGTTGGTTGCCTCAATGACCATCAACCTGGCTTCAGAGCAGCCAGAGGCACAAAAACTGCTCTCCTGAACACCTGTGAAGATCTGCTCTCTAATCTTGATTTTAGCCTTCCTTCTGTCTCATCATCTTTGATCTTTCCTCTGCTTTCGACATGGTCAATCGTGCCATCCTACTCAATCGTCTCTGTGAGAACTTGGGCATCACGGCCTGGTTGACCTCTTTGCTCCTGGACCGGCCCTCCCATGGCCAACTTCGGTCCTTTCTCTCCACCACCTCTCTCTGCTCATGTGGTGTTCCCCAGGGCTCTAACCTCTCACCCTGGCTCTTCAATGTCTACTTGGCCCCTTTGGCCCACCTCATCTCTACCTTCTTCTCTAAATTTCAGTGTTATGCAGATGACACTCAGCTCTCCTTCCCTCTCTCGCTCATTCTTGACTGTCTATCCACGATTCAGGAATATTAGGCCTCCAATGATCTCTGCCTTAATGCCAGAAAGACTGAGATCCTTCTCATTGGGACCTCGGCTCCCACTTTCCCTCTCTCGTTCTGGCCACCTTCCTTGGGTCCTCTTCCTTCACCTTCCTGCGAGGCAAAAAACCTTGCTGTAATCTATGACTCCACTCTCTCCATCTCTCCTCACATCACGGTCCTTGCCAAGAAGCCCCACTGCCAGCTGCACCTCCTCGGAGGTACTCCTCCTTCTCTCACTTTCCTCCAGAAGCTCACCGTTTCCAGAGCTCTGGTTCCCTTTAGGCTGGACTACTGCAACAGCCTCTTTCTCAATTTGCCTTCCTCTACTCTCTGCCCTTTGCAACTGATCCAGAACAGGACTGTGAGACTTGTCCTTGGCCTCAAGCTCAGAGACCGTATCTCTCCAGCCCTGAAATCTCTCCACAGGCTCCCGGTGGCTGCAAGGATCAGGTTCAAGACCCTCTGCATCACCCACAAGGCTTTCTGGGGTCAGGGTGCTGACTGGTTGCCTGGCTACCCTCTGAGCCTCACTGGTAGTAGGCTCCCCACAACCAGTAGCCCCTGCATTGCCTCAAGGCCAACCTCGCCCTTAGGGTCTGTATCCGGAACCCTACAGTCTCCTGCCTCCTTGCACTTACCCAGAGCCACGCTGCCCTGGCTGCACTTACTCAGAGCATTGCTTCCCTGACTGCACTTTCCCCCTCTCCTCCCATTGGTACTTCCCCTCACCCATCCACCCCGCCCGGCACTTTTGCATATCACACTTGCACGATCTGAATGACACAAGGCCTAGTGAGATAGTTTGTTTTGTCTTCCCTCCCTTGTCTTGTCGCGTCTAGAAACACTTGTGTACAGGCACGTTATAAATAACTTATCATATTATATACAATATTTTTGTAATACAAAATTACTACATAATAAACGTAAATCATAATATACAGAATCATAGTTCCTCACAAAAGAATTCAAATATAAATTGGCAATAACTAAATATGCATATGCATTCAAGTCTTATACTTTACAGATACAATAATATCAATTAACAAATAACTTTATAAATTAATAAAAATAGAAATATGAACAAGGTACATCATCATTGTAAATTCATATAATGTACTGAACATAGCATTTGAAAAAAACATACACAAAACCAATCAAAATTATTTAAATATCATATACAGTAAAAGCTTAATAACATTTACTTGAACACATATCATTAACACATGCACAGCATTTATAGTCATTACACTGTGCATAAACAATGCAGACATTTAATGTGTGCTAAATTAAATTGAGTAAATAATGCACACTGTAAATATTACAGTGCACATTAAACAGCTTAACATGTGTATTAGAAACAAATGATCACAACACCCATTATATTACTGTGAGTATAAAGCATTTATTCATAGACCAAAAACAAAACATTGCAAAACAAAAACCGGGTGAGTTAAGGTTACTATGATATTTAATTTAAAAATAATATTTTGTTAATGTATTAATAAAGTTTATTATGTTGTTACCTTAACTTTATTATGTCTGAGGTTTGTAGACTTTAATTTGTTGTCGTTTTAACTTTAATTCTTTTGTAAAAATAAAATAAAATAATATGGCAGAATTGATTTCTGCAAACATGCAGCCAATTCCACTTCCTGGAGAAAGGGATATAGAAAATGGTAGGCCACATGTTAAAATTAGGAGGGTCCCCTAAGGCTGTGAGGAGAAAAGGGGTGAACATTGAGCAGTGAAAAGGAATGCAGTGCGAAGGTACCCTTTCTGTGTAAGCATAAACGGATTGATAAGGTGGATAATACAAAGATATAACAGATGTAGCCTAGGGAAAGGATTGTACAAAAACATGAAAGAAAAAAAAGGAAGGAAGGAAGGAAACAAAATGAGAAAAAATGAATGAAAGAATTGGTCTGGTAAAAGGATGGAATGTGAGGGCTAAATAAGAGATTGAATGCATAAATTAATATGTAAAAAAGGCAAAAGGTGTGATTTAGGGGGGTGACTTGGGGGGGTAGCTATGTTATGCATGCGTAAAGATAGCCAAGGGTGGGAATAGACTTGATCTACGAGATTGTTTCATGGGCCTTAGATGGGTTATCAGAGGTAAAGCAAATCAGTGCTACACCTCCAACACTATGAACTGTCGATCAAGTGTTAGTTGCGTGTTTGTATTCCAATGATACCGTGTCCATCTCAGCCATCAGCGTTCCAGTGTCAGTGTCTCAGTGTCCCAGGTTTGTCATAGTGTCCAAGTCCCATGGCCAGCACACAAATCTGTGTCCACTGTCTGCAGCCCTGAGTTTGTTGCACAGTGTCTGTGAACTAGTGTCAACGTCGCAATGTCAATTTCCCCAAGCCTGTACCTCAGTATCAGTGTCACAATATCTGCATCCCAGTGTTTTTGTCCACCTATTTATTTTTACCTATTTATTTTTAAGTGTCCAGGTTCCTGCCTCTGGGGCCCTGTGTTCTGTGTCACAGTGTCCACATGTCACAGACCCAGTGCCCAGCCTAGTGTATGGCACCTGTTCCCCGTCCCTATGTCTATGCCTTCAACTTTGTGTCCCAGTGTGTGAATGTGTTACAGTTCCATGTCTGTGTGTCCATGGTACTGTGTGGCCATGTGCCTGTTATTGTGTGTATGCCTAAGTATCCCTGTCCCAGTAACATGCCCATGTGTCTGCATTGCAGCGGTTGTATCCCTGGGTCTGTTCCTTAGAATAAGCGTCCTTGTGTCTGTGTCCTTATGTCCCATAGCCTGTGCCTATGTTGCAGTGTCTGTGTTCCTCTGCCTGCCTATGTCCCTAACTCTGTGTTCTAGCATTCATCTCCTTGCGTTCCACTATCATGTTGTCTGATCACAGTGTCCGAATTTCTCAGTACCACTGTCCCATTGCCTATAACTAAGCGTGCCAGTCCCAGTGTTAGTGTTAGAGTCAGGGCCATGGTCATTGGCACAATATATATACACCAGTGCCTGTATTCCCACATCCCAGTATGCATGTACCTGTAGCCCAGTGCGACCCGGTGTTTGGGTGTCCTACTTTCAATGACTGAGTGTCCCAGTGATTGTGCCTTAGTGTCCCTGGATCCAAAGATCCCAATATCCAAATGTTTGTGAACTAGCTTTTCAGTGTCCATGAACCATGTCACAAGGTCTCAGCAGAATTTTCCAAGGTTTCCCAATCTGCTATCCCTGCCCCAGGGGCCTTTTCCATGTGAACATATCTCAATGTCTTCGTTTGTCTGAGTCCCAGTATGTTTGCAGATAGGTTGTTCTCGTCACGGTGGTTGTGTCTGTGTGTATTCGTGCCTGCGTTCATGCCCACATGCCTGTATTCCTGTAGTTTCACTGTCTCTGTGCCCTATATTGTCTTCATGCCAGGATATGGAACCACCATTTACATTGCAAACCCTATGTCCACATCCTACTAAGGGAGACATCTACTATTGGGCAATTAGTTAGAAAATGTAACTAATTATGTAAATATACTTACTAATTTCTTGAGTGGGGTATTTCCTCATAGGTGAATCCCTTGAGTATATTCCAAACCTCGAAGAGCTGGACTTATCCTGGAATGGAAACTTGGGAGGAAATCTCCAGCGACTAACTAGCAATTTCCAGAGAAACTGCAAAATGAAAGTCCTTAAGTTGAGAGACTGCAACCTGACCTCAGATGATGGGAATTCCTTGGGTAAGCTGATTCACAAGGGGAGCCATCCTGGCACACCATGATCACTGCAATGATACATGTCTAGCAGGTCTTGTCACAGGATTGAGTACCTAGTGCTATCATGGTGCTCAAGTACTTGACAGACAGAAGATGAGTTGGTACACGGTGCAACCTGCTGCCTACTGTTCTCATGCAGTATTGGGTACTATCTTTAGATGTAACCTTGGTTCAGCTCATCTCCAGTGTTGCTATTCCAGGATCAATGTCAACATCATCAGGTTGCTACAATGGACATACTGGGACTCATTACAGGTCCGGCAGTAACTGTGCCAGTAAAACCGGCAGGTAGCTGCCGACCTGTAAACAGTTTCCAGCGCCTGACAAACTGGTAGCACCAGGCTTTTACAACTCCGGCGGTTGGCAAGTCAGGCGCTGGTAAAATGTTGTTCCCCATTCCCATAGAGTCCCACAGGACTCTATGGGAATGGGGACCACGGAAATACTGTCACTGATAGTAGCAGTGCTGGTGCTTCCGTGAAACTCTGTGGGTGGGTTCCGGTCCACCCGGCAGGTCAGACCTGCCGGGTGGGAGGGCACCTGCCCGCCAGAGTTGTACTTTGCCAGTCCAGAAACAACGGTGCTGGTAAGCTTACTGGCACAGTTATTTCCAGACTGGCAAGGTTGTAATGAGGCCCACTTTCCATTGTAGCAGTAAGCCATCCATGTCTTTGCTGATCAATCTTGGCTCTGTTTACCAATGGTCTGGAATGTAAATTAGTTTCTGTAATTGTCTACTTACTGTCTGAATATTTCCATGAGCACTTCATAACCGATTAACATTTTATTCAGCCATACTGCAGAGGGATGACATCTGTATTAACTGAACTGCAAAGCATGAAATGTACCGTAGTACATGACTTCTTTTCATGTTTATTAAGTGATGTACAATCAAGCATAGGTAACTACAATGGTAATATATGCTCTTAAAATGTCTGCACTGAAAAGTGATGATTAGAGCTAGTAAATAGCACAGGGGTCTGCAACCTTTGGCTCCCCAGATGTGTTGGACTGATGCTCCCATTAGTTGTCAAAATTGTCAGCGGGGATAGCTCATGGGCATTGTAGTCCAATTCATTAGGAGAGCAAAAGATTGCAGCAGCCCTGCCATAGTATGTATCCTATCATGTCTTTCAGCAGTTATACCTCTTCACATTTCAAATTTGATATGCTCGTTTTATGGGTGCACAGTTTACTACTACCTCCAAATGACAAGTGTCTATAAAGTAAAGTACGTACCCTTTATCCCTCTATTCTGATACATCAAAGATGTACACAGTATACAATACCAGAGCTCTCAAGTTTCCTGTTCCCAATACTATGTGAGAAGGTCATCCAATCTTGGTTGTGTTTTGAATTCTGGGACTACTAGTTTTCCTGATATGTTAATGGGAAATAAAAACTACAAGTCCCAGCGAATTCAAATCCAAAGTGAAAAAAACAACACTGGATGCTCTTCTCATGTATGGTCACAGAAAAGTTGGAACCTCTGACAAGCCATGGATAGTAAGACTGGCGCTATACCTCAGTCCCAGAAAGAATACTCTAGGGTTTAAAATTCCAATTCCTAACCTGAATTGGGATTCCTCTTGTTACACAGACACAATGTCCCAATGGGGTTAGGGATCCACATAAGGTGTACTTCACACTAGAGCGCTCTCACATAATTCACAGGTAAGGGTTAAGTCCCACAGATTGCATTTACAATTACGAATCAGAGTAAGTTCAAGATGGCCCACTAATATATGGGCTGCAGTATTTTGATGTATGCTTCTGGGAGATGTGACAAATTTGAGGCTATCGTCCGCTCTCCATTAGGGGGAGACCTTTCCCAGGGGGCCATTGTGGTGTGTCCACAGTACACTAATCCCCCTATGTGTGGTGCAAGGTGGGAGGATAACCTGGGGAGGGGAGCCCCTTATGGGACTGGGGATGATCACCTTCAGGAGACGTGGTATGAATCCCCTGAGAAAACTTCTACCTCTTTCCAGGAGTTAGATTCCGCTTCCATCTGCTTGATGTAACTGGGATGTGAAACCAGTACAGATGAATCATTCCTGCAGAGTAAGAAACAAATCAGTGTTGACTTACCATGTTTTAAACAAATTACTGAGACAAGAAAGAAGGCTGCAAGAATGAAGATCACTCCGGTAAATTGAAGTGAGCAGTCTAGTTTAACAAGGAATCTGATTGGTCCAGGAGAACTCCCTTTTCTAACGTGGGATTTCAAATATGTCACAGCTGTGAGGCCAGAGAGAAACCCTTCGGTTAGCTGTGGGTGAAGATGCAAGGCAATCAGCTAGGAAGCTGTGCCACAGGGTCGCCAGTCGGGCAACCTGTGGGATGCTGTACACGGGGCAGGATAGAAACAGAACAGTAACCCGGGGACCAGGGGCCACTTGCCACGCTTTCCGCAAACCCCTCCAGGCGTCACAAGGTCTAGGGAGCTGTGCAGTGTTAAGGCTGCAGCCCGAGAAGCAACTGGTTGTTGGCGGAGCCACCGCCGAGAAGAACAACGCTGGGGCCGAGGAGAACCAGAACAAGAAAAGGGATTGGCAGGGATGCCGCTGAACAAAGTGGGAAGCTGAATAGCACCATAGCCTCGCATCGGAGCAACACCAGTTGGAAGATGCCGATTAGAAGGCCAGGTACGCAGGTGGCTCACGAGGTGCTGGAGGTCCGGGAGGAGCTAAAAAGTCAAAACGAAGTTCAAGGCAAGAGGTTCTGGGACCCTGAGAATGATATAAGGAAAATATGGTACATTTGGGAGAGAAGTGAACCAAATGAAACAGAGACATTGTTGCGAGTCACGGACATGCACTCATATGGGAGGCAGGCGCCTAATATGAATACAGATAAAAGGGTCTGGTCTGGGACCCCATAAGAGAAAGAAAGAAAGCCTGTGAAGGTTCCATTGCTTGGCAAGAGAGTACACTAAGCAATTCAATATGAGAAGGAAGACAGATTGCCTATGAAGGGACTATTCCTTGGCAGGAGGGTAAACCAAGTATTTCAGCATATTGCGAATCTGGAACCCGCAACTACATAAGAGTGTGAAAACTGATGGGTTCAGAACCTTAGAACAGGAAGAGAACTGTGACCTTCATACCTGTATTACTGATCCTGTGTGTTTTGTGAGAAGAGACTAAAAACATTATTATTGAAGTCTAGGGGAAAGGAGCAAGCCCCTAATATTGGAACACTATATCTTGAACATTATTTTGAGTCCTTTCTTTAAGGCCGCACTGGCTGAGAACATTTTGATTGATGTTGATGAACACTCTTTTGTTGGAGCAAGATTAACCTTAAGCCATTTTTTTTCTTTGTAGAGCGAGGGACAGAAGTAGGTTTTTTTGGGACGTACTACTTTCAGACATCCTGACATCTTTGCTCGTTTTCTTTGAAGCAGGGAAACCCCTCTTAGATCTAGGGCTAGAGAGGCCTTTATCCCAACCCTTTTTGATCAATAAAAGTCTCTACCCAGAAACATGCACCCTTGTGTCCGAGTCTTACTTCTGGTACCTCACAGAGATAATTTTACTAGAGAGGTAAATGGTGATGGCAAAACAAGCTTTCCCACTGTACACTTTAGCATTTTAAGCTACTTTATGTTGTAATTGTTGTTTTGCAGACAGAGGCCTTAGTCCATTGAGAGGCAAGATTATCAGTGGGTCAGAAACGAGATAACCAGCTCACTGGTCATTATACTTTGGTAGTACAAGTTATCGGCTGCAGCTCAAAGGTAGCACTAATATGGCAGTGCCCTCCCTGCCCTCCTGTCCGTTGGATGATGGATAGTAGACTTCTATTTGCAACCGGTGTGTTGTTTCTGTGCCTGATCCCGATTTAAAACTTGGCTTCCAATTGCCTCAAAAGTTGTTAGCTTTTATAGGGGAGGCAACTTGCTACAACAAAGAACTTACATGTTGTCTGGCATTTAAATAAATCAACAAATAAATGAGAGGAGTCAAAAGGCTTAGCAGCACCTGGCACCACCTCGGACATGGCGCCTACAATTAAGTCTGCTGTAGGAAAAAAGTATCAACAGATGCAAAGGATGGGCAGAAAGTAATAGTAGCCCGAGACAGCCCCATCAGATTCTACACCCGGGCCCTTCACCCAGGCCATCTGTGCCCAAGGCCGGCCCTGAAGGGAGTATGAGGTGCTTTCCTCTAATTATCTCTTGTTACATTGTGAATGTTGCATGCCCACTCTGCATTCACAGTAAAATGCAATGTCCACTCCTCTAAGGACTCGTTCCCTGAACTCAGCTATGATGTACAGTGGAGCAGGGAAGGAAATCCACACCTGAAGGAACAACCAGCATGTCATTGCAGTGGCATGCTTAAAAGTAAAGAAATAAAAGAATGCTATCAAAGAACCTTGCTTCCCTTTCACTGGGGGGAAACGTGCACATGTTACCCGCATAAGCAACACATTTCGGATTCTAATTAGGATGTAAAGAGGTAAGGGAACGGATAATAATCATGCAAATGTTCCTGGGAGCAGCAAGAAAAGACGGGTAAAGGGATGGACTCGCTTTAAACTGGGTGCTGATTGGAGGGAGTTAGGATAGGTGTTGTAATGTTAGTAGTAGTAATGCTTACTGAGATTGTAGTTCTTTTTCTTTTCTTGTTGCAAAAAATAAATGAAAAGATAAGCATAATAGAAAGGCTGTATGCCATGCACTTACTTGTACTACTTTAGGAGGGGTGAAAAAGATATGTTTTTTTAACAGTTTGTAATTCTGTGTATTATGTTATGTTAAAGGAGATTTATACCACACACTATCACCACCTGAGTGGTCCCCTGGTGCTCTGGCGGATCTGGCAAGCAAGAGGGTAGGGTAAATTAGTAGAGAGCTGTGATGTGCTGTTGGCAGCTTCCGTTTGGTTTACACCTTTCGCTAAGCTTAGGTGTGTCTCTCAGTTGATAGCTGTTGTGTAAGGTTATGTGTGGTTTGTTTTGTTGTTGCAGTGTAGTGAAGTGCATGCGGTTTGTTGTGCTGTAGAGGTATGGCTGTGTTTAGTTAGAGTTTGAGAGGTGTATGCAGAGGGGTGAGTTTTTTTATTAAGGTTAGTTAGTGTCATCACTGTCATCACTATCTAGATGTGAGGCATGTTAATCTTTACAATTCTGTCTACATTTGGTGCAAAGCTAATCATCACAATAATAGCTACATGTGATACATGCTAACCTTCACAATTCTATCTAGATTTGACGCATGTTAATCTTCACAATTCTGTCTAGATGTGACGCATGACAATCTTCACAATTCTGCCTAGATGTGACGCATGCAAATGTTCACAATTTGGTCTAGATGTGACGCATGCTAATCTTCACAATTCTATCTAGATGTGACGCATACTAATCTTCACAATTCTATCTGGATGTGACGCATGCTAATCTTCACAATTCTATCTAGATGTGATGCATACTAATCTTCACAATTCTATCTGGATGTGACGCATGCTAATCTTCACAATTCTATCTAGATGTGATGCATACTAATCTTCACAATTCTATCTAGATGTGATGCATACTAATCTTCACAATTCTATCTGGATGTGACGCTTGCCAATCTTCACAATTTTATCTAGATGTGACGCATGCTAATCTTCACAATTCTATCGAGATGTGACACATACTAATCTTTAAAATTCTATCTAGATGTGACGCATACTAATCTTCACAATTCTATCTGGATGTGACGCATGCCAATCTTCACAATTCTATCTGGATGTGACGCATGATAATATTCACAATTCTATCTAGATGTGACGCATACTAATCTTCACAATTCTATCTGGATGTGACGCATGCCAATCTTCACAATTCTATCTAGATGTGACGCATGCGAATCTTCACAATTCTATCGAGATGTGACACATGCTAATCTTCACAATTCTATCTAGATGTGACACATACTAATCTTCACAATTCTATCTGGATGTGATGCATGCTAATCTTCACAATTCTATCTGGATGTGATGCATACTAATCTTCACAATTCTATCTAGATGTGATGCATACTAATCTTCACAATTCTATCTGGATGTGACGCTTGCCAATGTTCACAATTTTATCTAGATGTGACGCATGCTAATCTTCACAATTCTATCGCGATGTGACACATACTAATCTTTAAAATTCTATCTAGATGTGACGCATACTAATCTTCACAATTCTATCTGGATGTGACGCATGCCAATCTTCACAATTCTATCTGGATGTGACGCATGCCAATCTTCACAATTCTATCTATATGTGACGCATGCTAATCTTCACAATTCTATCGAGATGTGACACATGCTAATCTTCACAATTCTATCTAGATGTGACACATACTAATCTTCACAATTCTATCTGGATGTGACGCATGCTAATCTTCACAATTCTATCTGGATGTGACGCATGCCAATCTTCACAATTTTACGCATGCTAATCTTCACAATTCTATCGAGATGTGACACATACTAATCTTTACAATTCTATCTAGATGTGACGCATACTAATCTTCACAATTCTATCTGGATGTGACGCATGCCAATCTTCACAATTTTATCTAGATTTGACGCATGCTAATCTTCACAATTCTATCGCGATGTGACACATACTAATCTTTACAATTCTATCTAGATGTGACACACACTAATCTTCACAATTCTATCTGGATGTGACGCATGCTAATATTCACAATTCTATCTAGATGTGACGCATACTAATCTTCACAATTCTATCTGGATGTGACGCATGCCAATCTTCACATTTCTATCTAGATGTGATGCATGCTAATCTTCACAATTCTATCGAGATGTGACACATGCTAATCTTCACAATTCTATCTGGATGTGACGCATGCTAATTTATCCAATTCTATCTACATGTGACGCATGCCAATCTTCACAATTCTATCTAGATGTGACGCATGCTAATATTCACAATTCTATCTAGATGTGACGCATGCTAATCTTCACAATTCTATCGAGATGTGACGCATACTAATCTTCACAATTCTATCTGGATGTGACGCATGCTAATTTATCCAATTCTATCTGCATGTGACGCATGCCAATCTTCACAATTCTATCTGGTTGTGACGCATGCTAATATTCACAATTCTATCTAGATGTGACGCATGCTAATCTTCACAATTCTATCTAGATGTGACACATGCTAATCTTCACAATTCTATCGAGATGTGACATGTTAATCTTCAAAATATATAGTCATTGTGAGAAAACTCAGAACATTGGCATGCCTGCTTTGCAGTTGAAGCTGTGTCATTGGTTAATGTTTATATCATGGGGCTGATTCACAAAGCATCCCCCATCAGACAAAAAATGCAAAATATGTTCCATTTGAGTTGCGTGATTCAGAGAAATGTGCAGGCCACTTATTTTCAGAGGTGATCTGCACGTATTTTTCAGTGGCACAAATTATGGCCCTTTTGCATAAATTGGAGTCCGAGGCATGCACCTGACCGTAATGTATTCTCATCTTTCAGCACTCTCGTTTGAGCTTGTCGTGCATTATGACGGGCCTGTCATGAAATGTTTCCAAAAAGAAAAATGCATTTCCATCCCTGAGTGGGGACAGCAGAGGTTCGTGCCACTGATGTCCCGTTTTAAAGTAGATACACAGAAGGGTCTGAAATGAACCTTTCATGCACTGCACATCCCCCTGCGCCTGTTCTATACAGGGACAACGCATGCTTTGCTTTTCCAGAAATATAAATCTACATCCTGTTTGTGAATCGTGATAAACATTTTAAACATGTGAAGATACCTCATCTGCGCCCCTTTGTCTGATGGTGGAAAAATGGCATGTGAATGTGCACATCCACGATACGTGCACAAAATGCTGCTCTTTGTGAATAGTGCACACATTCCAATATTATTCAATTTTGAAAAACGGCAGCCACTCGGACCCAGCAAACTACCGGCCCAAAGCCTTATTAGACGCTCTGGGTAAGCTATATGCCACCTTGCTACTCAGAAGGCTGACAAACTGGTTAGAAGAGAAGGGTCTGAATGGCCAGTTTCAGGCCGGATTTGTTAAAGGCCTTGGTACGGCCCAGCCAGAATTTTTGCTAAATCTAATAAAGCATAACGCTAAAGAGTCTAAAACCAAGATCTATGTGGCATTTGTTGATTTGACCAAAGCCTTTGACAGCCTGAACCGTGAACATCTATGGGTGAAAATGGAAACAAAACAATGGCCACCGGATCTCCTGGATCAGATTAAAAGGTTATATACAGGAAAATTCGTCTTTCTATGAAGGGTGAGCTGACGGAGGAAATCCTTACGCACAGAGGGGTGGAACAGGGCTGTGCTTTGGCTCCAGCGCTATATAACATTTACATTTCAGACCTGGATGAATTTATGGCCATCTGCAGAAGCTTTCCACCGAAGTTAGAGTCCATGAGAGTAATGCATCTACTATACGCGGATGACATTGTTCTGATGGACTATACGCCAGTGGGGCTTCAAAGTCAACTTAATCAACTGTATTAATGTGCCAGACTCAATGATCTAGAGATTAATAGCAAAACACTAAGATTTTGGTATTAGGACAAGAACGGCTGCCAAAGACCCAAAAGAAACACCTCTGGTCCTTGAATAACATGGAAATTGAACAAGTCAGCTCCTTCAATTACCTTGGGATCTGGATCACCATTAGCAGTAAAGATTCCGTGTCGTTTGTGCAACATCTTAAAAAACCAGACATGTTGGCTTCACAGGCATCCATAATGAAGAGGAAACACTGTAAGTTCTCACTGAAACCTCTCATTGACTTTTACACAGCAAAGGTCATCCCAGTGTTAACTAACATAAGGGGCTGAATGCTTTGCGGAGCTCCCAGCCAGTTTATGGTGTCGTATGGAGGGGAACTTTCTGGAAAAAGTACTTGGGCTGCCACGATCAATTCCCATACAGGTGGTTCAGAAAGAAATTGGGTTGCATTTACTTAAAGCTTCCGCAGACTTGAAAATCTTGAACTTGTTTTGCAAATGTAGTTGTCCGAACACCCCATACATGATAAACAAAATTGGGAAGTCAATTAATGATCTGAACTCCTGGGGAAACTATGCAACCAAATTGCTAGAAGACCTAACTTGCTCAGCTGATGACCTGATAACCAACCCGACTAGGGTGTAAAGGAAACTATTTGAGGATGACTGGATTGAAATTATTGAAGATGTGGGAAAGTTAAAACTCCATACGCAACTGGCAAGGGAGATAAAGAAACAAGGCACGATTCAACCATACCTGCAGAAATGTCTGAGCTTAAAAATAAGGTCAACGTTCATGAGACTGCAACTCAATCTGTGCCATACTTAAGAAATCAATATGGCGCGAGCTAAGTTTGATAAAGGTTCAGATGGCTGCAGATTCTGTAATAACTATTGTTGTATTGTGCCTGTCTGAGGTAAGGTAGCTGTGATGTCATTGGAATGTTTATGAGTGGATGATGAAATGTTCTGAGTGAGTGTTCTGTGTAGTGGCAGTTACAGCTGGCTGGCCCTGGGTGATGGGAGCCGGCGTTTGTCTCAACTAATGTCCTTAATGTCTTCATGTGGAACTGTAACCATTAAGCTGGAAATAAACTTACATGAAGTGAACTTAAAGAGCCTGGAACCTGCTTTTTAACAATGGCGACGAGTCGGTCTTTGGTAACCCGCGTGCCACGAGCTGAAGGACTGATGATCCTGCTGCGGGGGGTGCAGGAAGGGCAAGCTAATGGAGAAGGACAACACCGCTCCCAGAAACTGTAAGTCCCATCACCCGGGGGTCATCAGGGAGAAGCTCTGACGTGCTTTACCCAGGGCCCAGGGGAAGGTGAACAAGGCCCCTATCTATGGACGGCTGGAGAGATAGAGTTTGGCCCGTGGAGCAGTGAGCAGAGGAAATTGGGCCCATTACTGAATGAGGCAATACAACACACCTCCAGCCACTATCCCTCTGTGTCAAACCAGTAGCCCACAGTAGCTGGCAGTGCTGCGTTGTACTTATTAGGATTTGAAGCTGTTCATGGGATAACAATAATGTTTTGTACGGCGCCATTCTAACGGCTGTGTTAAACTGTAACAGCAGAGCAGATATGGAAGGTGCCGAGTGGGTATTGGAAACTGAGCCCCATAGACCAACTGTTTTAAATAACCAATTCGAGTTATCACGTGATCAGTGCCGGTCCTTGAACATTGAGTGCTGTATGGACTGTGGCAGGTCCATATGAATAGGGTGCCCGTGTCTCACCAGTGGCCCATGGCATTTGGAACTATGGTGGTGATGGTGATCTTGAAGGAGAAAGGGAAACGGAGCGTGTGTGGTGATTTGATCGTTCGTAGTAGGAGCTTCACACTGCCTGCTTACCTGCTGTGAATGACGATGTCACAACGTGGTCGAGCGGTGCTGGCGATCCTTTGGAACATTGGGAGTGCTTCAGTTTGGTGACGTGATTGCGGACCCAACATGCCTGTGTTTGGTGTACCGCGCTGGAGTCTGCAGCATTCAAGTAAAGCACCTGGTTTCGGGCACGCAACGTGACATGGTCACATGTCATTCTTCGGAAGGACTGTAAACCCTGCACTGAAAGGAAAGCCGCTCGGCAGTCAGGCTACGCTTCTCTGTTTCATCTGGTCAAATGTATGGATGCCGCCAGCGAACGAGGTGTTCTGAGTAGGGCATCTACAGCGTTGCTGTGTAATGTTGGTGAAAGCATGGCGCTCTGCTTCTGCTAGTGGAGCGTGTGGAAGGGGCCAACGGACAAGGCGACTGTTAATAGGGTGTCATGTTTAGTGAGCCTATCAGGCTCCAAGAACCAGATGATTACAGAAAGGTATTCTGCATAGTTTTGCTAAACGTTGTGTTGCTAAAAAGTAGAAGCATAGTTTTGCTAATCGTTGCGTTGCTAAGAAGGAGAAATGTTCGGTTAAGTAACGGGTCAGGAGGAGTAAAAAGCTGCTTTAAGTGAGTGTATATGCCACGTGAATAGTTAAGAAGCATTGTATTTAACAGCTGTTAAAAATGCTATGTTCTGATGGAGCTTTTAATATGTGGCATGGTTAAACTGCATGTGTGCATCCCTTGTTGGTGAAAAGGTGGGCATTCACTGCGATTGTTGTAATCATATTTGAGGATTCTCAGCAATTTCGTGCATTATATTTACGCCTACCTGTGACGATGGACTTTTAGATCTCTTTGAGCCTTGAATGACTATGGACTTTTGGGTAAATAATTGTGTGGGTATGGGTATAATGTTTCATTTGCTGCAACATTTGTTATAGTATTTGTTGGTTATTTGCACAAGTTCCATTATAGCCCTGCAAAGGCTCCTGGATTGCTACTTGTGGGTTGTTGAGATGTGCGCTGTGCATGTGTGATAGAATTAACCTTTTTGAGGAATTTTAGGTTTGGAGTGGCAAGCAACCTCGCACATGGACTTCTGCTCGCAAAAAGGTGTTATTGTGTTGGTGTAAAGCATGTACATATCAATATGTTTGTATGGGATGGATAAAACTAACGTTTTCTTTGTAGGATTTGCAGCATTTAGAGTTGCATGAAGCAACATGGACTCGTAGGGATTTCTTTGGAGCTCTAATCACTATGAACATTAAGGTTGTGATGGAGCCTAGTAATGGCTATCGACCCTTAGGTTCATTCAAGTTTTGGGTTTGGTGTTTTGCTTCATTTATAGCAAAATATGGGTAATGCATTTCATTGTTTTAGAAAGCATGTTATCAATCTGACTTTTATAATGTTGTATATAATATGCAATATCTGTATCTGGATGGGGAGAGAGTCAGTGAGAGTTTGGTAACGGATTAAACTCACAGTTAGCATGGGTTATGCGTGTTGTTCTGTTTTTAGACATGTGAGTTAATCTTTGGGTAATGTGTGCTTGGTATGGTTTGGACAATTATGTATGGTGCCATGAAGTTTACATGAAGATATGTACTCACGTTAGATTATTGGTAAAAGTTGAACTGCCAGGGTTTAGTTCCAGAGCGGGGTAGCGCCCATGCTCTTTTAGTACAGGAGGATGTTTTCTTCTAAGTTGGAGATAGGTTTGGTTTATGGAGTTTTCCCCGTTTCGGGTAAAGGTTGAACAACGCTGTGGTTGTTTTAAGGGGAGGTAGCGCCTTCTCTAAGGTTTGTTAACCTTCTCATCACATTGGATAGTAGGTAGCTGGTGGTAAAGGGGTAGCTGGGGACGCCTGGTAATGACCCTTTGGAATTATGTGTGGTATGTCCTGAGGTGATGAGTACATTTTTTTCTACGTTATTTGTGGTATGTATTGTGGATTTTGTTTTACCTATGGGTTCAACAGTTACTTGTGTGAGGATGCCATCCTTGCTAAAAAGTTTGTTTAGTTTTTACCAGTCTTTGATGTTGGCATTGGGAGTGCGTGGCCACAGCTCCCAATGTGTTTGGAAGGTTTGTACAACCTGGTCTGGTGTAATGCGCATGGTGTTGAGTTCATGGGTGTATGTGGTTTCAGTGATGTTATGTGTTTCCACTTTGTGAATCCCTATTGGAGTGAGGTTGTGGTTGTCTTTTTGGAGGCTTTGTGGTCTCATTTCTCTAGAGTGCTAGTCTAGAGGCCTGCTGGAGTTCCAAGGTGGCGGCTTGGACACCCGTGATGTTGTAGGCGGGGGCAGGTGGTAGGAGGTGAAGCAGTTTTGTGGTGGTTTAGGAATGTAGGTGAAGTAGCCCAGTTTGGGGGTTTGCTAGGTCCCGGGGTGAGAGCCTGGTTGCTTGTTTGTGGCAGGAACAGGCAGATGGATGACAGTGGTTTTGCGATTGATACATGTAATGAGGTTTGTCAGGATGTGATGTTTTGATGGTTGGGTTTGGACGTGGAAATGTCCGTCTGCTAGTTGAGTATCACGTGGTAGTTGTGTTGTTCTGTTATGTGACTTGTTCTGTGTGTATGGTTTAGTAAAGGAGGGAGGTTTGTTGTATTGTGCCTGTCTGAGGTAAGGTAGCTGTGATGTCATTGGAATGTTTTTGAGTGGATGATGGAATGTTCTGAGTGAGTGTTCTGTGTAGTGGCAGTTACAGCTGGCTGGCCCTGGGTGATGGGAGCCGGTGTTTGTCTCAACTAATGTCCTTAATGTCTTCATGTGGAACTGTAACCATTAAGCTGGAAATAAACTTACATGAAGTGAACTTAAAGAGCCTGCAACCTGCTTTTTAACAACTATGAAATCATAGAAATCCTGTCCCATCTGTTTATGATTTGCCCACATTTTACGAAGCAGAGAAAGGAGTATTTTGAGCGATTTGCAGAGAAATTCAAGACGCTATGAACGGATGACTGGTGGCAGCGGCTAATTGGAGGAACACAAACGTCTCTGCTGATAGCTGTGGTCTAATTTTAATGGAAGGTGTTTGAACCGAAAATGGAGTATTATTCAGGGCTGAGGGCCAATTAAGATCTGGCAAAAAGTCTCTAATTCCAAGGAGATGAACGATCCACGCAACATCAAGTTTGTACGATAACTTAGAATTCTATGTTTTGGTTCTTTTTATTTTTTATTTTAGACTTTTTATTTAGTAAGAGAATGAAATGACGATGGACATCGACTGATTAACAGTGTTTGATAGTTGTAAGATGGCTGATGTGCTAGGATGCTGGTTTTCTCTTTTCTTCGTTTGCTAAAATGTTTAATTGTGACATATAAAGGCAAATGAATAAAAAAATAGTTCACACATTTCTTTTCAGGGAAGGGCTGCGCTTGCGTGTCCCTCCACTTGTGCGGAAAAGAAATATTGCAAATCGGCCTTAAGGTTTTCCTGCAATGATGATTTCTGCAATTGTGGTTATTATGAATGCATTGTGTGCTGTTCCTTTCAGCGACTGCTCTGAAATTGATGAACAGCCTGGAGACGATTGATGTCTCAATGAACACAAGCATTGGCTGCAGCTTGAGGAGCATTGCCCAGGAACTGAAAAACATACCATGCTTGCGATCGCTGAAACTACAGATGTGCGGACTGACGCATGACAGCATGCAGTGTTTAAGTGAGTACCATATATGTCAAAACGAGTTATCGTCTTTACAACAGGATCAAATATAATACCTTCATGATGCATTTAGTTTTAGCTATTACACTGATTTAGTTATTTTTACAATTAATTTTTGAGTTTTCTTTTTTACTATCGGGTTGTAATTTGTTATTTTATTTTTTACTGAGTTTAATTTCACGTGAACGAAACCAAACTCTTGCCCAGATTAACAATTTGCTCTTTCCTTGAAGACACTTATGGACTTTTCTGTGCTGAGTTTGGGCTTCAATGTGTAACTTAGCCCTATTGCCATTTTAGGTGCTGCTTTCCAATGCTTGCCCGAGCTAAGAAAACTGGACCTGTCGTGTAACAAGGCAATCGGTGGCGGGTTTCAGAGTTCTGCTGCAGATCTGAGTACTCTCAAACAACTTCGAGTGCTGGACATACACAAATGTGGCTTAACAGAAGAGGATATGGCAACTCTGAGTAAGAGTATTTTGTGACGATATTTCTGAAATTGCATTTCTTTAATATATGTTGGGTACTTTGGCCCACATGATCATTTTTCACAACAGAACACATATGTATGTATCCTTCATAAGATGTTGTTTACGGGGTCTGTGGTACGTGATTGTGACAGTGGAAACACAGCCAGCGACACATTTGAAGCCTCACATCTTCAGACTAGTGCATGAGGGGTGCTGTAAGCAGTTGCAGTTGCAGAGGTTCCTGGAACTATTTTCCTGAGTGCTGACCACATCCTTCAGCAGGCTGTTTTCAGGCCTCGTTTTAAGGATGCTGGGTTGGGGAATTTCGACAAGTACAGATTTGTTTCAGAGTTATGGCCTCAATGTCGCAGGCAGGAGACCTTAATGACCACTAGTTGAGAGCACTGGAAAAGTCTTCTAGTGCGGGTGCCACATGATGTTTGCCCTTGCACTCAGAGAGCAAGGTGGTGGGGCTCTTGGGAGACATTTACTGGTCTAATGGAGAGTTTGTAGAAATAAGGGCTACACTTCACCACTTTGCAGGAGACACCCGACGGTAGGGAGATTTGGGACTACATATCGTGCAAAAAAGGAAGGTCTTCAGATGAGCGAGACCATTCTAGAGCACTGAAACCCCAATGTGTAGAGAATTGCTCCTAATAAGGGCATGCTAATGGTAGGGAGGTTGTGGAAGGTAGACCTCAGGCAATAGAATTGTCAAGCAATGTTCTATAGGCCCAGTCCCTTTACTGCCTACCATTTTCCATCCCGAGGCCGTTGTGTTTTTTTTAACTTCATAAACACATTTATGTTTGCTTTACCCTTGATGCACAGTTACTGTTCAGTACAGTTATTGTGCATCAATGGTAAAACACACATGACAAGCCTTATTACCTGGCTAGACTGTCCTACATTAAATGTAGGCCAGTCTAGCTACATAGTAACACTTATATTTGCTTTACCCTTGCTGCACAGCTACTGTGCATCAAGCAAAGATGATAAGTTTTATTACATGGCTACTGCCATGCATGCCACAATATCAAAGTATATGCATGCTTGGACGTAAGCCAGTCTAGCCATTATGTTTGTTTTACCCTTGATGCACAGTTACTGTGCATCAAGAGTAAAGCAAACATGACAAGTGTTGTCACTGGCCTACATTCAATGTAGGCCAGACTAGCCAGATAATAGAACTTATCATGTTGCTTTACCCTTAATGCACAGTTAGGGTTCTGTAAGGGTAAAGCAAACATAAGTGTTGTCACTGGCCAACATTCAATGTGGACCAGTCTATTCAGGTAATAACATTTATGTTTGCTATATCCTTAATGCACAGCTACTGTGCATGAAGGGCAAAGAAAACACAATAAGTGTTATTACCTAGATAGACTGTCCTACATTAGTAGTGTCAGTCTGCATATATGTCTGTATTGTGGCATCCAACTTGGTGACGATCACCAGCTTTCTACTGCTGCTTACGATGCATCTGAAGGGGGTGGAGGGGCACTGTTGAGCAGTCAGGGAATAAGGATGCAAGCCCTTGGCCACCATCCTGCAGGATAATCCTAGTTGGAAGCAACTTCCTGAGGCTGATTGGTGCCGGGAAGCCTTTGGACGATGACATTCTTTGGCGGTGCTCCAGGATGGGTGCCATTTTGTCCTGGAGCCAGTGATGCTTTCTATTGTGTTGGGCAGATACATCGACTCCAGCGGGGCCACACTGTGGATATGGCAGCCACTGGGAATATGAGGCTTCTTTGCGACTGACATCAGGAGTTTACCAAAGGATCGTGGGGACGTTGCACTTGTGACCTGTCGTGTGCGGTCCTGAGAGGAAGAACAGCCTCACTCTCCATCTGATACATGGCAGAGCTGCTGGCCTCAGGCAATACGAGTGAATGTTGACTGGTGAGGGGGAACTGACAAGATCTGACTGGCATCTGTCTCTCAAAAGCTAAATCTCTGGAAAGCCGTGCGGAGGATAGCAAAGGAAGGTCAAGGCGCAATAACCTCTGCATTCTAGGACTGCAGAAGAAGGACGAAGGGCCCAGTATGGAACTTTTCCTGGAGCAGTGGTTTACTGAACTTGTGGCACCAAAGAAGCTTTCCAACTTCTTTTCAGTGGAACAAGTCCACCAAATTCCTTCTGGCAGATTGGTACCATGTACACAGCCCCCATATCCCCTGTGTACCGTGATAGCAAGACTATTGAAGTATCGCCATAGGGACTATTTGCTGCAAATGAAAAGGGCCACCGGTCCGATCACGTATAGCGGCTGTAGGACTGGATTTTTTCCAGACTACACCAGAGAGTTACAGGGTGCGCAGCAATCCTTTGACCCTGTAAGGAACAAGCTGATCTCTCATGGCATCAAATACACCCTCTTTTTTTCCTGCACAATTGAAATTATATCATAGGGCGAAAACTCTGCTATTCAATAGTCCGCATGAGGCGTGGGATTAGTTGGAAACTACTATTCAGTCTGAGTCAATTTCCGCATGACAGAGAGCAGTCCTGCGACAGGTGCAGGAGTTGATACCACCCCCTACTCCATTTAATCCACAGATGCCGGCGCTGCCTGAGGACACTGGCGATAATCATGAGATGACGGACAATGGATGAAGATGTGTTCCACTCTGGTTGTTTGGTTACAGTTTACTCAGGCATGATTAGTCTCTTCCTTCCAACTTGTGTAGCTCCAACATATATGGCCTCTGCACTATTGCGTGCAAGATGAGGAGCTCTTTTGTGTTCTCACTGTCTCAGCGGACTCCCCGTACATGGTTGATTCAGTTAGCCCGTGTATGTTTTGCACAAGGTTAGGGCGACAGGTTCTTCAGTTAGGGGTCAAATGCTTTAAAGTTCTTTCTTCATGGTTTACCTATATTGCTCGGTTTGGTCGCTTGAGGCTTCTCTCCATCCAGGAACTTAGGTGGGGGTATGGGTTCCCTTAATACACAACCTTCCCAGTGGGTTTTCGGGGTGAATGTCACATGGTAGGCGGGTTTCTCTAGTAACATGGAGTGTGAATGGGCTGTTGCAGTCTCTCAATAAATATTCACCAGATGTTGCCCTGCTCGCAGAAACTTACTTAGCAAGTCAAGTTCTTTTTGAGAACTAATTACAAATCGGCATTTCATGCAGGATTTTCCGGGGGTGCACAGGGTAATATTATTCTTGTACATAAAAGGCTCCCCTTTAAGCTTATAGAGATCAGAGGTATGACCAGATTCCTGGGGAGAGCTGTGGGGGGCTATCTGGGGGATTCTAGATGTTTATGCACCCCCTCCGCTCACAATGGATTTACTAAATGATCTTCCAAAGCTAATTGTCCCCAGTCAGGTGAATTCTTGGGTTTTAGGGGCTGTGGGGGATTTCAATGACATCATGGATCTGGGGTTGGACCGAACCCGTATTGGCGGTAGGAACCTGTATTTGCCCACTAAACTGTGCTTGTTCACCTCAGCATTGGGTTTGCTGGACACTTGGAGAATGTTGCACGCTTCTGAAAAAGGGTTTTCGTTTTTTTTCCAGGGTTCATGGCTCTATGTCAAGATTGGATTATTTTTTCAGCCCACAATATAACAATCATAACCTTATCTCTGCAAGGTTTATGGCCAGAGGGATTGCAGATCACTCTCCGCATCTCATTGAACTGAACAGAGGGCTTGCAAAACCCAATGCAATGTGTCGATTAAACACATATTATTTAGGTTTTCCTGAATTCACAGAGACAATATCCAATACAACATCGGTAGAGTTTGCTATTATTGTAGGGTTAATGGATAGTACGGTTACATTGTGGTTCTCAGGGGGTGAACCAATCTCACTGGTGTTGTTAAAATGTAAACAGTACCCGCCAGCAGTGAGGGGGGCTTAATTGGCCTAAATAGCGGCCAAAGAGGATTTCCTTTCCACTGAGTCCCGAGCAGCACAGGAGGCGTCCAGAAGAACCAAGATGAACTTCAGAATTTGCCCTGGACAAGGCTCATCAGGCACACTGGGTAGTGTGCAGCCAGATTCCTGAGTCTGGGGATAAATTGGGAAAATGTTAGCGCGGTCGGAAAGAAGGAATAAGGGTACTGGATCTGTGAGACCTTTGCACATTGATAATGGGAATGTTCCAATGGGCGACGCTGAAATCGCTGATGCATTGCCTGCATATTATGAGTCGTTATATCATGCCCTGCGGGAACAGCCCATGTTTAAAAGGCAGGAAATTATTGAGCCAACAGTCCTTCTGCATGTCACAGAGCAGCAGAACTTGGGTGTGGAAGCTGATATTTCAGGGGAAGAAATTGCCACAGCTCTCTTTCAGCTTCAGTCTGGGAAGACACTGATATTCGAATCACTGCTGAATGTTTAACCAGAGGAGAAGAGCAAGGTAAGGAGTGACCTATAAAATGACTTTTATAGATCCCTGAAGCCCAAGAGCTGCAGGACCCCAAACTGAAGACAAACAAGAGGAATGTCTGAGTGGAAGACACAGGCCCTACAGTTTAGGCATTGGGTGCCCACGCATTGAGAACACAAGGATATTGGCTCACCCCCCCCCAACTTTTTTCAGAGGGAGGGCGCCGTCTCCCAGGGTATTTTTCTAGGCCGTAACAAGACACTTTGAATGTCTTTTTCAAAATTATGAGTTTTAGCGCAACCTGGGGATTCAAAATATAGTCACCGGGTTCACATGTCAGGGAGGAGGGGGCACTTTACCACTGCACCATATAACCTGGTGATAAACCGTGAACAACTGCATGTGAAATGTCACATTGCAGGATTGCACTTTCCAGAGAAAACAATCTCATTGATTCTTGGTGATGGAAACATGCACACTTTTCTTTTTTTTCTCTTGATTTAGTTTTACTCCATGAACATCACAATTATTGCATAAATTAGTACAACATTCAAGTAACTTAATACATATCGTCCTATCCTATATTGACTATATAAATCACAAATATAACTAGTATAACCAAAACCCAACATTGAGCTCCAATAGTAAGACACTACAAAATAACATAACTTGACAAGACAAAACACCCCCCCTTCACCCAACCACCAATTCCTAACTAATACCTACACTACCTCAACCTACACCTTACCCATACCATTCATTAAAGGTCCCCCATCTTTCCACATATTCACCCTCCCGATTGAGTCTAATTGACTGAGATTTCTCAAAATGTGAAAGTGTTCGCATATCTGTCAGCCAGTTCTCAAATTGTGGCTTTTTTCTAGTTTTCCACACTTTCATAATTTGTTTGTCATCAATAAAGCTCTATCAATCCAATACGAAGAGTCACAAGCTTCTTCACCTCTACCTTCACTTGAAAGAAAAACAACTGCCATAAAAGTTCGAGGAAGTAATATGTTCTCCACCAGATTAATCCTATCCAGAACATCCTTCCAAAAATCTACCACCCTCCCACATTCCCAAAGCAAATGTTATAAGGTTCCCTTCATATGATAACAACCCCAACAAAGGTCATTACCAGCCAATCGCCTTGCACACATACTCTCTGGCGTCCAGTATACACGAACTAAAACCCGTTGGTGACCATAGCGCACTTTCAGGTCCATCTTAGCCTTTACTGTCACCCTCTAAACACTTTCCCATGCTTCTACCTGCAGACCCCTCCCCAATTCTGAAGCCCAAGCCAACGTGCACACTTTTGTAAAATTATCAAACCCTATTTGAAGAAAATATCCTCCTTTGGTTTTTTGTGTATGTACATTTTATGGAAGGCAAATGCCAATTTTCTCTGTGCAATTTGCATAGTTATGCAAAGCCAATTGAATTAAGTTTGCATATTTCACCTTAATATGCTAATTTCTGGTGATGTCACATCCAATTGTGTATGTTAATGAGTCCCTCCACATTCTTTTTAGGACTTGACCCCTGACTCTAGTTCTATCCATGCTATTGTAGCCTATTGCTGTACCCCCTTGTTGTACAGTGCTTGGTTGCTACCCAGCTAGGTTTGGGTAACATGAAATTCAATACATGCATACAGTTACTGCATTTGGTAGGCTCAGTAAAAAGTGACTACTTAAAAAAATGTATTTCATTTTATTTGTGGTTTATAAAGCACATAATTACAAGTGGATTCTAGATTTATTTCAGAAAAGAGGTTAAGACCCTTCTCATCAAGGATTGGCTCCACCTTAACACCTAGGTCTACTCCCCACCTAACCTGAGACTGAGCGATTTTATTCCAGTTTCCTTCCCTAGTTGCTGCCAAATGGCCCACGCCCACCCTCCCTCGGCGTTAGTCAGTTTCCCGCTCCCTTGCAATATGCTTCCCGTACCATGTACTTCCCCCTATGACTTGTAAAACGTTTGGTTGCTACTTCAGGCTAGGCCCGCGCTCAATACATACCCTTATATTAATAAAAATGAAAGTTGTTTCACAGTGCATGTGGATAGAGGGAAAGGGCGGAGAAACGGAAATGGCCATTTTCCTCGCAATAACTTGCAACATGCACGGCAGAAAATAGAGTTGCCTTCTTGAATCTTACCAAGTTTCCATTTGCCCGCCTTTGATGCTGCCAGGTATGAGCACAATTTTGCAAAGCACGTTACAACCGACAACACTAATGAGTCAATAAAAATGTGGTTCTATATACAAATCATTTCCTGGCGGCGGGACACTTTTCTATTTTTGTTTATATTTCCTCAGTCCTGTCCACAGTCGGGGAACGCCCTCAAGTTTATATTCCATTTTCCTGGCAGGCCACTTTCACAGAATCTTGTTTTACTAAGGCTTTCAACCCTGCGGCGGAGGGGGGGACGGACATGGCCGGTAATGGCCCACCAGCCTGAGTCTAGGTGGCGACGAGCTAAGCAAGGACCTTGCAGTGGGCTGGGGACCGTTACCGGCCATGTCTGCCTCTGCCGCAGTGGTGAAAGTCATTTGCACCCCAGTGTTTTATCCAGGGTGGAAATTGTTTCCTTTTTTTCTCTCGGGAGACCGGCTGCAATTATTGGATGACGCCAATCGCCGAGGGAAAAAAAAAGAAAAAGAGGGCCGCCACCATAGGGAATAGGGGCTCGTTCCTTTTCCATTTCTACGGCGGTGGCCGGGAGCGGGAGGTGTGCAGGACCAGAGCACAACGCTCCGGTCCACTAGGTGAATGGATAGGAAGGAGTGGGTGGGGAAGGGATATGGTTTGTTTTGGGGTTTGAGGTGGTGGAGAGGCTGCCTGTTGCCTCCCCACATAAAAAAAAAATAATTGTGCCACCCGGAAAAGGGCCTTGGGTGGGTGGAACCAGGCCCCTTTGCCGGGTGCGAATGCTGTTTTTCTAACGCATTTTACCACAAAAAAATGTAAATCGGGGTTGGGGTTAGGTTTTTAGAAAGGTGCGTGTGTGTTGGGTTGCAGCGCAGGTATCTACCCCCTCGCTCTACATCACAATTTCTGTTTTCTTTTCCTCGCCCTCCATGTGTCTCTCCACGTTTTTGTTCCTTCCAACTGCTTCTGCATAAGCTTTGGAGTTCTCTACCTCTCGATAGTCGCTCTTGCCCTTCTCTTGCTCAATTTAAGAAATGTCTAAAAACTCTTGTGCCATTGAACAAGGCTATTGTAAATCAGGTCCATTTAATTCAATCTGTCTTTCCTGAAAGTGTCAAGTACATTTTAGATCTTGCTGGCTGCTGTTTTTCATTTCTTCAAATTGTTTGTTCTGTGATTATATTTCTATAAAGCGCTTGGATAAAAGCAGTATAAGCATCAAGAAAATAAAATAGACATTAATTGTATTTGCTTTGGGATCTTTGAATTTGTAATAACCATCGCACACGTGTTCCCTGCTGTCACGTGTAACATGCTGTGTCATTGAAGCCCAGGTAATACCTCTGCTGTCAAGCCTTGAAGCGCTGAACCTGTCGTCCAATAGAAACATCGGAAGCTCCTCAGAGCACCTGTTCAGCAGGTTCAGGTTTTTACCGAAATTGAAATCCGTGATGCTCAGCCACTCTGCTCTGACAGGAAGATCCTTTGCAGAGCTAGGTATGGTATGCATGTGTAACGATACATCAACTGTATGCGTGACTCGCTCTAAAGGCTTTGGGTAGACTTTATCTGTGCTTGTTCAATGTGATTTTCGTGTTCCCCTTTTCAGGTTCGCCCTCTACAGTTTTTTTAAGGAGTGAAAATATGTATTTCACTCCTGCAGTACGGTTGCATTCTTCTTTAGAATTCATTGTGTAATAATGTATTATCAGACAAAATTTTCCTCTAAAAACAATATTTTGTCCAGGCACAAACACCTAAGCTTTCAACTGTTGCTGCTGTTCAATGATTCTGCACAAAACAGTCCAAAATAATTCCACAGACACCAATTTTGTCAGCGAGTGGCCCCTTCTCCTTAACTCCACCATCTGGATCAAGGCCGGGAGGGGATTAACCAAGCGCAGGGCATCCCCTGACGGGTCTGGGTATGTTTGGCGATTTCAGCTAGGCATATGCAGCGTGCCCTTGTCTGCTGCTGCCCCTCTCAGGGACCCCTCTACTCATCTGTAACTATGAGGCTGGATGATTGACGACCCCCAAGTTGCACTGGGATACAGGCATTTGGAAGAAAGGGGGCTTCGGCCAATATCAAGTGGAGGAAGGGGTTGTCTTGCTACACCACCTCCCTACTTCCTTCAACTCACCTCCAAATCCTGCAACCCTGTTTAGTGGTGTGGGGAGGTAGGGTGGATGCAGGTCTTCTATCATTTCTGCTGGTGATAAGCACATGATAATTTATCTCCTGTGTGCTCCCGCTGCCCCCTGCTACACTTCCCCCTGTCCCAACCCCAACCCCGCCCCCTCACCCACACCAAACTTACTTGCTGCCCCACCTTGCCAGACCAATGCCACCATGCCGTCCTTAACACTCCACTCGCCTGGCTGTAGGGACTCCTCCTCACTGCAGCACTGATTGCCATGGAAAAGGAGATGGCATTAGGTGTAGATCCTTTCAATTCTTTTCCATGGTGGCCATTTTCTATTGTTGTTTCTTTAAACGTGTAAAATTGCTGCGTTCCCATTTCACAACTTTAAAATGAAAATCTACCGGCGTCACAAAATGCTTGCAGTGATGCTAATATCTGTAACCCCCTTGGTGGTTGATGTTACTGCCTGGCAATTATGCTGGGGCTTGTGTAAATTTGTCCATGGGCCATTACAAGGAGGTCAATCCCACCAGTTTAGGGGTTATACCTCATAAAGGAGTCACAGAGGAAGTCATATTTTCTCTAATTTCTTTCCACTCTTTCTTCACCTGCGTCCACCAAAGGGGTGGGGTCTGGAAGCGATGGTAAAGGTTCCGTGCATTTCATGAGGAAGGCTTGATCGAGGATATGACATGACCGTATTGTGTCTTTACTTACATGTCAATGAACGGATCCATGGATAGATTCATGCCCTCATTGTAAAACAATTTTTCTTTCCAGCGGAAGCTCTTTTCCATCTCTCAGAGCTAGAACAGTTAGACCTGTCTTGGAATAAATGTGTTGGTGGGCAACTCACGCAACTTTTGGACATGCTGAAGCGTGCGGCCGTGCTGCGAGAGTTGAGGTTGAGCAGCTGCGATCTGGTGGCTCAAGATGTTGCTGTTCTAGGTTTGTATGTCTTATAGGATTTCATTCCAGGAGCAAATTGGACAGAGAGGAGAGCAGAGTGTAAGCACTCTTTCCTTGGGCTTGACCTGGTTACCGCTTAGGAAAACTGATTCAGTCAGGGCCTCAAGTTCACGCAAAGATCCGAGGACAGACCTGGTGAAAGCTGATGCCAAAACCAGCCACATGATTGGTGCTAATCCATACCTCAGTTGATGTCCCAGCATAGAGTGAACATTGTGGCCTTCCAAGGTTTCCTTACAGCTCATGGATGGAGCACAGAGGTGTGAGGAAGACTTGCATTGCCACCACACTTGGTGCGCCTGGCCATTTAATATTTAAATTGCCACTACCATTTAATATTTAAATTGCCACTACTGATACCTATGTAGAATCTATTAGAATTAAATGCACCCTCACCTAGATTATGCTATTGAAGGAGTTGTGGGCCGGTGGTTAAATTGTTGTCTGCGGGACCAGGTGTCATAATTTTATATCTCAGCATCGCTCTATGGCCACATTGTGTGACCCAGGGCAAATCACTTTTATCTTCTTGTGGCCCACTTTACTTCTCTACCACAAATTCTGTATGCTCAAAATCTAATCAAAGGGTAGATGTCAATTTACAATGTACTTCATCCGGGACTTTATGCCGGCATTAGAATGTCAGCAGTAAATACGCCAGCAACAACATTCCCGTTTACCTCCATATAGGGGAGTAACAGGAAAGAGAATAGATGTTAATTAAGGGGAACATTTGGGGAGGGAGAACTAAAAGTGGTATGTCGGGTACACACTGAAATAAAACAACAAAGAAAATGGTAATTCCACTGCTTTTTTAATGGGAAGAATTCCAATAAAATCTGATGTCATTTATTGGCCTTTGAACGAAACCTTATAAAGACACATGCTAAATTAAATCATTATTTGAATTGCGTATTGAAGATATCGATTTTGATTTGTTTTAGCGTCTCTTGCACAGGCCGGCCATTTGGGGAAATTACAGAAGTTGGATCTGTCTTACAACAGCACGATATCGGACGACGCGTGGAACGGCTTCTTTCAAAGTTTGGATGCCCTAAAAGAGCTCACCGAGCTGGATTTCAGTCTGAAGCCATCGACCAGCCGCGAGTGTGGAGTCTGGTTAAGCAGTCTGTTGGCGAACGTGAAGAAAATGGCCAAACTAACAGAGTTGGGAATGCAACGGTGGGTCTTCTCAGCAGCACAGCAGGCTCAACTAGAATCCTTCCGGAAGGATAACAAAAGAAACATTGAAATCGACTAGGAGGCCTGTTACAAGACACAAAATTGAATAGGTTGTATAATGTAGTTTTTATTTCTGAAACCCAATCAATATAGATTGTACTGTCTCTAAACTGACATATTTTCATGTCACGGTTACTGGATATTTATGCCAGTCAAAATAAATGTAATGTTATGAAAATGTATGTGTGTTTTTTTTAACAGGTCAGGAAGTCTTCCATTTTTTTTCTCACAGGTGTGTTGTTATTCATGAAAGATAGTCTCAAGCTGGTTGTAAACGTTAATACCATTGGCTTTAAAGACAACACTAGGCAATTGCCGCTTATCCAATATGTGCTAATCCTCTTGCCTTTTTTAGTTTGGGCTATTAGGTGGTGCTGAAACTATTGCATTAGGGTACAGAAAGGGAGGAATGGCATATGAGGAGGGACAAAAACTTGTAGGTGTTGTTTAATTATTTGTTCAGCCATTGACGGCCCATGGCCATGCTAATCCCTATGGCCATTCCCACCCAGTTCCAGCCCCTCCCGGGAACTCTTTGAGCTCTCTTTAATCAAGCCTTACCAAACTTTGCACTCAAAGTTCCTGGCAGTTGTTTTTCAAAGCAGTCTTCTGAGTGATAATGGCTTAATTGGAGGTGTAAACCAGCCGCTGGTGTAATAAAATTGTCTTAAGCATTGATTTATAAGCACTATGCATGTTCTTCACTGAAGCCCTGTTAAAAACAATCATTGGCAAAGCCAACAGTTTTGGCTCGTATATAGGTATTAGGTATTTGCCAGGCACTGCTATTAGATGCCCAGGTACTCACACCATTTTGGACCTGCTACCATTAATGAGCAGTTAATACCACTATGGCAGTACCTGGCAAGTGCCTTTCCCATGCCTAAACAAAAGACCAAACTGTTGTCATTGTCAATGCTTGTTTTCTTTTCCGCCTTCCTCTGCCATTTGTGTAGCCTGCCTTAAAGGTGACTGGCATACTTCTTGGGTGGCATGCACCAGTGCAAATGACGCGCTGGCCTGCCAACCATTCAATGTATTAATATGGGTCCCAGCACCCATGTCTCTTGTGGGAGTGCATTTTTCTATGACGGACATTTAAAGGGCATGCCAATGTCAAATGAAAAGAAAAAAAGAAACAAAGAATGTACATCCATGTATGTGCAGAAGAGCCAGGACGCATCCCGTCTGTTATTCTCAAAGCACTTTTCAGTGGCGGGAAAATCCCCCTCAAGTCTTGAATTTGCAGACATATTCATAAACGAGATCATAAAAGGTGCATCACAGACACGTACCTTCAGATCTCTTTTATAGATTTAGCAGATCTTTTTTATCATGCAAGCTAAGGGGATACAGAATTTAGCAAGATCCCTAAAACCCCAAAAATGTTCATCAGTTTTATTTTTCTATATTAGGAGATACAGAATGTCCTAACATGTCCATTCTAAAACTGTGCTCTTCTTATGCCTTTGTTCCAATGTGTTTGCACCACCCTCGTGATATCCCTGCCATTCTCGTTCCCCATTTCGGAGTTCTTCAAGAAATCGCAGATATTGGAAGGTAGGAAAAGGGGGATCAGGTAGCTGAGTCAGACAAGAGTCAAGTCAGGGTCTCAGTCTTTTATGGAGAACGAAATTAGCGATGGTGTGGGGCTCACAACAGTTTATATCCCCCCCAGAAGAGAGAATGATGGGGCACGTGGAGCTTTTTTGCATTGGAATCCACGGCCTGCAATATAAAAGGGAGAATGGTCCATCCATAGCACCTTGAGGGGTATACTTAAGCATACTGGGAGCCAGTGTGGAATGCACAAGGCAGGTGGGCGAGCCTGAGATCATCCTTTGAGTCAGAGGAGAACTCTTGTGGTATTTGTGGTTGATCTGGGGATGCCGAACCTAGATAGGCTGGCTTCCTTGGATACAAGTGTCTGTGGTAGAACCAGGTGGAGACGGCACCTGGTGCTGTGGTCTTCTTCTGTGTGGGATCCTCAAATGGAAGGATTTTGAAAAGCATATGCATTTGGTTAAAACAGGAGTCTGAGACTGCATTGGCCTGAGCAATATTGATGATCAATCCTAGATTGTTCACAGTGTCTGCTGGAATAGCACTGGCATGAAACTCATTGGACCAAAGTAGGGGGCCACGGACACTGAATTACCATCGACCGTCATGCCCTGTTTTTTCTGGAATTGAGTTGTACGCAGTAACCCTCCATTCCTGAGTCTACTAGGGAAATGCAAGAAGACAAGATTTCCATCATTCTTACCAGATCCCGGTCCAAACAGACAGGGGTGTGGGCATGGCCAGCGTTTGTGTAAGGGTACTGAAGGTCTTAAAAAGGCAAGATATCGACAGACATCTCCCTAAAAGAGTCCGTATAGGGGTCGTTAGGGATTGGGACATACTCAGTGTGTAAATGCTGTTGCTATTGCATATGACCTTAGCGAGAAGCTTTACAGAGTGTGCTGTTATAAGCCTGGTATTATACTGAGAAGGCAGCCTGGCTTGATATTGAAGCTGGACGTTTGTGGTTGTCACCAGTGGAGATGTGTTGCCACCTTTGGGCGGTGGCGAGGTATAGTGGCACATGTCAGCACCGCTCAGAGAAGTAAAGGAAGGGCTCCATGTCATTTCATCGCCAGGAATTACTTTGTGATAATTCACTGCAAAGTTATTCCTTCGAAATTTTACATCGATTTATTTTTTCAATTTTGCAGGGTCACCACATGCCCCTCCTTCCCCTTCCCCTACCCCTACCTCTCCCCAAAACCCTCCCCACCCCTTTTTTACCCCTTAACCCTTAAATGCCCACATTTTTCTAGCTAATTTCGAAGGATATACATTCCAGTCGATGAACGAACGGGATATCAAAGGAAGGCGTGCATGGCTGTGCATTGATGGAGGTCATAAAGCTGCGACTGAGTAGTTTCAATATGCTGGAGAGGCAACTGAGGCATGGGAGGTGAAGACAAGATAAAGACCACGTGGGTACATCTGAATGAGCATCTGGAGCTGTGCTTCAGTAAAGGGTGGACCTCTTTTGTGCACATGCTCCGTTTGAGAGATGCTACCTAATGACCAACTTTCTCCTGAACCCTCACTTAAGAGTAAGAGAAGGATGGGTTGTCAGGTCTAGTTGGGACATGCCACTAATTTAATTAGCTAAAATGTGGAGCGCTATGCTGGGGAAACTAGCACACAACCAAGTGCTGGTCCAAATGCAATCAAAATTAAACAACATCCAAATGCAAGCGTTCTACCTCAAGGTAACTGAAATATCAAAATATACAAATAACAACTCTGTGTGGTTTGTTTAATCATACATTAGATTTTGTACATTATCACAGCAATACTTTGTAGCCGATGTGCTTGTGTGTTAGTAAGGTGACAAAAACATTCACTGGCATGTATACATTAATGTGTAAACGCAATTGTTGTGCCGACTACATGGCCATGTGTTTCGCCCTTTGGGGTTTCATCAAGGCAATAGCAACCAATCAAATACAAATCCGTTTACGGTAACTTCAAGGCAATAGCAACCACTCCAATACAGATCAATCTCAGTGTAACTATTAGCCAATCATCACATAAGAGGCAGGTCTTCAGAAACTAATTTCCATGCCACATGGAAACATTCTGGTGAGCTGGTCCAGCTTTCCTGTGTGTTTGCTGCTGTAAAATCATTGCTACAGATGTTTGAAGTTATCTTATTGCTGCGCGGCTGTGATTCTGTAGCACTACCTGCTTGATTTAAAGAAACCTTTGCTAGTTAGGCCTATATTAATGGTAGCAGGCCCCAAGGAATGCACATTGTGCTTGTACATTTCAAACACAGCTCTGATGTCAAGGAATGTGGGTCAATAATAGCACAGTTGCAAGTGCCATGAAAGAAACATGTTTACAATTGCCCTGCTTACACCACTGGACCCTTTTGATATGTATATTTTGGGTTCTATCTTCTGTAGTTCATCAACACAAATGTGAAAGTGGTAAATTTGGTCGTCCCTAAAGTTGGTTGATGCATTTTGTTTTTGTATTCGGACATGGGTGTATTACCCGTGTTCCTCTTCATTCCACCCTGCCCACTCCCAAGCCCCTCTGTAGCCCCCCCCTAAGCCGCAGCTTCTTTCTATATCATGACCAAATTTAGGTTGACCAAAATACTGCGACCAGAGTTGTGTCAACTAAACCACCACACAGCATATTTTGGGCTCTCTCTGGACTGAGATGACTTGCACTGGTTTACCCCGTGGATGACTACTGATGAAAGTATTTGTTCATTGAATAGCAACTACCTCATAAACTATGGTGATCACAGACACTACACATAACTATTGCGGCACTGCTCGACGATCAGGGTAAGGGCTAAGATATCTAAGACTGCCGTTCCAGCAGGAAACCATGACATTGACTCAATGTGCGTGGTCAACCAATCGAAAACCACTTTATTTTCAGGCTTATGCCACAGGCATAAAATAAATACAAAACATTTTTGGGGCATAATACAAATCATCAAACTAGAAAAGCCATAATAAAGTTCATACATAAAATAATGTACAATCTGTGTAAAGAGCATGATAAAATAGTATTCACAAAAAAAAAAACTTTTCATACACCATCAATTTCAGTTGGCTTACAACACAGTTCAATGAATTTCCCAACCATGTTCAGAGATTCCGGAGTGTAATTGGCTAGGAAGATTTATACACATAAGTATAACCTGACAATTGTTAAAGCAAGGGTCGCGGCTGGTTAGTCATGAAAAACTTCACTATGTAGTAGGGACACCTGCAGGTTCTTTAAGGCTTCAGGGGGGATTTCAAGTAAGAAATAAGAAAATGATGATCCACTTCCAGACACATTCTGCCAAATGCGGCATGTGGTGGTATCCAAAACCTCCAGGTCTTTAAAGCTCATCCAAAAGGCTGTACCTTTCTTTTTAATTTCATCCGAAGTTTATTCCAACGGATTGGATCTTTGTCAAGGAGGTATGTCCTTTAAAGGTTTCATATCCGATTCTTGGGATAACCTTCAAGCGCCTCCCCTACTCACCACAGAAAAAGTCTATGGGCGGGTTGGTCTTTTCAATGCCTCCATCACATTTAGATGTGTTTTGCCAGTTTGGCATAACACAGCATTTAGAGGGTACACGAGTGGTGGCCCATTGTGTTTAGAAGGGCTCCCATTTAACTATCGCTAGGAATTAAGCAAGGCAGGTTGGACCTGGATATTTCCATGCTTAGTCTTTTGCTAGTTTTTGTGCTAGATGCCAGTTTCCCGAGCACCCTGAGGAACCACTTTGGCATGTTAGCGTAAAAAAACCTTTAATTTAAAAGAATAAAGTAAATTGCTTTAAGGATGTTAAACATATATTATGTTAAAACATGGGCATGTTTTGTACTAATTTGCAACTAGTCATGTGCATTCATAAGAAACACATGTGTTAATCGTCAAGTGCCACTTTGAACAGATGGCAGCAGAACAACTTTGTGGCTTGGCGCGGAAGACGCCTTCTGATCCGAGCATTTCAAGGTAACAGCCCAGGGGACAGAAAGAGGTGCACCAGGCACATCCTTAGTTCCTTTGCTTGGAAGGACTAGCACATCTCCAGGAATAAACCAGTCTGATACTTTGGTTATTTAGAGCTCTGCATGCCAGGCTCACAGTGATGCCACAAAGCGTGGGCTCCGTTGTGCTGCTTGGCCAAAAATGCCTCCTCTTAAAGTGCCTTTTTCGATGCTCATTAATAGCTTCAAAACAGCAAGCTCAAGGTTTAAGGACTCGGCACTAACCAGTAGAAGGACTACAACTAGAAAACAGTATAGCCCTACATGCCCTACCCAGGGCCTCATGATGCTGGGCTGAGTGAACACTAAAGCCCTTGGTCCACGGCAGTATCTTCTGCCCAACCCCACCCCTATATGAATGCATTCTATGGACCAAACAAGACGGATTTATATATATGTATTCCCGAAAGGGTTATAAATGGTGTCATCTTGAAAAATGGTCCATCATTGAAGGAAGAGCTGACCGGTCAATTAAGACGGCCTTTCGTTATACAATTAATGATGGATCAATGTTTATTATACTATTAACCCTTTTCCAAGCCTTAAGACGTGTATAAAAACACGCCTGAAAAATACATTGCCAGAGTTATGCCTTAGGGAGTATAAATACACATTTTTGTTGTAATTATGAATGGTTGTGTTCTAGGCAGTCTAGGCCCAGGTGATGGGGGGAAGAGAGGGTTGACAAAAGTGGTGGCAGTCAAACGGCTAAGAGCTGACCAGGGCATCCACTGCACTTGTTCAAATTTTATGGTTCCGTTTTTGGAGAGGCTACAGAAACAAATTCAAGAGGGGCGGCTATTATATTGGGATCTATGTAAACAAGCTATTTTAGGGACAACAATTTAAAGTACAGACAATTATTTGGGTTTGGCATCAACAAAGGCTTCAGAAAGTACAATTACAACAAAAACCATGTATCGTCTTGGCTAATGAGGTTTCAGAGATATATTTCATGCTGCCGCACAGAGCAACTGATAGCACAGCCAGGGAATGGCTACTTTTTCTTTCCTTTTTTCGGTGCATCCTCTTTCTTCTTTTTCCCCTTCTTATCGTCTTTCCCTCCTTTCTTTGCTTTTTTCCTAAGTAGCAGAAGATATGCAAAAGGACCCAAGCCTTTACGCACCATGATTCCACGCCACCAGGCTTGTATCTGAAAGGGAGAAATAAAGAATTTGAGTAGCCATTACCTCCAGATAGGTCTTAAATACAAATGTTATGTTCACAGTTTTTATACTGTGCAAAATCGACGCTATAGTAGTTTCCGAGGGTATAGGGTGATTTGCCCGAATACATTTCCTCGTATGAGAATTCATCGATTTTTGTTTTTGGAACGGGTTGATTTTGCTGCATATATATGCGGGTTGAGACCCCCGCGGTACCCCCTTAGGCCCCCTGCATTCATTATTTCCCTAAACCAACCCCCCACATATATATGCAGCAAAATCCGTTGTAAAAAACACAGCAAATTCTCCTTTGACGAAATGCATTGTGGCAAAACCTCTTGTTTCAGAACAACTAGACATTGTGCCCACGCAAGGGGTATCCAGACCTCATTCTGCAGAAGGAAGAGCAGGGTGTTTGCAGTGAACAAGCAGAAGCCAAACCCGTCTTAGTCAGCTATGGGGGTTCCCCAAGGTGCAGCACTTTCCCCAGTCTTATATAATCTTTTCACAGCCCCCTTCTACCATCTGATGGAGGAAAAGAAGATTTGCTTCTCGAACTATGCAGATCATTCACAAAGGCCCTCATTCCGAGTTAGGACTACACCATGGAGTAAATAGCTCCATGGTTGGCAACCATGGAGCTATTTACTCCATGGAATACCGGCATGGTGAATGGAGTAATTTCCGGTCCATTCCAAGGTTGGATGGACCGGTAATTCCCCATTCACCATAGCCCTTCCCCATCCCCATTTCTGCCCCCATAGGGCTCAATGGGAATGGGGAAGGAGGTAATTACGGCACCGTAAATTACGGTGCCGTAATTTACTCCAAGGTCACTTTGCGGGTCCCGTAATTTACTCCTGCTAAAAGCAGGAGGTAAAGAGGGACCCGCAAAGGGAACTCGGAATACAGAGGTAAGGGATTACCGCCATCGGTGCCCTTACAGGCGCCGGTAATCCCTTACCTCCAACCTCGGAATGACCCCCAAAGTCTCATTCCACTCACAGGCAATTACGTTAATGATGCCAAGACAGTCTCTGAGATATATAATTTAATTCACGACTGGATGGACAGGGATGGTATGGCTCTGGACCATGGTAATAGAGAGCTTATGATGATCGGAACCAAAACTCACGACAGAATATAAATCCTTCCATATTGCGGACTGTAATATTCCGACAAAAGACAAAATAAAAATCTTAGGTGTAACCTTCGATCAGATGCATCAGGCGCCCGCATGCCCCCGTGCCACCTGTTTGTCCTTATAAATAATCTAACGTAAGTAAAGGGTATTGATAAGAGGATGGGAGAGAGTGGACACGTGGCAAAGGCAAAAGAAGAGAGAGAAGATGTGGGAGGAGGAACATTTTGGGATATCATGGGTGCATGCCAGTCCTGTAGGTGGACCATAGAATGCATGATTTAAAAAAATGGGTTTATTCATATGTGCATATGGTTAACTGGGATGTGTTACAAGAAAAATATGAGTAACAGGAAAATGAGTACACTATGTACTATATTGACGCTCGAAGGGCTTGAGATGTGCTCGTGCAATACCAAAGGATTAGCTGGCTTATTTCCCCGACTATACCCTTAATTTATACCACAGTTCAACTCCAGAACATTATTTCTGGGACTGCCCGGACTGAAGCCAGAGTGTGGCCTACTAAAGTATGGACTGTGTAGGAAGGCGGATGCTTTGGGGATAAGGGAGGTACGTCCTTACTATTAAATTCCAGCATGTGTAGTAAGCCTTTGAACGTTAGAAGTTCTACATGGAACTGTTGAATTTGCATAATTTAACCACTGTGCAAACTGAAGTCCGCTACTATAGGCCTAGTGCTTTATTTAAGCGGCTAGGCCACACATGAATGATGATCTACTAACAGATATCAATGAGAAAACATGTATAACGGAGCCCCTCGTACAAATAGGTCATGACACATATGACAAGTATAAAAGAGCTTATGCAATATAAAGACACCCGTGGGCAATACATAAACATGTGAGACTGGTGGATCCCATGAAAGGTGGGGTGTAACAATTACATTCAGAGTTCTCCCCTACATAATAGGCATCAGAACCTATAAGGTTGTGCAACAGTAAATAAAATGGGTCTGTGTGAGAGGGTGTATTTAAGAACTTGGTAAGTGGTATGTGATAAAATTATAAATACATTGTGCAGAGCAGCCGATCACAGAGACACATGCAATTATGTTATCTCTCTAAGAGCGGCTGTGTATTTCTTACCAACTGCAAAAACATCAAGCACTATTTGATATTGTTCCTAATTATACCAATGTATAATTACTACCAAATTACTACCAGATTACTACCAAATACAACGTATAACACTACCAAATTCATTGTTAAATACTACCTCTTTCAAGTCCAGTCAGACCTAGGCTCGGATTAGACAATTGGAAAATTAAACACATACCAAATAGTCAGTTGTCCAGGTCATTTTACAAGGCACGTTAAGCCAAGTTGGGTTGCTATGTTATTTGAACAAATGTGAGAAGCTACTGCAGTTACTGGCAGTAAGTAGTTGTCCAATGTCTACGTTATTGCTCTTGCTTTGCTTGGCATCAAAAACTTTGAAATAACCTCCAAAAGGTTAATTTATAAGTGTTATTGACCGCAAATGCAGTCAATAATAGTAAAACATGTTCTGTTAGTAATTTTTGCTTAATTACTTTAAAAACATATATTTCCGCTTGGGCAGGGAAGGATTACACAAAGCATGGCTCCCTACTGCCAGCGGAGTGGGAAAACAGGACGCTTGGCTCATTTTCCATTTAGGTCTGGAGGATGGTCCACTGGGCAGAAGCCACCCCTGTTATAATTATAATTATTGTAATCATAATTGTTCTTTTAAATCGCGCTTAATACCTGCAAGTGGTTTCTAAGCGCGGGATCGGGCTTCAAACATGTGTTGCGCTGCAATGTCTTGCTTCCAAGACAAACACGTTGCCCCTGAGCTATCCTTCCTTCCTGTTAATGATGCCCCCTGGGGTCCAGTTACTGAGAGTGGGTGCTATATTCTATAGCTCTCCACATAACTGCAGGTCACAATGTGACACGTGATTCTGCATTCATCAGCTTTTACAAAGAGATTTGAAGGGGTCAACACACAGGCTGTGCTTTTGTTAACGTGAGCTACGCCTAACCAGGAACTAAATTGGAACTGTGGAAAAAAGGTGCACACAGAATAATTTGAGTAACGTTTTTGACTATAAGAGGTCTTAAAAAAGCAAGAAATAAGCAGTATTAGAATGGAAATCGATGGAGAGCTGATGAATGCAGCAATCAAGTGTAGCATTACAAGTTTCTAACAAAGCAAGACATAAACCAGAATGGTGAATGAATGTTATTGAATTGAGCAAAACATTAATTGTGGAATACACATGTGGATCACACTAATCGTTATAGAATTATGTACTGATGAAGGCTGTCACATGGAAAAGAGTGATTTGAAAAAGAGCTCTAAAAGGTCGAAACACACTGTGTCGAAACTTTTTAGAAGACAGTTAATTTTTACATTGCATTCAATATTCTAGGAAAACAATGGATCACATGGTTGATAAGTGGTATATCTGGAATTACAAGATGTTAGAATTATGATGTAAGGATTATTGTGGTAACGATTTGTATACTGCATTCTTGAACATTCCCATGTACGCATTCTATTTATAATGTAGTTTTTAGAATTTGATTGTACATGAATAAATACTGTTAAGAGGGCTGAATAGAGTAGGCCGTGATAATTAAGTTTTGGAATGAAATACCAGGTGATTTATTAATTCTTTAATATTTGTGAGGCAATTATGGTCTATGTTTACATGTTTCTGCCCATAACAAGCTTTGCTTATCTTTGTTATATGGTCCCTGGGAGGATAGGGCTGAGTACCAGGTCCCTCATTTATGGATTATTGTTCAGGCATTCTTTGTACATAAACCCGTTGGCCTTTACCTCTGCCCTACAGACTGGCTATGCATTTTTTTCACACATTCCCTAAGATATGACACATTTTGTGCTTTGTGTACATCCTTTTGTCTATTTTTTCTCCAGCTGATTAATTCCCAGAAAGTTCATCCAGTATATCTTAATACGTATCTAGCCTGCATTAACTGTGTATTTTCCTTTCAGGGCTGGGGTTTCTGTTTCTCTTATTAATGTTTTTATTTGAGTAAAGTACATACTTATTATAGAACCTTGCTTGGACATTCCTTTTATTTTGGTGTTTATCGCACCATATTTGATAGCAGCTTCCACTGTTGACTCACATCTATGGAGAGAGTATAGCCTGCCCTCTGCCCATGATACCATTGCATAGAAAAAGAAGGTAAATGACATGCTTTCATCTGTTTCCCCTTTATGGTTGAAGAAACACTGAGCAGAGTTGTGACAATGATTTGGGCGCAGTGCATAGAAGCCTTTTCCCACCCCGTACTCTCTGGCCAGGATAAGATTTCATCACAGGCCAATTCTTGGTCCTGCTTTTGCTTTTAGTTTATACTTTTATGCAGTCCATAAAATCACAGCTCAAACTAACTTATTCAAAGAGAGATGTTCAGGACGGGGTATGCCACATTGAGGGCCCATCATGTCAATTTCAACAGGGTCTCCTTTTGAACGTATGACTCTCTCGTCAGTTCCCACGCAAGCAGGTTTGCTCTAGACCATATTATATACTTATAGTGCATCTGAAATGCCCACTTTCAACAAATGGTTTTTCAAAATGCAAGCACTCAAAACAATGCAATCAGAGGCGTAGCGAAGATGGCGACCTGGGGATTCATACCTCTGCAGAGTTCATGTCTGAACAAGCAAACAGCCAGCCTGGTAGCCTCCACACAGGGACTGCTTGAGGGGACACATTGGCAGACAGACATCAGACCGCCAAAGGGATAGAGTCACTGCTGGGTTGGATAGGCCTCTTAGACCGCACAGGTGGTGCCCTGTGCCCTGGGCCCTGTGCCCTTGTCCTGGGAACGTGAGTCAATACGATAAAGCACTTGAGCTGTTGTGCGTGGGGGAAAGAGTAAAGAGTAAAGAGAAAAGACTTCATAATTGCAGCAGAGGCACCCTGCAGCACTTTGCAGCACTTGGGGAAGAGGGCGGGCCGGGTGTGACTTTAGGCATCCATTCATGGGACTCAGGCTCTCTCTTCTGGCTAGGTGAACAGACTTGGCGACAAAGCCTTTTTGTGACCATAACTACCACACTGAGCAGTGGGGCAGGAGCAAAAAGGAAGGAGACACGCTGGCCCCTGGCTGATTTGAGAGGCTGAAGCATGCTGCCTTACTAAGCCACCTGGCTGATCTGCCCCAGTTGTACACATGAGAAAACACATAAAGAAACCCTCCAATGGTGGTGTGGACTAGTTCATGCAACCTAAGACCACCAGTGCAGCTTCACAGAAGCAGATCACAATGGCAGCTACCCAAGCAACTGAGAAGTAGACAGGAAAGCACGCAGAGGGTCACTGCTTAAAAATACATCACAGCTATAGCCGTTGCTGAGAACCTATAGGATTAAAAAAAAGAGAGATATGTCTGCCTAAAAGGATGTCTGCAAAGGTCTCAAGGAAATCAAATTGGAGACTGTGGCATGCTGGAGTAAGGAGTCGGACAAAGGGGTGGCGTGTTTACAACAATCTTCATTTAAACAATAATGAAAAAGGCTTATCTTCCCCTATCTCTAAAGGGTTTCCCTACCTAACTAAAGAAGAATTTGGGTGCTCATTGTCAGGGTGGTTGTCAAACTCAAAATGTCTGTCCTCTATCCAAATTAACCTACTTTGCACCAGGAGAAGGGAGATGGTGCAATGGGATCAGCCCTAGGGGTGTATTTCTGTTAGTCTCAGATAATAGTTACAGTTCTGCACTTGTAGAGACCACCAGGAGAATGACTCCCTTCTCCTGGTCCCACAGTTCAACAATTGCTATCTCCTCCTGGTCGACTTGATCAGCCTCCAAGCTGCTGTTTAATAACCTTTTGCCTTAGTTTCTGATTCAAAACATAGGTGAAAGAACCAGGAGAATGACTCCTGTCCCCTGGTTCAACTGTTAGCTAACTTTGTAGAGTTTCCTGCAACATTGTTGATCAATCTTTGCACTTCTTTCCAGGCTTCTCTTAGGGCTTGTTTAAAGGTCAAACACTCCTGGTGTTTCCAACCTACAGTTATTTTTCTTCTTTCTTTCCCCTCCTCTTGTCGATGAAAACAAGGGGAACTTGTCCCATAGTGTCCTTGACTTCTTCTGACACTCTGACAAAGGAGATTATTCAGGTGCCACTCTCTAGCCTGAATGTCTGTTTTGGTGATACAGTGTTGAGGAGCATTACTCCTGATATGTTCTTCTCCTTCAGTCTCTTTAACACATGGTTGTCCAACTCCAGGCCTCGAGGGCCGGAAACCTGATGGTTTTTCATGATATCCCTCATTCATTTTCATGATGAAAAATGTGCATACATTTAGAATTTGTGTATACAAATCTCTCTCATGAATATTAATGAGGGGTATCATGAAAATCTGACATGAATCCGGCCTCAAGGCCTAGAGTTGGACAAAGTGCTTTAGCACAACTGAGGTGAAGACGATCACTAGTGATGTAATCTTCACACTTGTTTCTTCTGTCCCAACTCTGGAGACGAGGGAGATTACCCCCAAAGCTTTCTTCCCTTTCATTACTCTTGCTGATATGAGGGAGATTACTCCTGAGGCTTTCTTTACAATTGGTACTTCTAGTGCAAGTACTGAGACAAGGGTGATTTCTCCAGAGGCTTCCTCTTCTTTCAATACTCTTGATAGAATTACTGAGATGAGGGAGATTACAGATGAGATTGTCATATGATTCCCACGATCCCTCAACATTGACTATACAGACTAGGGCTTATAAGAATTGTAGGCCAAATCATCTAGGGAGGCAAAGGTTGCTTGGCCCTGCCATAGGCTATTGCTTTTTGCTAATGGTGACATATCATAGGGGGTTACATTAATATCAATATGTCACAGCATCTGGACCACTGTAGAGGAACGGGAGCACACTTGCAAGTAGCTACAGGCAGAACTAGCTAATAGGCAAGTAACTGATGTGTGGAGGGATAGAAACACAAACCTAAAAGAGCCCACCTTCTACACCCATGTTCATGAGTCTGATACAAGAATATACTATGGGCCCGATTCATAGTATCTAGCGCAGTAAAAGCTCAAGCGCTGCGAGCCAAGAAGGAGAAATGATTGCGTAGTACGCGTATTCATGGATTTCCCAAGGCATCAGTAGCCGTGGTGCAAGGAACATCAAGCTGCACCAGTAACGCCCCCATGCGCAGTAAAAATCACGTGAAATGCCTAACACAGTGCAAGGCCCTGTGCCATCCCTGGACCACCATACAGGCCCACTAGCGAAATTGTGTGAAAACACAGCGCGATCCCCAGCCGCACCCCAGAGTAATCACGTGAAAACTCTGCGCGTACCCCGGCCACACCCCTGCCAAATGGCGTGAAAACTCAGCGTGATCCCCAGCCGCACCCCAGCCAAATCGCGGGAAAACTCAGCGTGTTCCCAGGCCGCACCCCAGTCTAACAATGTGAAAACACCTTGCAATCCCCGGCTGACCCCCCAGCCAAATTGCGTGACAACTCCACGCGTTCCCCCGGCCGCACCCCAGAGTAATTGTGCAAAAACTCCTTGCAATCCCTGGCCACCCCCCCAGCCAAATTGTGTGAAAACTCTGCGCATACCCTGCCCGCACCCCAGAGTAATCACGCGAAAACACCTCGCAATTCCCGGCTGCCCTCCCCCAGTCAAATCGTGTGAAAACTCTGCACGTATCCTGGCCGTACCCCAGCCAAATCGTGTGAAAACTCTGCATGTTCCCCGGCTGCACCCCAGAGTAATCACGCGAAAAAACCTCGCAATCCCGGCCACCCTCCTACCCCCCAGCCAAATCACGTGAACACTCTGCACATACCCTGGCCGCACCCCAGCCAAATAGTGCGTCTGCACCCCGCAATCCTCTGGAAGCAGACCCCTCCTAACGGGACACCCGCACCCAGCCCTATCACCCTTGACCCCACCCTGAAGGCAGCCCTCTCCACAAGGGATACCCAAGCCCCCATCACCCGTGACCCCATCCTGCAGGCAGTCTTCTCCACATGGGCGACCCCAGCCCCCATCACCTGTGACCCCACCCTGCAGGCAGCCCTCTCCACATGGGAGACCCCAGCCCCTATCACCCGTGACCTTCACCCTGCAGGCAGCCCTCTCCACATGGGACACCCCCACCCCAGCCCCCATCACCTGTGACCCCACCCTGCAGGCAGCCCTCTCCATAAGGGATCCCCCATCACCCGTGACCCCACCCCGCAAACAGCCTTCTCCACAAGGGATACCCCAGGCCCCCATCACCCGTGACCCCAACCTGCAGGCAGCCCTCTCCACAAGGGATACACCAGGCCCCCATCACCCGTGACCCCACCCTGCAGGCAGCCCTCTCCACAAGGGATACACCAGCCCCCATCACCTGTGACCCCACCCGGCAGACAGCCCTCTCCACAAGGGATACCCCAGCACCCATCACCTGTGACCCCACCCTGCAGGCAGCCCTCTCCACATGGGATACCCCAGCCCCCATCACCCGTGCCCCACCCTGCAGGCAGCCCTCTCCACATGGGAGACCCCACCATGCAGGCAGCCCCCTCCAGACCGGACATCACCTGCATGCTGGACGCCGACATAGTGACACATCATGACTCCATCAACAGTGTGTTGTGCACCTTCACTGCTGTGGTGTGACACCACCCTGATTATCCACTGCAAAATGAATCCTACTAACACAAATAAATGCATACACCTGGCCCACATCCTTGAGTGTGGCAGCTACTCAAACACTATGGCTGTCCGCAACCATCTTTCAACATACACATGTAACAAGTCAATGGTAAAATGAGGCCCTGCAGGCCATGTGACAATGTCATGTCACAAATCACCCTGGAGAAATAGTCAGACAATGGGCCTAAGTACGACCTCGGCGGTAGCCATGCCGCTATTGGTGGCATGGCTGCCGCCAAAATCGGGTCCGGGTCCACAGAATGAGGAATTACCGGGCCATTCCGAGTTCGGAAGGCCCGGTAATTCCTCCCTCCAAGGACCCGGACCCGGTCCTTCCCCATTCCCATTTCAGCCCCGATAGGGCTGAATGGGAATGGGAGAGGGAGCAAACAACGGGCCATTACGAGTTGGCCCGTTGTTTGCTCCCTCTTCCCCTCGCAGGACCCGGTAAGCACGCCTGGTTTGACCAGGCGTTACTTCCTGGGTCCCGCGAAGGGACCTTGTAATGAGGCGGTACGGGGTAAACGGCGCCGGCACCTTTTAGGGTGCCGTTAACCCCGTACCGCCAGGGTCGTAATAAGGCCCAATGACTGAATAAAAAGCAGCCTCAATGTGTGCCACATGAACAGACACTCGTCAGGCGTGTCACGGCCTGAGCCTCGATGAGTTGCCATTACCATAACAGATTTCCTAATAAACACATCACTGTTCCTCCCATGTGTGAAGGATATGATATGAAATCATACAAAATGAAATGGCATTCATTATGCCCCTATGTGCAAGTGTTGGAAGGCGCACCAAAGTCAGGGGAGGGGGAACAGAGTGAAGACAGAGACAACCATCTTGCTAAGCCAGGTGACACTGGGGAAGGGGCAAATTGCGGTGGGAATGTGGAGGGGGCAGTACATGGGAAGGACATCATAAGAAATACAATAACAATGAAAATCATCAAAGTGAGGGTAGCTGTTGGCAAGTGCAAGGCTAAGTGCAGACATCAGGTTTCAAGTGCAGGTAGGGGGCTGTAGGAATACTGAAAAAAAGTCCAAGTGCAGGGGATGCCAGGGAGGCAGTGCAGGTGTGTAAGTGGCGTGCGAGGGGACCTTGGGCCGAGGTCATAGGCTAGCCAGGTGACCAGTGCAGAATCAGACAGGAGTTCAGCAGGGCAAAGGAGGACAGAAATCACAAGCAAAGAGGAATGACTTGAGTTCTGATTGAGTACATGGCAATCATACAGTGCGCCACACACCGAGATTGCTGCATTGGTTTGCCGATGTGTAAATCCAAAATAATGCCAATATTGCATGCCAGTGCAAGAGGCAGACCAACACCAGAGACAATGATAACTGCACCAAAACATGCTTGTGAAGGGGAAAGCACGACATGTGTGTTACACAGCATCAAGCAAATCATGTGGCAATATCCTGAACATGTAACACTTCCACAGTCACCCCACCCACCTCCCTCAGAAACACAGTGAGGGCCAATACACAGTGATGCTGCACATGTGAAAGCAAATGCCATTTTACAGTGCACACCAAAACTCACCCTTCAAACTCCACCGGTCAGCCACATGTGTATATTCACCACGCAAATGGATAGCAAACATGACACATGCATGCAAGTAACCACACACATGACCAACAATGGTCAGAACCAGCGACACCAAATGGTCTAACAAACTGGCACACTTAAAAAAATACTGTCAGAAACAATGACTGTGAGTTAAGAAAATAAATTATATTGAACAGTTGTTTTATGGTCATACACGCTCTAAATGAAAGGTAAAAATATTTACATGAATAAATTAAAATAATGCAAACATTTCCATGCCCATAAAAGTTATTCACAATAGCAGCAAAATGATTAAAAAAAACAAATTTCTGCATGGTGAACACAAAATAAGAAAACCCAAGTAAACTATGTACAAAAAAAATGGAGTAAAGTCCAAAAGCTCCAAATAATAAATAAAACCAAGGGAAATTTTTTTCTAAATAACTATTTACAAAGGCAGCGGGCTAGTACTTCTCCTCCCCATTCTCCCTCAATGTTTCGGCCAGGGCATCATCGTACACTGCGTCCAATTCCCCTAGGCGGCCCCCGCTCTCACCCCGAGGGCTTGCAGGGACTCCAGCATGGTACTCTCCATCCCCTCCGACTCCCTGCAAGTCTCCTCGAGGAACTCAGCCCGCCCCTCTGCCCGATACAGTGCCACCTCCGCCTTGGCAATGGTGAGTTTCGCAACCCAAGCCCGCTGCCTCTCTGCCCTGATTTGCTGCCCGTACCGCTCCAACACAGAAGATATCCTAATGCGTAGGTCCACATTTGCGTCCTGCTTGACACCGGATACCTGCCCCCTTTCGATGGTATGCCCTGAGTCACGAAGCCTCCTACTCAGAGCTTGCTGCTGCCTTATTGCCTGGTGCCTGCGTTGCCTGACCAGCCTCCGGATTGATGAAATTACCCAGGGGCCTCTGGCACGTGCTCTGCTCCTGGGTGCCTGCTCTACCTCCATTGCCATATCTCCTGCCGTAGCCTGGATTGGCGTGGTGACCACCTCGGCTGATCCAATGTTGACTCCCAACTCAGGCAGGGATGTGATCTCCACCAGGCGGGCCGACGTGGGTTGGACAGGTACACAGGGGGCCCTGGTGTTATCTGGGCCGGAAGGCGCTAGGGAAGACAACTGGCGCACAGAGGAGGAAGACGAGGAGGGGTCTGCATAAGTGGCCAGCCTACGCACCCATTTCGAGACCAGGAACGTAGCTAGTCAGTTCAAGAGACGCCATACCTCATTGTGATGATGTGAAAGCCCCTGATTGGAAGCCTGCACATCATCATGAATGACGGCTGTACACCTCGCGATACCGGCTAGCACGGGTCCACCCTGTCTCGAATGGCGTGATCCACAGGCATTGGGGTGTCAGTTTGCGTGGAAACATCCCTGCGGATGGGTCCTGCCTGGGGGATGCCGGCATGTGCATACTGGTGCAGGTGCAGGCCAGGAGCAGGATTTGGCACAGGCACCTCCACAGCGACCTGCACTGCCTCCTGCCCCTGAGTCTGGACTGCACCAGTCACACCCACCTCATCACCCCCACCAGGCCCCATGATTTGGGCTGATACGGCCTCCTTCTCTTCCTCCTCCAATCCCCCCAACCTGGATGACTCCCCAGCATCTACGCAGTGGATTGCCCCTGTGTGAGCTCACCTGTCCCCGCCACCCACTGCTGAGGAGTCCACGTCTACCTTCGCCCTCTTGGACCGCCCCTCAGCAGCTGTGGCCGATGGTATAGACGCGGCACCTGTCTCCTCGCTCCCCGATGATGTTGACGGCAGGGGGCGTGACTGGGCCTTGAGTCTCTGCCCAGTGGAGCTATCCCTGCTGCCTTGCTCCACAACACCTTCCTCGCCCGCTTATTCCAACGCCGCTGTGGATAAGGAGACATTGAACACAACACCAGGGGACTGTACCTATGTGTGTTTGGCACAAAACATATCCACATTAACTACACTGCCAAAGGTCACAACCATCATCACCCTCCACAACACACAAGTACATGCAATGTACACACATGCACATACATGTCTATCCTTCACAACAGACGAAAACATCCTTGGACATGGCACTGTCACCACCTACAAATTGTGCATGCTACACACAGACATGCATCATGGAACATACTCATTTCATGCACACACATCACCTCACAGTCCAAAGCCAGTGCACTGAGCTAGTCCCCTCAACATCAATCAGGCAGCAATAGTAGGGCACACATTGCAATGCACCAGTTACATCTATCCAGGAGTGATGGCCAGTCACACAGTCACATCTCAGACACATACACATGTAGACCAGGTCTGTTCATGATGTTGATGACAACACCCATGTGTTACACCTCTCACACGGGCACGTCTCAAACACATGTAAGAAACCACATGCACATCGTAATATGCTGCAGTATTACACACATTGCTAAAGTAACACCGTTGGAATCATGCATGCTTCATTAAACACATCTGCAGCACTGTCGGGACATTCACACTGGCCTCCGTACAAGAGGGCAAGGTGCACACTCCCACCATACATCAACATGCACAGTGGAGAACAGCAACACATGGACACTCACCTGACTACTCCAGACAGTGCTGCAAATCACTGACCTGGGTGTGCAGCGCCGGGTAAAACCCCTCTCCAGTACCCCCATGTCGGTGTTGGACAACCTTGTTTTGGGTCCTGGACTTCAGGTCCTGCCAGCACTTGCACACATGGTGGTAGTCACGGGGTGCCAACCCCTCTGCGTTGATGGAACCCACGATCTGGTCCAAGATCAGCTTCCGTCCTTCCTTGCTGCGTTGCGTTGCAGGGTTGAAGAGGGCATCATCATAATGCCCCAGGACATGCTCCACCAGGATGTCAACTTCCTTGGCTGTGAAGTTGACAGCCCTCTGCCTCGCTGCCATGGGGTTGCCACTGACCTCTGAAGATGTTGGTTGAGACATGGAAACCCCCGAGGCAGGTGTGGGTGGGAAAGGTGGACCTGGGGCTGGGCTGTGGAGCGGTGGTCTGGCACCTTGGGAGTTTTCTGGATCAGCTGAGGTGCTCACAGGGCCGACGACAGGAGCACTCGCATGGCTGTACAGCAGGCACTCAAATTGCAGGGCACGTGGGCAGTAGGCACACACAGTGGGCAGGCAGCAGCAGATGGCTCGTAGGAGGCAGCTCAGGGCACTAGGAGGCAGGTAAAATGGCTCGTAGGCAGGATCACGTGGGTCTTCTGTGTTACTCACGTGGGCAGCCAGAAACAGAGTGACTGTTAGTTTGCACGTGCAAAATTAGCACGTACACGTGAAATCAGAGGAAAGGGCCTAATCCCGTAAGTTACGTGACACGTGTTGGCCGTTTGGACATTGGTGTTCAGAATCGGGATAAAGGTGTGCGTAGGATAACATTAAAATGTGTGTGCAATTTTTAGCGGACAGATGTGTGGACTTCGGAGTATTTTGGGGTGACACACAAATTGTTCACTACTGTGACAGTGCGTACTTCTTGTTTTGGTGGGGGAGTTGCCTCCGCGCACATGCACGTGTATTTATTTTTTCTTCAGAGGCTAAAGGTGAGTTGCGTATGCATTATTCATACTCTGGGTGCTCCTGTGTATCGCGTACCCCCATTCTCAACATCAGAGTAGCTTCCCTGGGCTTCGCGTATGCATTTTTCGTGTTGGTGGGTGCCACAGCTTACCACGTAACGCATCATTTTTTCACGTGAGCTATTGAGGGGTCGCACACACACATATTTTATATTATGGGTGCCTGTGTTTTACGCGTCTGGTTAATTCTTTCACATGGGGTGATATTGAGCCTTGCCGGAGCATAGTAGTACGTTTAACATCACATACTCGGCCCCCTCACTGAAATTGCCCAGGACAATTGCTTGCTGCTCCTCCCTTTGTACAACTCCAATAGTACCATGAGTGGGAAGGGCACAAGAGGAAGGGTGGCGGAGGTGGCCGTGGTGGCCTGAGGTGTCTGAGGTGTCCAGGGTCAGGAACGTGCAGGGAGTGCTATGCCCCTCACCCAAAAGGGTCAGGCAGATGGAGGTGATGCTGACGTGCCCAGCACCCATGGTCTGGGAGCTGCAGAGGCAGCTGCAGTCCCCACCACCCAGGCTCAGGGACCACCAGCCATGCCTGTAGTGGTCATGGCCCAGGTCCACAGAAATGCTGGGGCAGATGTTGTCCGTGCATCAAAGGGGAAGGGATGGTCCCACAAAACCCATGTCCCCAGCACCCAGGGTCAGGGATCTGCAGGGGCAGCTGCAGTCCCCACCAACCAGGCTCAGGGACCACCAGCCATTGCTATCATGGTCATGGCCCAGGTCCACGGAGACGCAGTGGCAGATGTTGTCCGTGCATCAAAGGGGAAGGGATGGTCCCACAAAACCCATGTCCCCAGCGCCCAGGGTCCGGGAGCTGCAGGGGCAGCTGCAGTACCCACCACCCAGGCTCAGGAACCACCAGCCATGCCTGTCGTGGTCATGGCCCAGGTCCACACAGAAGCAGGGGCAGATGTTGTCCGTGCGTCAAAGGGGAAGGGACGTTCCCACAAATCCATGTCCCCAGCACCCAGGGACCGGGAGCTGCAGGGGCAGTTGCAGTCCCCACCACCCAGGCTCAGGGACCACCAGCCATGTCTGTCGTGGTCACGGCCCAGGTCCAAAGTGATGAAGGGGCAGGTGTTGTCTGTGTGTCAAAGGGTAAGTGATGTGCAGTGAAAGGACCTGGTCCCACCACTGAGGTACGGCTACCTGGAGGGGCTACTACTGTCCCAGCATCAGTGGGTGTTGCCATGGCCCAGGCCACTAGTGCTCCAGCCCCTACTGACCCGAGTGGTCCCAGCCACATAGGGTCTGCACCACCTCCCAAGAAGGCAAAGCGTGCAGTAGCGGAACCGGCCCAATCCCAATCCCAATGCATGGCACAGGAGACCGCCACGTCGAGGAAGAGGAGCTTCAATGATGAAGAAATCTGGATCCTCGTAGAATATGTGGGCGTACACTTCCGTGACATGCTCATGCGGGCAGGGAGCACACATACGCCTGCTAGGCATATGGTCCACTGGCAGCAAGTCACGGATTGCATCAACACCTTGGGCAACGAGAGGTGCACCGCTCGTGAGGTAATGAAGCGGTGGAATGACATCCTCCGTCGAACCAAACAGAAGCTGGGTGCCAACTTCGGCTCTACTCTGGTGACTGGAGGTGGGTCACCACAAGATGAGGATCGCACACCACATGAAGAGACCATCAGTGAGTTGACTGATGTGGAGCAGATCCAAGGTGTGGGAGGCCTGCTAAATTATGAGAAAATGTCCGGTGAGTGATGAAGCGTGTGCATCCTGAATATGTATATGTACATTGTATGAATTGTTATGGTTGTGTAGCACTTCTGCCTGCATTTCTATGACTTGCATGGGTGAACCATGTCATGGTGTACTGACCCGTGCTTGGTGTCGTGCAAACTGCATACTACCAATGTGCTGCACACCGAGATTCTCCTCATCACCACACCTGCTCCCTTCTTTCCCGTCACTCTCTGGCCGGCCTCTCTTGGCCCTCTTCCTGCTCCCACCTGTGATGCTGGATACCTTGGGTTAATCTTCCACTCAACACTCTCCATATCTCCTCACATCTCTGTGAGGTCACACTACCAGCTGTACCTCATCAGAGGTATTCATCCTTTACTCTCCTTCTCCCAGCAGCTCATCACTGTCTCCAGGGCACTGGTTCTCTCTGGCCTGGGCTACTCTCTTTCTTGATCTGACTGCATCAACTCTCTGCCCTCTGCAACTCATCCAGAACAGGACTGCAACAATTGTCCTTGTTTTCAAGCCCAGGTATCGTATCTTTCCAGGACTGTGATCTTGGTGGCACTGGCTCCCAGTGGCTACGATGATTAAGTTCAAAACACTCTGCATTCTCCACAAGGACATCTGGTTCCTCCATCTTCATTCATCCCTCTCCTGCTTCCTCAGGGTCAGTCACTTCTCGTAGCAACGAGTTGCTGTTTGAGGTCTTTTTTCGGCTGGGGCCTTGCTCTGGAACAGCCTCCCTGCCTGCCTGAAACTTGAGGTGAAGCTTCTACGTTTCTGAAAGCACATCTGATTCTTCCTCTTGGGTTGTGCTTTCTCTCCTCCTTTCCCCTGCTGAACTCCTGGCTGAATCTGAAACTGCACTGGTCACCTGGCCACCCTCTGATCTCCAGACCGGTCCTCTCACCCGCCAGTTGCACCCACGCACTGCATTCCTGGCATCCCCTGAACTTGGGGACTGTTTTCTGTATCCCTACAGCCCCCTACCAGCACTTGACACCTGATGTCTGCTCTTGCCCTTCCACTGCCGCCACCTGGCTGTAGTATGTAGTAATATTTATTTTAATCCCAGGCCCCTCCCACTCAGCACCCACCCTCAAGTATCCCCTTCCCCTTTCCCCTGCACTTCAGCAATCTCAATGTCAAATGGCCTCATGAGTTCGGTGTGTGTGGCTTCACTCGATTCCCCCTCCCTTGCCTCATCACACCTTGTAACATTTGTGTATATGCACTTAATGATTCACATATCATGTCATGTCATGTAACATCAGTTGTACATGGCTTTGGGACAGTGGTCGTCAGCAACCGTCTCATGGAAATAGACAGTTCCGTCATGCCTACACAACGTGGCATCTGGGTTTTACATCAGTGATGTTTGTGACTGGACTATGCCAGTCAAGTGCTTGTGTCTGTAGCAGGGGCTATACATCATGCACTGCATGCATTGTTAAGTACATCCACACATGTCCATGGGTGGTTTCATATTACCCATACCTTCCATTTACACTGGCAGCGGGTGGGAGATTGTGCCATGAGTGACATAGCATGTTAATGTGTTGCAGGACACCATTGTGATACCTGTGTGTGTGGGCTATGCTATTTACATGGCTCTTCATGTCTTTTTGTGTCCATGTGCAGGTTATGAGGCACTGGATGCAGAGGAGGAGGGTGAGGTGGAACGGGATCCTGAGCCGCCACTGAGCACCAGTGGAGGATGTGTTGTGGCAGCCCATGATACTCCACTGGTGGTACAGCCCATCCCGGGTATGACTCAGGAGTCCACCTCTGATGAATCCAGTAGCTCTCGTGGTGAACTGGATGAGAATTCCTCTATGCTGTTGCCATTGAGAGCATCAAGTGTTGTGCCTGTTGTAGCCTGTGCATCTGCAGGGGGTAACGTCCCCTCACATGGCCAGTCACTGTTGTCACGTAAGTCTGTGGTGGTTACAACTGCAGAGCCATGCTCCACAGTATTGTTTCCGGGTCCTGGGACAGCCGAGCAAGGGAGGAATGCAGACCTGCAGCCACAGACAGCGGCATCACATCAAGGGCCATGCTCCCTTGGGTCCAGCAGTTGTGGGGCCTGCACACGCAGTGGCCATGTTGTGGCTGGCGATACAGTGTGGAAGTAGTCCATGTATGGTGTTGCACGACAACAGGGTGCTTCCTATGAAATGTTGACTCATGCCATGGATAGGGTGGCCCATTCCATGATACCCCCAGCAACACAGGTAGAGCACCGGCTGCAGGCATTGCGCTCCACATGCCGCTCACACAAGGTGCACACGGAGGCCAGCAACAGGAGCCGATGGGCCGACCTGAGGTCTCTGCAGGCATCCCTGGTTGCAGAGTATTGGGCCCACAGGGAAGCCCGGAGTTGAGGGTTTCGGGCCCTCAGAGCTACACTGGAAGTGCTCGAGGCAGCCTGCAGTGCACAGTATGAACAGCAGATGCAACTGTTGATCTCGGAGGAACTCTGTGCATCCCGTGAGGTGTTGCATGCAGACCTTCGAGGCATCATGTTGCAGATGCACTCATATCAGTCCCGCCTGGCCGATAGCCATGGAGGACCTGGCCAGGGCTATACGTTGTGAACCTCCCTTACCACTGCCACTTTCAGATGCTACACAGGAAGGTGGCGACAGCCCTCCCAGTCCATGATAGCCGTGCGGCCCATTAACCCATGGAGGTGTTTTTCTTTTCTCTACATCCACACATGTGGGTGCTGACATGCACCCTGCCCCTCCACCCTCCTGGGTGGGCCCCTCCTGGTCCACCATGGACATTTTTGATTTTTATTTCCTTGCTTTTCCCCTTGAGGACCTTGGTTACTTTACTGCCTATTTTACCCTAGTTATTTTAGTTGCCGTTCTTGTCCTCACTTGTGCATCTGTTTTTGCTTTGTTCATAGTCCGGCTACTGGGGTTCAGAGCAGGCAATCTGTGCACCTTCCCTTCCCTTGTCTTAACTGTGGTCTATCGTGAATTTATGTAACAGTGTGTTGCCTTCTGTTCCCTACAAGGGCATACGCTGTCGGTTCCAGCTGGACCCATACCGGCTTGTCTCGTGTTAGTCCACTCCTTGTTTGTGCCTTAGGGTCAAGACACAGAAGCCACTCCTGCAATCGTTTATATGGGCTTGCAAGGAGTGGTGCCTGTAAAAGTAAAAGTAACTTACACAGAGGCATTGGGCTTCCCTTATATATGTGGCCAGTCTCGAGTCCAACCTGTGTATACACCCCTAGTGGGATTCATCATTGTTTGTCCCGCGCATGGTTCCCATCCCTTTTTGGTTGGACTTTGAGATCCATCCTTTGTTCCTGTTCCCTCATTGTAATTTACCTTGCACATCTCCATTCTTGTTTGACTTCCTGGTGTATGTGCGTACCTGCACCCTTACATTAGCAGAGACACACAAAACCTACATATGTGCCCTGTGCAACTTACGACACATTGAGGCACTTGTGTAATTATGATGAGTCACTGTCAGACGGATTCACTGTTAGGCCCTGTGTTTGTGGTATGTTGTACTGGAAACTACTGTCCCTGTCAACATTATTATGGATATGTATGAGCGTGTCTTATTTCTGAACTTGTTCAATACATTGTTGGGTGATTTGTGACAGTAGTGTGTTGTATTGGCCATTTATGTATCTGGTTTGGCATTGCATGGCATAGTGTGGCAATTATTTTACATGACGCGTGAGAGGGTTCATGTGACACACCGGCAATTAGATGTGTAGTTTGGCAAGGTGAGAGTGGCATACTCCCTCTTCTATGTGCTCCTTTTGTACACACCAGATTGAATTAGTATTAGTTCTAAGGGATGCACACAATGTAGCACTTCCAATGACACATTCTCAGGGCGGTTTGGTGGACACAGATGATTGTCCCTTTGTCATCATTGAATGTAACCTGGTATGTGCCAGGGCTGTGTGCACTCCACCGGGGTTGAATTTTAGGTGAAAAATTGTACCACATGCTGAGTACGGGCAGCCTTGCCACATGGCCTTTCACCTAGCATGCGCAAGCGACATGCATGTGGTTGGGGATGTGGGGGCACCACCATGTCCACCGGTAAACCACGCCATGTTGCAACATTGTGCAGGACACATGCTGCCACAATGATCCTGCACACTACTGGTGGGGCATATAGCAACTCACCACCAGAGCGGTCAAGGGAGCAGAAGTGTGACTTGAGCACTCCTAATGTGAGCTCCACTATGCCCCTAGTTGCAATATGAGCTGCGCTGTATCTTACCTGGGATGGTGTGGCAGGGTTCCGTATTGGCGTCATCATGTAGGTGCTCAGAGGGTAGGCACTGTGCCCTGCAGAGGTGAACATGTTTGTCATTGGTGTGTATTTGTGTGTGTATGACATGCGTGCATGTGCAGGGGCATTTGTACTCACCAAAGAGCCATGTGGTGCCATGCCTCCCAGCTTCCAGGGCCCGGTGTAGGGGTGACAGTCTGAATATGAAGCTTTCATGGGTGGATCCTGGATAGTTTGCATATACAGAAGTAATGATCCCCCTTGGCATCACATACAACCTGCACGTTGATGGAGTGCCAGTGCTTGCGATTGCGATAGATGTGCTCTGTGGATCTAGGTGGACGTAGAGCCACATGGGGGCAATTGCACCAATCACTTTAGGGAAGTGCACCAGCCCATAAAAATCCTGGACCACGGCCTACCTTTCTGCAGGTGTTCTGGGCATGTAGATGTGCCTGCGGACTGAGGGGCGTGCAGTCATGATTGCCAACACCTGATGTAGGCAGCGTGACTGCGTGGGCTGTGAAATGCCCCCAACTATGGCAATTGTCTGCTGAAATGACACAGTGGCCAAAAAAGGCAGAACATTAAGCACCTTTTCCAAGGGGCTCAGTGCTTGGGAGCACAGGGTGGGTGATGTAAGGTCATCCTCACACTCCGTGACCATGTCTAAAACGATATGAGGTGTAAATCTATACCTGGCATAGACCTGGTCATCAGGCATCCCAAAAAGGTCACTGCTGCGAAAAATGGTACATTAATTGTAGCTGTATACGCGCGCTTTTTTTGTTGTGCGGCCTTTTTATGCATTGGTTTTAGTGCGCGGCGACGCTTCCGCCAGCTTTCGCGTGGCATACGTGTTTCTGGATTATCGCATCTTTTTCAATGCGCCGGAGAGCCCTGTTCAATTCCATGAATGCTGTTTTTTAGCGTGTGTATGGGCGTTGCGAGGAATTTACTGTGGTACTTCCCCCGTTACGCCCACTTTTTTGCTTGTTGTTCCCCATTCCAAGTGTTCTGCCCGCTTTTTAGGTGACTTCGCAGTACCGAACGCCCCTTTGATAAGAGTCTTGCGCAAGGCGCTCGCAGTGTCACAGTGACGTGTTGGACACATGTGGATTCCTCGCAAGTCCCAGGTAAGCCCTGCGCATTGTGTTCCATGAATACACTAACTGCCACTTGCGTCCATTTTTGCGCGCAAGTCCCCCTTTTGCGACGCAATTAATTCTAGGAATGGGGCCCTATATGTCTGTAGTAATCCTCTACAGGCAGAGATGTTGGAAGTTAGTCATGGCCCTCTTACCATATCAGACCACTTTCTAGTGATGATGAGTTTGACACTGGGCCTAGGGGAGGAGGCGATGGACACCCTGACAATAACCATTGAGAGCCAAAGTTGTAGAATCTGAGATTTCCACACAAATTGAAGAGTTTTTTTGTACTTCATTCCTGGATGGGCACGTCCAACAATAACACATGAGATTCCTTCTTGGCAGTAGTGAGCTGTAGGTTTAATGCAATGGCAGACAACCTAGGTGTAAACAGCAACACCGAAAGGGACAACCTTTCCTGATAGTTGTTAGCAGAGTTGGAGTCAATGATTCACAACCGTATAAGGGTACACAGCCGTATAAGATCTACCATACAATGATTTAAACTGGGGGAAATAAAATGCTTTGGGGTTCATTACACGGTAGGCGGTGGACCAAGGTGCTACTAGCACCTTGGTCCATGCCGGTTAAAATACCGGCACCGCTATGGTGGAAAGGGGTATTACCGCCCTATTCCAAGGTTGGCGGTAATTCCCCCTTCCACCATTGCCCTTCCCCATTCCCATATTTGCCCCATAGGGCATAATGGGAATGGGGAAGGTGCTAATTACGGTACCGCAAATTTGCGGTGCCGTAATTAGCACCAAGGTCCCTTAGCGGGTTGGTTTTTAACGCCTGCTACAAGCAGGCGTTAAAGTACCAACCCGCTAAGGGACCTCGTAGTAAGGCAGTAAGGGTTAACGGTCACCGGTACCATTACCGGTGACCGTTAACCCTTACCGCCTACCGTGTAATGAGGCCCTTTGACTAGTTAACAACAAGCTTCCTTGCTTGTGACATCCCGTGGCCTGCATGGATCTGCGTGCTGTCCCGGGCTATGCCCCTCTCTTCTATCGTTTATTCGCACGCTGGCCAGAAATATTAAGTGAACGAGCATGTATTGTACTGCCTACTTGGCTGCTCATAAGCTGAATGCACTATACATTTCTTATCAAACACTTTTTATTGACTTTCAAAAAAGATTGCACAAAATCTAAACCAGATAGCTGGAGGATTTGTAATCCCTCCTGATTTAAGACGCATTATAGGTAAGCAAGAAGAGGGATTTCTCCAATACATCACCAGTGCCTCTACTTTGCTGCATGTGGGTTCAACCGAATAAAAAGAGGGCAGGTTTCAGGGCAGTCACATTGTGGATGCTCTCCATCTCATGCTTGATATACAGCAGTTTAGAAGGGGCACTCAGACAGTCTCAGCATATTTTTCAGAAGCCAACTCTCAGTTGGCTAGATATATGACCACCTGTCTAGCATGCAATTTACACATCTTTTGTGTTGGTGCCACCACTCTCTGCCAAAACTGTTTTTGCAAAGGGAAGGTAATTTCAGAGATCGAGCATTAGGGCCATCATTTTATACATTGTGTTTTGTCTGCTTTCCGCAGTGGCACTTCTCTTGTTTCCAGTTAGCACTCCAAAGACCCCTTCCCTGATTTGTGCAGTATCTCTTGGTTTAAGATGGTCTCAGCTTGCATGGTTGACTCAAGTGGAACTTTCAGGCACCCCATGCAATATAACTATGAGCAAAATAGAGGAATTGCTTAAACCTATGCAGAATCAGCTCTGATCCACCCTTCTATGGATAGCCTCTTCTACTCCCAACTGGCATGTGTTCATCTGAACTTTTCCTCTTAAACAGGTCCTTCACATTCCTGTTCATCACATGGGTTTCTCTGACATCCCTTCAGTTATCAGAGTAAGAGTTGTCATTTTAATACCCTGATCGCCAACCTAAAACCTCAATTTTCATGCTTCAATTTTAGACAGCTGTGAAGTCTTCCCAAAATGTAAATTTACGGGAAACCAGTTCCTTCTTTCTAATATTGAGACTGTCAGTCAAGTGCTATTTCCTCTTTGTTTAGAAAGGCTTTTTTGGTTATCAGTGGCTGCATTTAACTTCAGACAAGTTGTCTCCCTTCATGGTCCACAGGAGCAGTCTGCAGTTTCCCCTGCCAAGCCCCACCCAAAAGCCTCGCTGCACTTCTTTTGAAGAGGACCCTGTATCCCTGCAAGGGCAGAGCCTGCGGGGGTTAAGGGCGCGGGTTATTGTCTCGCATAGGGTGATAATTGCCTGCAGGAGGAGGTTGCTGGGACTAACAGCTGCAGCTGCCAGGAGCTCCACAAGTTCACCAACGGGGGGAGAGGACTCTGCAAGCTGAAGAACTACAGATTACCTGAGTAGGTGAGCAGACATTTAGTGGGGGGGGGGGATCACCATATTGCTGTAGCTGTGTGGCAACTATATATTTGTATGCTTGGAAGGGCTTATTTCAACCAACCAAGACTGTCAAAAATGCACTCCATGATCTCTAAAACCTCTGCAAGCTTTACTTCAGTGCCTTTTCGACATCCAGCAACTCTGCCCACAGTGCCTGCAGTCTCACCCACCATGCTCCTAATCCCGTACAAACGTAAGATCCTAACCCTCAGGAGAAATATTCTTACTGACCCCCTCCCAGACCCCCCCACAGCTCCATCTTCAGGTGTAGCTAAACCCAGACCTACTATTCTCTTAAAAAATGGGGGGCAGAGAATCCAATCGATAAAAATGAATATCCTACCCAAACTGTTGTATTACTTTCAATCCCTCCCGATCTTAGTCCCCAAATCCTTCTTCAGAACATTGGCAAAGACAGTATCCTCATTCATATGGAATGGGAAACCCCCAAGAGTAAGCAGAGCAGTTCTCACATCCCATACCTTGGAGGGGGGTTTAGCGCTCCCACACTTTAGGAATTACTACCATGCGGCGCAATTGTGGGTTCTGAGAGAATGGGTGGGAGACAAACAGCGAACGATCTGGGTGACCCAGGACAGGGCAGTCGCAAGAACACCGGTAGAAGATCTATTATGAAAACTAAAGCAGCACAGACATCCAAACTTACGCATCAGCGAGATCATGAAGGCCACTCTGACCGCTTGGGACGAACAGGCACGGAAGGGGACATTTACTACGGCAACGGCCCCGTTCACTCCAATATGTAGGAATCCGCATTTTCCACCAGGGTTGGAGCAGGGCGCTTACGAGAACTGGAAGGACGCAGGTTGTGGGAAAATCGGGGAAATGTTTGTGGACAAAGAAGTGAGATTGTTCGCCGACTGCAAGTCATTGTGGAACCTAACAAATGCGGATAGATACAAATATGAACAGCTGAGGCATTGGCTGACTACGCCTGAGATAATGCTTGCGGCGACCAGAGAACTAACCGCCTTTGAAAAATGTCTCCTCACTAACTCAGGAGAGAGGAAACTGGTCTCTACGCTCTACAAGCTCATAAACAAACAGAATGAAGACATAAAATGGGCATACATGAAAAAATGGGAAAAGACATTGGGAAAGGATATCACGGCGCAACAGTGGCAGTCGCTGTGGGCTAAAATCCCCAAACTCCAAACTAACACGAGCAGCCCAGACCAGAGAAATGTGGATCAACATAGTTACTCAATGGCACTTCACCCCCGAGAGACTAAAGAGCATGTACCCACGCATGTCAAACCACTGCTGGAGAGGTTGTACAGACGTAGGCACGTGGAGGCACATTTGGTGGGACTGCCCAAAGGGAAAAGGCTTTTGGTCCGAAGTAATATCTGAATTGAAAAAGATCTTTCCGGAGGCGGATCAATTCAGTGTGAAGGTCTGGCTATGCGGACTGAAAGGGCAACACGCCAAAACACTCACTAAGGCACACCGGAGAAGTCTCATGGGCCTTGTCATAGCGGCCTGGGCTACAATTGCACAGGGATGTAAGAAACAAGACCCTCCAATGCTATTTACATGGATACAAAAGGTTTGGTCCCAGATGTCTATGGAAAATATCACACATAAAATTCAAGGTACGCAAGGCTCCTTCACAAAAGAATGGGGAGGAGTACTAGGCTATCTCCAGGCAGACTATATGGCGCAATGGTGCCCACATTCCATTAGAATTACGGACTTATTCACGTCATAATTGATTACGAGGACATTGAAGCAACGAGTTCTCTTCCGGAAGGGGGTCGGTTGGGGAGGCGGGACGGGTTATTCGGGGTATTGTTTGCTTCTGTATTTTTGACTACTTATGAATACAATAAAAATAAGTATAAAAAAAAAATGGGGGGCAGGCTCACAGTCTCATTAGCGAAATTCATCAGTTCCTCTGCTCCTCCAAAGTCCCTGTAAGCCTGGACCCCTGGTGGGGTAAAGATACAAGCAGACTACCAAAGCCAATGACAACTACATCTGAGGCCCCAGTGACAGGGATATGGATGCAGCCTGACACTCTGCACACTGGGACACTGAGGACATGCCCAATGGACCCAACGAACCAGCCAAGACAGCAGTTAGCCAAACACTTCCTGGGGAGCAGCACAGCAAAATGCCACTAGCCCCGGTGAGACTTTACCCACTAGTGGCCACAATAAACCTCAATCTTTATGGCAATGGTATCCCAGTGGCCTGCACAGCCACAACCATGACCACCATGTCCACCAAACCCCCCGCAGCTCTGACTTTGTTCCCAGCTCCAGCGGATCAACACTGACATAATTGACACTACTGGCACCCCAGAGTTTTCTTCAAGGTGTTTGGGGCGAGGGCCGTCTGCACTGATGGCAGCCTGCAGGGACAAATGGTCTCTGTCTGGAACGCAAGACAGCTCAGGGGATCAGTAAGGGGGGCTTCTGTGGTACGACCACCAGGGACCCTGCAAACGGGTCGGCGCTGGTCGAACTAGCAAGGAACAATGACGGCCCTCATCCTGGCACCATCTTCCCCCGCTCCATCCTTCCCCCAGTCCTCTCCCCCCTACTTCAGATCAGTACCAACACCTACCAACAAGCAGCCTGGGTGGAGCAGCCAAGAGGCCCATGTATGTAAATGCAACCTCGTTGTGGCCGAGTTGGCGTTAATCGAAAATGTACTTGGATTACAACTGGATAATTCAGGGAATGGAGGGTCTACGGGGGATTCTCCAATCGTCCAAGAGGAGAAAAAGGGGGACCCCAATGCTTTACTGACCGCACCACTTGCTAACCCCGCCACCTTTCTTAATAATAAACATCACAAATCTGGTAGATTGTGGTGCACTAGCGGTAGCAATGAAAACTGTACAATGGAAAGTGTCCTGCCCGACACCGCGCCCCTGGCCTTTATGGCCCAAGTGGGCAGGGACCAACCTTAAACCCACAAAAGATGACTGTATCCTCACCCCTGAAGACCCCCACTAGGAGAAAAGAGGTGGCCCTAGACCCAATGCTACTATGGGAAAGTCATTTAGTTGAGCTGGCAATGTGCCCTTGAATCAGGCTGGCAATGTGCCCTTGAATCAGGCTTCCAATCATGTTCCCAATTCCAACAAGGTGGAAGTGCCGTTTAGGGGAGGGTCAATATGCCTACACATGGTCTCTAGTATGTCCCTTAATAACTAGGAACACAAGGAAACCCTGGTGAATAAGTGCACTCACTTGCTCCGGGCTGTGCGAGGTTGCCTTTTTGTTACATGGGAGAATATTTTAAGGTGTACTAGGTTGCTTTACCTGGGGGAAAGCACCTACGACTATGTGCAAATTGACTTCAGGGAGCCAAGTGTGGGGAAAACAGACGTGGCTTTGTTAGGAGTTGCCACCCCGCACCAAACACTGTGATCGAAGTTAGAGTGCATCCTGGGAGGAAAATGGGCACCCAACTAACTAACAGCTACTGCTGGCCTGTGCTTCCTGCTTAGATGAAGGAGTCACCAATGGAAAACAAGGATGGACTGTATAATTTGTTATTATTGTTATTTTTGCTGTTGCCTTATTTGTCACAATGTAATTTTATGGCCTTACGGACAAAATAAAGTTATTGATGGTGATGCTATAAGTCACTATACGCTCTCATTTTGGCAGCGCATAAAGCAGTGCTTTGACCAAATGATTTGTGTTTTCAATTGTTTTTTTGTGTATCAGTGTGGTTTTTTTGGTCACAAAATGTTAGTGTTTTTCATTTACATACAATGACCTCTTTTTATATATTCTGGTGATCATAGAAACATTTCTGGCAAAGGAGATTCTATTAGTTAGTTTAAATTCAAACAGAGCTTTCCGGCCAAATGAGGAAGTTCTATTTTTAGATGTTCTCATTCACCACAATATAAAAAGCAACTAGATCAGTTATTTTCAAACAGTTCCGAACAATTCAATAAAAAGTTTCGCAGGAATGTGTATTTTACCTTCGTTGCCATAGCATTGCGATGCCTATTTTCCTGGAGAAACTTCCATATAGCGTCCAGCCCTTGACTAAACACCTCTACTGGGGGCTCCACCATTGGGTTTCCATCCAATTCAAGTGCCTGCAGCTTATTTAGCATGTCCATGTTTCCCGGGAGTTTGGACAATTGATTATTCTGAAGAAAAAGCTTTTGCAGACCTAAAATTGAAAAAGAAGTAAGTAGAATCAAAGGGACGTCTAAACACAGCATAACTTGATTGTGACTTTGCTTTTTTACTTGCGATACAGGCAGATTTTGTATGTAACATATGTCTTGCTTTAACCTTCATATTTGCATAGCCAGAGTATGGACAAATCAAGAAAATCTATTCCACGATCCAAACCTGTATGGCAAACAACCACCTATGTCTGAACGACGAAAAAACAGAGATTCTGCTGGTGGGCACCCCTACCTTACTGGAGAAACTCAGGGAGGATTTTACCTCCTTCCTCATTGACGGCCTACGGATACCAATATCCTCCTCAGTGAAAACACTTGGGGTTCACCTGGACTCTACTCTCTCCTTCACCAAGCAAGTGAGTGCTCTTTCTTCTTCGGCCGCATACACAATGAAACTTAACGCCGCCAGACATTTCCTCTCTCCAGATAGCTGCCTAACCATTGCAAGAGCGATCCTCGGAGCAAGACTCGACTACTGCAGTGTCCTGCACGCTGGAACCTCTCAACACAATGTGAACAAACCCCAAGTCATCCAAAACAACACGCGCTCAGAGCAGCCTTGAATATCTCCAAAAGAGACATTGGGCCTCATTACACGGTAGGCGGAGAACCATTGCGCTATTAGCGCCATGGTTCATGGCGGTAAAATACCGGCACCGCCTTGGTGGAAAAGGGAATTACCGCCCCATTCCAAGGTTGGTGGGGCGGTAATTCCCCCTTCCATCATTGCCCTTCCCCATTCCCATTTTTGCCACATAGGGCATAATGGGAATGGGCAAGGCACTAATTACGGCACCGCAAATAGCGGTACCGTAATTAGCTCCCTGGGTCCCTTTGCGGGTTGGTTTTTAACGCCTGCAAAAAGCAGGCGTTAAATTCCCCAACCCGCAAAGGGACCTCGTAGTAAGGCGGTAAGGATTTACCGGTACCGGTAAAATACCGGTGACATCCAAGGGGGGGGTCTTATAAACAATTGAATGAATCACTGTTTATGGAGATTGACTGGCCCTATGACAAGCTAAAACATTTACCATTTATTCACCAGAAAAGAGCATTTCAAGATAAGCTGAATAAGTGGGATTGGTGCTTGAATGTGGAGCATTTAGCTACCTTGAAAGGGTATGAGGCAGTACTTCACGTTACCCATAGATATCTCAGACCCCAGGTGTCTCTTGCTCACCCCAGCACCTGATGTTAGACGCTTTTTGCTACAACTAAGAACAAATCAGCTCCCCTTGCTTACCATAACTGGACCAAGGCTAAAAATCCCACGTGAATCTAGAATATGTAGAATATGTAAGAAAACAGGAGCACTGGAATCTGCACGGCATGTACTAACACTTTGCCCAAAATTGGGACCGATATACATGAATTTATACGAAAAATGGGTCCACAACCTTGAGGCAATAAAAGATGAGTTCTTTTGGTATGGATGTTTAAATCCATCCACTTTAGGCCTTCAGCTAGCTCTCTTCAGGGTATGGAATCATGTGAAGCCTTTACTTCACTGAAAACCTTATTACCACTTCTTTGTCTATTGCCGTATTGGGTTGAGGAATTATTAATAATCAATAATCAATGATTGAGTTGAACTGTTTTGTTTATGCCCTGTTTTGGTTTGTTTGTATTTTGAGATAAATGTGTGTGCTTTTATTGAGATGTATAAACTTATGAGTTGTGTAAAATCCAATTTTGGATTGTATCACAATAAAGTATAATAATAATAAAAGACCGGTAACGGTAAACCCTTACCGCCTACCGTGTAATGAGGTCCCATATCTCAGAAACCAGAAAAAAAGTTAATTGGCTACCTATTAGGGAAAGGATCATTGTCAAAACTCTTGCCATCACCCACAAATGCCTACCCAACACTGCCCCACAATACCTGTGTCAGAAGATTGAAAAGTCTACATCCACCAGACCAGCAAGGACAATCTATGCGAACCGCCTAAAAACTCAGAAAACAAAAAGGGCAAGAGGAGCTGGTTCCAGCTTCCCCTCAATCACAGCTACTGGAATTCCTTGTCGCCTGACCTGAGAGCAGAGCCTTCTTATGGACCTTTCCATAAGGCACTAAAAACTTGTCTCTTTGCCAAAACAAAACAAACAGACTACCTGTTTGTGCCTATTTGTGTACTCAACTCTGTGTTACCGGTTGCAACAGCGCCCCAATTCCCTTGGTCTTGGGCGCTTTACAAATTTAATAAATAAATAAATACATTTATTTTGTACAGCAATAGAAAACAAACAGGTACCGGCTGGGACAAACAAAGTTCCATTATACTGAAAAAAAGCATCACACATTTTGAACCACAATTTCTTTGCTTTTCAGAGCATACTGTTGAAGTAGAACCAGAGTGGCACATTATTTACAGAAATTGTGACAAATGACTCTTCACTCCTTATACTAAAGTCTGGTCAATCCTGGCAGGGACAGAATACTTCCCAGACAAAGGCGGACGCTCTGATACCACTAAGGTGGCGCAATCTGAAAGCTACATAACATAACAAATTCCAACTTCTCAATTTCGAACCAAAACCTGCCAAACGTGCCTGTCGAGTGGGCCCTTTGGACATTTCCCTGTTGCCCTGTAGGCCAATTTGAGCATGACTACACATTGATATTATTAATTGAGATTATTATTAATTGGCAGTTCTCAGCTTGCTTTGTAATTACAAAATGGCTGATCAACTATGTTTAATTTGAAGTACTTTTTCACTGGTCACTGTCATCGCTTAGTCCCAGAAAGCACACTATACAAAAAAAATACTTTGTTCAAATGCTTCGAAGAATTGCAGCGATCAACATAGAGCACCAAATGCAAGATCAACTCCACTGTGACACCAATATATTCCTTGGCACCCCGGATAGTTTACATGCAAAGGAGTTTAGAGTGAGTTGATGGCTGCATGAAGAAGCGGTGAGGGCAGGAGCAGGAACCCTGCCTTCAATTTAAATCAGGGATCAAAGGATCCCCCTTACTTTCATCTAGTGCTGCAAATGGAGATAACCTACTCGGGTTCACCAGGAGGCTGAGGGAGGATATTTAGGTCTGAGTGTTGGGGTAAAGGGGAGTCATGGTAGGCAAGTGACAAGCTAGTTAAAGCGCAAACAAACACTGGGCTAAAATAAAATTACACTCTTGTTTTAAAGGGGTAACTTGAACAGTGCACAAATCACATCATAAATAAACATAACAATATAGAAATCACTAGAGTAACATGTTAAATATTGTATGATTGTAGCTTTATTAGCCCCATCCTGAAAGGAAGCCTCTGCTTACCAGCATGCAAAGTAGTGTGAACTTAAAATAAATCTAATATAGGTTTTAAACAGAAAGGAACACACTGAAAAAATGCACAAAATGCACACTATGATCAAATGCCTTTAGTCATTCCACACAGCAGGCATCTTTATGTATACTTTATGTATACATGTCCATATTGTCTGTGCTACGCCACCGGTTCTCTCTTTCCCTTGCCTCACACATAGACTGCATAATGTGGGAAAAGTAGGATATGTTTGCTAGTAATTTGAGCTATATTGACATTTCCTAGGTTTATGATGGAACAGGATGGGGCGATCAGAAGGGTACATCGGAGTACATTTTTTTTTTTTTTTTTTTTTTTTTTTAAAGATTTTTATTGATTTTTCAACACAAACAACGATACAAACCAAACAGCAGTGCAATAAACAATATTCCAATAAACATTTAACCATTAGTGCGCACTACTCCCCTGATCCCTCCCCCCTCGCGAGCCATTTTCCATGTCTTGTTCCGCTTCTGTTGCACATGAGCGAGCATCGTCATCATCTGGATCTCCCGAAACCCCTGTCCCGAATATGCAGGATATCAATGTCTTCCATGCCATCAAAGAGCCCAGTTCCTCCTCCCAAGACATACAACTCGCCTCTTGCCACACCGCTGTCTCAGCCTCCGCCCATTTCTGTAGGTCATTCCACCACACCTCAACCCGTGGCTTGCTACATTTTTTCCAGCCCATGGCTATTCGTCGTTTGGCCAGCACATACGCTAAGTCTTTCAGTTTGCTTACATGTTTCTGCTGCCGAGGTCTGGGAAACCCACCCAGAAGGCATGCCCAGGCGGTGTCTATGGCAAACGTGACCCCTCTCTCTCTCAGCTTGCGCGCCGCCTCCGTCCAGAACCCCTCAATCACTGGGCACGCCCAAAACATTTGCGTCATGTCCGCATTTTCTTCGTCGCATTTGGGGCACGCCTGTCTGCCTGCATTCCGAAATTTGGATATCCTCAGAGGGGTCATGTACGCTCTGTGCGTGACGTACAGTTGTATTTGCTGCAGTCTGGCATTTCGAGACACTTTCCTGTGGTACCCCAAAGCCCGTTCCCACATCCCATCTCCCATTTCGATCCCCACCTCACTCTCCCATTCCAATCGTAGGCATGTCAGTTCCTTCCCAACTTTCGACATCACCATCTCATACAGCCTAGAAATTTCATGTCCCCCTTCCGTTGTATCATATATCCCCGCCATCGTAACCTCCGATTCGTCTGCCATGATATTCTCAGGCCACAGTTCCCGAATTTTCTTCCCCAATCTGTGGTATGTAACATATTGGCCTTCGTGCAATCCAATCTCCTCGCTAAGTTCCACAAACCCCTTAATAGCACCCTCCTGCCACACATCGCCCATTGTCACCAACCCCACCGATTCCCAGTAGGTCCTAATAATCTCCCTCAACTGTCCATCCACCCCCGCCAGGGCAACCAGTGGAATTTGCGGAGAACACGGAAGTGGGTCACCCATCATTGTACATGCCCGTCTCCACACCTTCCACCCCAGCTTCACCATCGCCGGGTACCTTCTCGTGACAGCCTCGGGCAACCAAATGACCTCCTTTAAGAAAAATGGGGCACAATCTTGCCCGAATAGTCTGAGTTCTGGGGTCTCTTCGTCGGACAGCCATTTAGACACAAACTGTAGTTGGCTCGCTATGTAATACGCCTCAAAGTTTGGGAGTTTGACTCCCCCCTTTTCATGAAAGTTCTGTAACTTCCAGAGCGCTACTCTGTTACGAGTACCATGCCACAGAAACTCTCTGCAAACCCCATTTATTTTAGTGAAAAAACCCTTAGGGATCATGTATGGGATGTTGCTAAAGTAATGTAGCAGCCTAGGCAGAACTACCATCTTGATCATCGCCCCACGCCCCATCATCGCTAGGGGCAACTTCTGCCAAAAGCTCATACATGCGCGTATCTTCTCAACAGCCATCTCTGTGTTGCGCTTGTATTCTTCCTCCACCGTGTGGTAGATATCTATTCCCAGGTAACGGAATGTATTGACTGACCAGGGCACCTGGAGCACCGGCAGCCGCTCCGTGGGAACACCCCTATAGCAGCCCAACGGGAAAATGTACGATTTCTGGGGGTTGACCGCTATGCCCGACAACCTCGCATATCTCCCCATCACGTCCAGGATATATTGTAAATTCTCCTCCGGATGACTCAAGTACAATAACAGGTCATCCGCATACAGGGATATCAGATGGTTTTCTCCCCCCACCTCAATGCCCACGATATCATACTGCTGCCGCAAGTACAGTGCCGGAGGCTCCAGGGCCAAGATATACAACATCGGGGACCAAGGACACCCCTGTCTAGTGCCTCTACTAAGCTGCCATCTCTCGGATATAATCATGCCCGTCCGAACTCTAGCCAGCGGAGCGCTGTACAGCAGCTCCGCCCATCTAATATATCCTGGTCCCAGTCCGTATTCTCTCAAGGCCGCCAGCAGCCACTTCCAATTAACCGAGTCGAAGGCTTTAACAGCGTCCAACGACACTATCGCCATTTCCCCATCACTGTTAGATCCCATTTCAATCACCCGGTGGAGTCGTCTATGGTTTTGGGCAATGTTTCTCCCCGGGACATATCCCGTTTGGTCCGGGTGTACCAGTTTGCCTATCACCCTCCGCAGTCTGTTGGCCAGGACAGCCGTTAGTATTTTGCTGTCCTGATTCAGCATAGATATTGGTCTGTACGACCCACAACTATGCCCGGGTTTATTAGGCTTAGGGAGCGGTATAATAATCGCTTCCCTGAGCGATTCCGGCAACCTCCCCTTCTCGAACGCCTCATTAAGCATATCAAGCATCGGGGGGAGTACTTCCGCTCCAAAAGTTTTATAAAATTCACTGGGCAGGCCGTCCGTTCCTGGGGTCTTGCTAGTGGGTAGCTGCCGGACGACCGCCTCCAACTCCCCTAGTGTTATTGGGGCATCTAGTTCCTCTCTTTCCTCCGTGCTTATCCTGGGCAGCCCGATATCTTGCAGGGTCTCCAACATTTCCTCCCGGTCGCCGCCACCCGGATCCCCATACAATGCTTTATAGTAATTTACGAATTCCTCATTGACACCCTCCTGGGTATCTATCTGCTCCCCATCCTCTCTAATTATTGTCCTAATCGGGGGCCTCGGGGTTTCTCTTTTATATAACCATGCCAAAAGACGACCCGTTTTATCTCCTCCCGCATGTTGCCTTTCAATATACTTTTTGTAATTTAGATTACAGAGCCTCCCCCAATGTTCTGTACACTGCTGCTGCAGTTTAAGCACCAGTTCGTTATCTATATGCTCGCTCTTCAGCACCTTTTCCAGCTCTCTCTCCGCCTTCTGTAAATCGACCAGGGCCCCATTCTGCAAACCTTTCGATTTAGCAATCGCCACCCCTCGTACCACAACCTTAAAGGCCTCCCACAGAGTTCCCGCCGAGTCAACGCTGCCAGTGTTGGTATCGAAATAGCTAACTATTTCCTCCCGCATGTCTTCCCTAAAAGCCTGGTCTTTAAGCGCCTCTGCGCGCAGGCGCCACGTCGGGATCCGCGCTCTGGGGCGGCCATATTGCCATCCCACCACCATAGGCGAGTGGTCCGAGAGGACCCTCGCTCTATATTCCGCACTAGACACATCCCCCAAGACGTCCGACGTGGCAAAAATATAGTCTAGCCTAGTGTGCAACCGCTGCGGGGCCGAGTAATGCGAGTACTGTCTCTCATTGGGGTGCTTGGTCCTCCACACGTCATCGAGCTCAAAGTCCCGCAGCAGCGTCCGCAGCACCCGGGCTGCCGGGGCGGGCCTAATCACCTTATCGTCGGATCTGTCCATCCCCGGGTCCAACACACAGTTAAAATCCCCTCCCCAGAACACCGCACTCCCCACACACCAACTCAAGTTGGTACTCATGGTCCGGAAGTACTCTGCCGTGCCCTGGTTCGGGGCATACGTGTTCACTACACACATCTCTCTGTTCTCGACTACCCCTCTCACCATAGCCAGACGCCCCTCAGTATCCACACGTTCCTGCTGCAGTTGAAACGGGACATGCGGCGCCACCCAGATCAGCACGCCTCTAGCATAAAATGAGTACGCGGATCCTACCACCGTTCCACCCCACTTTTTCTTCACCAGCTCTAATTTGTCTCGGGTCAAATGCGTCTCTTGCAGTAATGCGACGTCTATCTTTTGTCGCCTCAAGTACAACATAACTTTGTTCCGTTTAAGATAGCTATTGAGGCCCCTGACGTTCCATGTCAACAATTTTAGCTCCCCCATGATGTACTGATATCTTGCACTCTCCCCCCCGACCATCCCTGCTCGTTCATGCTATCCAGAAGTCTCATCCAAAATCTTCCCTCAGGGCTCGCGATCCCGTTCAAACCTCCCAACACTATGTACACCCCAACTGCCCCCACACCCCCCATTCCCCCTGCCCATCCCCTCCCCCCCAACTCCCTCCCCAACTGTTGCCCAGCTCCATCCCGGAAACTCAGGCCCCCCCACATCTAGTTCCGGCTGTTACACACAGAGCCCAGTAGGGTAAAGTCGCCCTAGCGGCCACTTAACTAAGAAATACTAAACGGGGGTGAATGGACCAGCCCTGAAAGGCTCCCATGTACGACAACAATTACAGTGCAAACAGTGCATTTAACATCCAGTTCCAGGCCCGACCTCCCCAGGCCATAGCAATAACTATAGTCAAGTCCCATAGTCTCCGGCAACACCCTCTCTCGTCGTAGAGCACTTATCTCTCATTGCCACCTTCATCCACCCGGACCTCCGACTCCTGGGGGCTGCCCTGCATGTCCAGCCAACCCATGGCTTCCTCCGGTGACTCAAAAAACAGGGATCTATCATTGTGGATCACCTTTAATTTGGCCGGGTAGAGGAGCATATATTTCTTCCCTGCCTCTCTCAATCTTCTCTTGACCGCCCCGAAGTTCATCCGACTCCTCTGCACCATCATGGTGTAGTCTGGGTAGGCCGTTATAGTGGCCTCCCCCCTTTTGATGGTTCCTCCTTTACGAAAATGCTCTAAAATCCTTTCCCGGTCACGGTAGTTAAGGATTTTGGCTATCATTGGCCTGGGCGGACCGCCCGGTGGAGGCCTCCTAGCCAATGCTCTATGTGCTCGCTCCACCGCAAAACCCTGCGACAGCGCACCCCCGGTGATCTCTTGGAGCAACATATTTTCAATGAAGTCCGTGGGGTTATGACCCTCCAATCCTTCCGGGATGCCCACAACACGGATATTGTTCCTTCGGGCGCGCCCCTCCGCTTCTTCGGCCCTGTTCTCCAAGTTGCGTACTTTCTGTTCCAAAATATGCAGGTCGGCCTTGTGTGAGGCACAATCTGCCGTGTTGGCGCTGCCCTCCTTTTCCAGACTCTCTGTGCGCTCCGATAGGGCCTTCACATCCTGTCGAAGTAGGTTCACCTCCTCCCGAACTTCTCCGACTTTGAGGTCGAGCGCTGTTTTCAGGTCCGCCACCACCATTTCAAGCTTGGCCTCCCAAGCGCTTTTCAAGTCCGCTTTCAGTTCAGCGAGAGCAGCTAGCACGTCCTGGTTTGGGCTAGCCGCGGCCATGGGTGGCTTCTCCTTGGTCCGAGCACTCTCTGGGCCCGTCGGTGTCTTGGTAAACTCGTCCAATGTGGGCTGTTTTGCTCTCTGTCTGACGGCCTTATTCGCCATTCCACAGCCGCTGTAAGCCGTGGGCCCGTACACGCGACCCCGTCGTAGGATCAGCCACTATCCGAGTGTCCCCCAAAGGTCAGGGCCAAAGCACGTAGTCCGTTGCACCAGTCAGCTCAGGCGGGTCCTAGTGCTGACCGCCGACCGTCGCCGACCGTTTCCCAGGCCCGCGTTAGGTCATCGGTGCCCACAGAGACGCGCTGACGCTCTCCCAAAGGCTTATCTGTATCTCCACGGCCTGCACCGCCCACGTCGCCGCCGATCACCGCGAGGGTGTTCCATTCAACGCGTTTGTGTCCCCTCCATTGTCCGGTGTGGCCGCCATTTTCACTCCGTCCGGTCCGCGACTCCAGGAACTTCGATGGCATTTATCTACCGTTGCCGGGCTTGTGGAGGTTTCAGCTCTTCCATAGTTGTGCAGCTCACATTCATGGACAGGTACTCTCGTTTCTGGCCTGCGGGAGTTAGTGCCAATGCACTATTGCACAGGATGGATGTAGGATCTCCGGGAGCTCTCCCAAGAGCGCGTCCTCTCACATGGCTTCCAAGCCACGCCCCCTGTACATCGGAGTACATTAATGCTGATGTACCTTTATCGTTGAAAATCTATAAATAAAAAGATTTGGAAAAAATAACCCCCAGAAATACACATCTTTAAGTATTGCGAAAACAATACTGCCGTTTTTGTATGGAATATTAAACGTAAGAAAAACAGCAACAGGTTTGATGCCATTTGGGGTAAAAATGAAGAAATGAAGACTGGAGGTGCAGGATCAAATGTGCGTTATTCAAATTTGTTCAACTTTGTATAGAAACCTACAGAACATCTTAGCAGAAAATCCACAAGGCACAAGCTAACTCTGTGATAACTCTCACTTTTTGAGGAGTAAGCCGAAGATATGGGTTAGATTGAAAGAATTAAAAGTGGTTGTTGAGGGGGTGTGGCCTGGAGTGCCAGCGATAAGGCAGCTCCATTGATGGCCTCCGAATGGGTCCGCGGCTATGATCGCAATCTTACCGGTTCCTGCTATGCCTGCTGCCGTTGCCTCATGGGATAATGCGGCGGAACAGCTCCTGCACCCAGTGTTGTAGCCCAGAGCCTAACGCCTTCAAAATCGTTGAAAACGCGGCATGGGAACATTCCTCGAGTGTTCCCCGCCGCGATCCAAGATGGCGGCCGCGACTTCAGACCCTCACCACCATGGCCCGATATGGAGGTGCGGCCCACCTCCGGCGCGCATCGACGGCGCATTGACAGCGCCTTCTCCCCCCGCCCGCCAGCTTCCCACGGCGCTCAGCTGGGGACTGCCTGGAGCTGCGGCTGGCCCTGGACCCCAAAGTAGACCCGGCACCTTTGACGCCCTCCTGGCCGGACTCCGTGAACCGGAGCACTCCGGCTCCCCTTCTCACCCGGGCCTTTCAGCGCAGAGGATCCCGCTGCGGCTGCTCCTGCCCTCTCCCGAGTCGCTCCAGCTGAAGCCTGGGCTCCGACGGGGCCCCGCCGCCCAGCTTCCGGCACCCTCCCGGCTGGCGGACTCGGCATGCCTGTAACTGCTGGGCTCCCTCCTGGGGGAGGGTTCCCGGCCACCACCTACTACAAGGCCTCGCCCCCTAGAGAGGGGGACACACCAGGTGAGCTCCTGCTGCCCCTCATGGTGTGGGACAGGCTTCATCTCCTTCGGGTCGGAGCCTCCTGAAGCCCTGCCTCCCACCTCTTCCTCTGGCGCTGGGCCCCCGTGCTCTCTGCAGCTCTCCACCGCGGCCGAGCCCGCCATCAGCTTCCTCTTGGGGGGCCCGCTACTGGGAGCCTACCGCCCTTTTCAGGGCCCGCTGGAATGCCCCCCCTACTTTTATTTTTATTTTATTTGTTTATTTATATAGCGCTAAAGCCCGCAGGCATCAGAGCGCATTCCAAAGAGACAGGACAGGTGATTACAAAAAAACGGGACAACAATAGACACACAAAAGATCATCTCATGGGAGGCTGAGAGAGGTCGCTAATCCAGTTTATTTAAAGAGTAGGGTCTTTAACTTCTTTCTGAAGAGTATGTAGTTGGCTTCTAATTTCAAAGATGAGAGCCGGACAGCCTACTGGCTGAGGCTGTCCGGCTCTCCCCGCTCCGGGTCATTAAGGCCCTGATCCTCCAGCTGTTGCCCCCCAGCAGTGGAAGTAGCACCCCTGCCCGCCTTCTACCCTCGGCAGCCGAGGAGAGCCGCCCTCATCACCATCACCCTGGATTCCGGCTGCGGAGGATGAGTTGTGAGTCTATAGCCTCTTACCCCGTGCAACTTCTCCACTACGGCAACGCCACCATCCCTTGAAGGCACAGACACACCTCCTGCCCACGCAACCTCCTGGGGCACCCCAGCCCACTCCACCCTCTGCTACCGCCACCTATGAATCTGGTAGCTATTGGCGGAGATTGCAGCACATCGCCACTGGGCCAATTCCTTAGAAGTCGCCTCCTCATTCCGAAGCATGACCAAAGCACTGAAGCCCTCTAAATCTGCTGACATTACTACCATGCTGCTGGCCCCGGAGAGGGGAAAGAAAACGGATCCCCCCCAAACTTACACCCCAGAACGCCACTGATGACAAAGGAACGCTTGCAACCAAGGAAGACCTCCAGGCCTTCATGTCCGATATTAAATCGGAATTTAGAACCTGTATGACAGAACTCACTGCCAAACTAGAGCAAACAGAATAACAGGTCGGCAATATTGAGCACAGGATGGAGGAGGCTGAGGAATTGGCCGTGGATCACTCTAACTCACTGATGGAGATGCAACCCACCATCCAGACACTAATGGATCGAACCGAAATCCTTGAATTCAAGCAGGAACATATGGAAAATCGCTCCCGGCGCAACAACCTACGCATCCGAGGGGTGCCCTCATAAATCTCTGAGAAGGAGCTCCCCTAATACATAAGCACCTTCTTCCAGTCCCTGCTGGCGGATCTGGATGAGTCTCAGCTCTGACTTGACCGCACCCACAGGATCCGCCCCCGTCGGGGATCTGACACAGACCCCCTCCGGACATAATCACGAGAGTCCACTTTTATACCACCAAGGAGGCCATCTCGGCGATAGGCCGCTCAAAGGTTGAACTCTCCTTCCAGGGCTCCCCACTGCAAATCTTCCAGGATCTATCCCCTCTAACCCTCCAAAAGCGCAGAATGCTCCGTCCTCTCTCGCTCTTCCTCCGAGACCAGCAGATACGATATCAGTGGCTGTTTCCTACGGCACTACAATTCTCGTACAAGGGCACCCCCTGCACCATCAGCCACCTCGGCGATGTCGCATTTATCTTATGCCCGGACTCCCCCGGAGGCACAAAACTGTCCTTCCTGAGCCGAGCAAGACTTGCCCCCGGATGCAGTTTTCCCCAAACCGAAACGGGCTCCCTGGTCAAGGGTGCAGAGAACCCGCAAACCCAAATGACGACTTAGGACACTCCTGAAGAACACATAGCGTTGGAACCATCTAAACTCCCAGAAGCTTGCCGCAGATCCCATGCGGTCCATACCCTCCTCCAAGGTGGATGTCACCATATTACCCCTGGAGAGAACCTAAACCATGTTGGCCGGGTTGCCCAATGACGGCCTCGGCGGCTGGGGGAGGCACCAACAGTTTAAAATCGGTCCCCCCGGCCACAGTTTGGACCTCCCGTTGGAGGCCGATGTCGGAAGTTCAGATCTCCTGTTGGAGATTATTTCTAAAACCTTCAGCCACAGGAGAACCCAAACCTGCTGATTCCTCGCAGCTATGGCTAAACTAACTCTTCCCCAATCCTCCCCCCCACAGCAAACGACCTCGGAGAGCCAACCCCCGCATCTAAGACTAAAGTTTACTACTCTAAATGTCAGGGACTTGAATTCCCCCCCGAAGAGGAAATCCATTTTACAAAGACTGCAAAGCGACGGGACTTCAATCGCTTTTCTGCAGGAAATGCATCTAATCCCAGCAGACTTCTCTCGTCTGCGAAGCAGGCTCTTTCCCATACAATTTTTGGCATCCAACGGAACCAAAAAGGGAGGTACCGCCATTCTCTTTGCAACAGGCCTGAAGCCCCAGATCCTCTACGTGCTACGATGCCAGGAGGGTCGTTTTATGGCAGTCAAATGCATCATCCTGGGCCAACTTTACACCCTCATCTCAGCCTACGCCCCGAATGAGCACCAGGAAGGGTTCTACCAAGATCTGGAGGATTCCCTCCTCCCATTCATCGAGGTGCAAGTCGTTATTGGAGGAAACTTTAACAGGGCCCCGGACCCCCTCAGAGATAGATCCCACCCTCCAACACCCAGGGATCTGAAGTTGGCAACGGCCTTGCTCCATTTGTTTTGCACGCTCAACATTGTCAATACCTGGAGGTGCTATACCCGGAAGAGAAAGACTTCATCTTCTATTCGTATGTGCCCTGTGCCTTCTCCAGAATCGACCTGGTGCTGGCCTCCCCCCAGATTCTGGCCTTCACAGACGATGTTACGATTGGCCCCGGGATCCTCTCGGACCATGCTCCAGTCTCACTCACCCTCTAGACCCATGACCCGGATCCTCCTCCTTGCCGTCAGTGGAGCCTACATGACCCTATTCTGGGGGGCATGACAGCGAGAGACACAATTGCCAGAACAATAAAAAACTGTGGAAAACCGCAACGAGGACACCTCCCCGGCTAACACCTGGGACGCCATGAAAACCGTGCTTAGAGGGGAACTGATCGCCCAAGGCGCTGCATTCCACAAACAGAAGCAAGCGACCTGAGCTGCCCTGGAGGCTGAAGTCTGTGAAGCCGAAGCCATCCATAAACGATCCATAAACGAAAGGGCTGGTCCCTGAAATCTTACAAGTTCTTACAGATGGCAAGGAAGAGGCTTGAGGCGCATTACACTGATGCCACAGCAAACTTGCTTACTAGAACCAAACAATGGTATCATGTCCATAATAACAAGGCCAACAAGCTGCTGGTTAGTAAGCTGGCTAAGGCGGAGAGCCATATTGCAAAATTGGGTACTCCCAGTTTTTTGTTTTCGGGGGGCTGAGTGGGAGACTGATACGTGGGAAGCAGGGGGTGATAGGTCGCCTTCCCCTACCTAAAGACCCTGAGTCGCACCAGGTTAAATCCAAGGTAATCTTATATAATTTTAAGATTACATATACCACACCTAAATAATGACATCTAATTAACACAGATCTTTACTTTTTATTTTCCGATTTATTTATCAAATCACAAATGTATAAAAACAAAAGACACCTAAATCTATAAAGACAAACTGTGCTAATCACTTACAATCTAGCTGGTGAGAATCCACCAGGCCTATCAGGATGTCAGATTCCATCCAGATAGGTAACGGGAAAAAACAGTATGTATTACTGCAGAAATAAACACAGATGATTACAAGGAAGAGTCAAAAGATATTGGAGTCTCCCAACTACTAATGTATGACTTGTTAATAGGAACTGTTTTATCTTTTTGATTCCTATCTCTCACACTTAAAAAGTGTAATAGGGCAGTTGGCGTGTACGAAGCACCCCGCAGCTACCCCACACCAACGCAAGTTAATTCAAAACAGAGTGGTTAACAAACTAAATGCAGCACTAGATCACCCGCTCTGGCCAAAAACCTTTGAGGCATACATTAGTAGTTGGGAGACTCCAATATCTTTTGACTCTTCCTTGTAATCATCTGTGTTTATTTCTGCAGTAATACATACTGTTTTTTCCCGTTACCTATCTGGATGGAATCTGACAAAGTAAAGATCTGTGTTAATTAGATGTCATTATTTAGGTGTGGTATATGTAATCTTAAAATAATATAAGATTACCTTGGATTGAACCTGGTGCGACTCAGGGTCTTTAGGTAGGGGAAGGCGACGTAAGGCCGAGAGCCAACACTCCATCCTAGGTCTTCGCAACCCACAGGGGACGGTCCACTACGCGGAGCACGAGAAAATACGACTAGCAGTCGCCCACCAGTCGGAAATAATGACGGCTGTCACGAGGGACCTAGACAAGCAGTACTCCTACATTAAAGAGGCGGCTCTCCCGCTCCTGACGCCGGAGGTAAGAGAAGAACTTGAAATGCCCATTACAAATGAGGAAGTGGAAGAGGCCATAAAAAGCCTGAAACCTAAGGCCCCTGGCCCAGACGGATTCACCACCCGATTCTATAAACTCTTCTGCCCCCAAATAGTGGCCCCATTAGCCCGCCTTTTCAACTCGTTCGCGGCCACTGGAACGGTCACCCCAACAATGCAGGAATCCATCACAGTTCTCATTCTGAAGCCTGGAAAGGACCCCCAAGAAAATTGCTTGTACAGACCCATCTCTTTGTTGAACCTAGACACTAATATATACTCCAAGATCCTGGCCAATCAACTCCACCTGTCCTCCGAGCATTATAGACCCGGACCAGACGGGGTTTATAAACCACAGATCGATGAAAGACAACATCCGCAGGGCACTGGACCATATAGAGTTTGCCACTCAGAATTCCCAGCAGTTGGCCCTGCTGGCATTGGACGTAACTAAAGCTTTTGACAAGGTGGACTGGCCCTATCTGCGTCTCACCCTTGAGGCCTTTAGCTTTGGGCCAACCTTCAGGAGGATGATCCTAGCGAACTACCAAGCCCCTAAAACCCAGCCGAGAATTAATGGCTGCCTGTCGGACCCAATCCCTCTCACATGCGGAACGAGACAGGGATGCCCACTATCCCCCCTGCTTTTCGCCTTGGCCATGGAGCCGTTGGCCCAGCGAGTTCGCAAAAACCCTCAGATCAGTGGCCCAAGGACCAGCACCATGCAACACAAGATTGCCCTCTATGTGGATGATGAGTTGCTAACCATCACAAACATCAAAGCCTCCATGAGGACGGCCCTGACGGAAATCCGGGGCTTCGGGGAGGTAGCAGGATTCGCCATCAAGTTCCAAAAATCAATAGCCCTCAGAGTGGGCCTGAGCCCAGACGAGAGGGAGGCCCTGGAGAAGCAAAGCCCGTTCCAGTGGAGCACCCAAACGATCCCATATTTGGGGGTTCAGATCCCTGCTCACCCAACAAAAGTTTACCAGGCTAACTTTCCCCCACTCTTCGAGGAATTGGAAAGGGACCTTACCCGCTGGCGGACGCGGGAAATCTCTTTGTTGGGCCGCATAACGACATGCAAAATGAACCTTCTCCCCCGCTTCCTTTATGCCCGCGCCTCCCTCCCTACCTTAATCCCTCTTCCCCCCCTTACAGAGGCTCCAAAGGAACATTATCGACTTCATCTGGAGGGGCAAGAAAGCGCGGATTCCTCCGAAAATAATGGTGGCCAGTACGAGACTGGGAGGGCTGGGGGTGCCAGACTTCCGTAAATACCACATAGCAGCACATATGGCCCACCTTCAAGCATGGGGACTTGCCACAGGTCGCCCAAAATTGGTAGAGATCGAACAATCCCGCCTTCCCCTCCCTCTTCGCTTCCTCCCGTTTATCCCCACCGCCTTACGCCGGAGCTGGCCAGATGTGTTGACTGCCACGAAACAATCGATGAAGGCGTGGGAGTGGGCCTGCAGACATAGGGACATCCCAGGAGACTTGAGCGCACTCTCCCAAATCTTCCTCAACCCAGCCTTCTCCCCGGGAGCTCACCCAGCGAACTTCAGGAACTGGGTCGCAGGAGGCCTTGAGACGCTTTGGCAGCTCTTCGTAGGGGACACCCCCCTCGCCTTCGAACAATGTAAAACAACCTTCCGGCTAGCGGAAACAGACAGATTCGCCTACACTCAACTAAGGCACTGGTGCTCCCACCCCCAGACCCGAGTGGCTGCAACTCGACCCCTTACTCCACTAGAGCTTACAGTGAATGACCTGCCTGCCTGGGGAAGGATTTCGGCCCTCTATAAACTACTGCAAGAAGACCCCTTTCACGCTAAACCCTCCTATATGTCCCAATGGGAGGCAGACCTGGGTCATGCCTGAGAAGACCACACGTGGGTGGACATCTGGACTAGAATGCGCACATCATCCCGCTGTATCACTAACCGGGAATGCACCCACAAACTGCTCTTGCGCTGGTACAACCCCCCCCTGCGACTCCATCATTTTCAGCAGGCCCTGGACCCCCACTGCTGCCGTCTCTGCGGTCACCCAGGATCCTAATTCCACATGTGGTGGACCTGCCCTAAGGTAATGGAGTTCTGGACCCAGTGCCTTGCCACCATAAAAGACATTACTCAAGTGGCTATTCCGCAAACGCCCAAGCAGGTCCTCTTAGGGATCCCGCTCCCAGACGCTTACCCGAGAACAGGGAGGGGGGGGCCATGTTGATATCCCAATTTTTGTTGGCTGCCAAAATCACAGTGGCCCGCACCTAGAAGTCCGTGGAAGGACCCCTGATGACCCTATGGTGGGTTATACTGATAGGTGAAAAGGTAATGGCAGCCAAAGCAGGACAACTCCACCGATTTACCAATATCTGGGCACCAGTCCTAGATTATGACCAGAACTACCCGGCCCCGACCTACAAGCCACGCTTGATCGCGAGAGCTCTCCACTCTATGGGTACTCCTCACCATCTGGTCAGGCTGAATGAGGCCCAGGAACAATGCCCCCGGGGAACGCAGGGGGTGGTAGGATGGGATATTATGTTTTATACGCTCTGTGAGGTAATAAGTAATGTTACTATGTACGTTCTCCTGTGCGCTGTTTCATAAATAAACAAGTAAAGAATTTTTTTTTTAAAAAAGTGGCTGTTGAAAAAACGATGAAGGTTTGTCATAATGCCTTACAAGAGGGGATTTCTTTTTTGTGTTCACTTAATTACACATTCACTAGTTGATGTCTGTTACATATTTTTGTAACCTGAGGGATAGCCTGTGGTCGGGCAGGACGTAAAGGCTGGAATGATATTTAGTAGGGTAGTCCTGACCTCATACATTTAAACTGCAGTTCTAACACATCTCCATATTGTGTTTAATCCATCTTCATAAGTATGCATCATAGGAGGAAAGTACAAATCCAAATTCTGGAAAAACTGCAAAAACAGTTGTTGAGACCTTTATTTACTTAGGTCGCATATTTCAGCATGGATAATTCAATATTGATGGCTGAAAAAATTACACATAGGAAGAACAAACAATCAACAATTAACCTGATCACCAGCTCGGTGAGGTTTGTAGAAAATACAGGACATATATGTTAACAATGTTTAGTGCATGTTTGAATAGCATTACATGTCCACTGGTGACAGGAGGTCACTAAATTAAGCCTGTTATAGTCCATACAGTGCAGAATTCAAAAAGTGACTTTTTAGCACTGTGCCAACATTTCCAAAAAGGCACGTTTGTAAGATTAGTATAGTGTGTTATCTCCACACTCCTATACTGGTACTGTGTTATGTTGCCTGTGTGCAGTGTTACCAAATATTACTTCATATTTGTTAACCCATTAATGTCTTGTCACAGTTACAACCAATATTTGCACAGTACAATGTTATTTGCTTCAAGAAACCTAAAAATAGGGTCTGCTGAGAGGCGACGTCAACATTAAGGTGGTAATGAAGATTCAGGTCATAGGTCTGTATGATGTGAGGGCCAGACACGATGACGTGGGACCTTTCGGCTGTAAGAGGGTGGCAGCCTTCTTCTGGGGCCAGATCAAGCAGGCCTCCCTATGATTAAAACACAATGGCCCTCATTACGACCCTGGCGGAAATCGTGGTGCAAAATGCACCATGGAGCACGGCGGAAAGCTGCCGATAGCGCCATGGGGGTTGGCGGATTTTCCGCCCCATTCCGACCTTGGCGGGGCGGTAAATCCCCATTCCCCATTTTACCCTTCCCCATTCCCATTTTTGCCCCATAGGGTATAATGGGAGTGGGGAAGGCGTTAATTACGCCACCGTAAAATACGGTGGCGTAATTAACAACAAGGTCCCGTAGCGCCATGGATTTCTCCGCCCGGAAAAACCAGGCGGAAAACGCTCCATGGCGCTACGGGAACTCGTAGTAGGGCGGACGGGTCCGCCGCGAATACCGCTGGCGTAAACCCACTCCGCCAGGGTCGTAATGAGGCCCAATATAAAAGATATTGTTGGATGTTCCAGAAAGTGGACCATATATGTGAATATTAAAACAGCCCGTGAGAGGCTACACTCTGAGGAGGACCCTCCGGTCCCAGGCACTGACCTTGCATTCAGAGGTTTAGGTATATGAGCTGTTAGTTGGAGTTCTCATGATAAGAAACAATGGTGGCCCGCTAGCTGAGGGATGCAGGATATTCATTGAAGTGCGATCTGAAAGAACACATTAAGTGGGTTTAGTCACATATATAGCTTAAAACGCCTTATTGTGGCTTTGTGGTGTGAGAGGCTCCCTAGGGGTACCTGGTGGCTTGGGCAAAGCAGGACATGGTGCTGCAGTGGTCCCTCAGTGTGCTAGGAGTCTCGGTGGCAGGAGATCAGTTCCTGTCTGTGAGGTAAAGGAGCTCTGTGACCGAAACTGCAGGAGGAGGAGATAAAAACCAGGAAAGCCTTTTAGTATTGGTTGCCGGCTGCAGGGGAGGGTTTACCTGCTAGGTGTAGAAAAGGGGGGGGGCCCTTTGACAGGTTATGGTGGACTCAGGATCGGATAGCGTGTGTTGGATCCGCAAAGTAGTGGAGCTCGCCTTCGAATAAGAAGGAGCTGTGCGAGCTACTTAAAGAGCGCATGTGTGTGGAGTTAGTGTCTGTTCCTCGCGCATGCGCTCAGCCGGAGGCGTCGGGTCTCCGGGGAAACATAGACGCGGATCAGCACGTAGTCTTCACTCTGCGGGGTTATCGCCTGCAGGAGAGCTAAGTGTTAAGAAGCTGGGATAGGAGGGTGAACAAATGGGGGTAGAGAAAGTACGAGTGGTTACAGATATTCAAATGGTGCGAGTTCATTGAGACCCTGAGAAATGGTCTGTAGCTTGAATATCCACCAGGCTTCTTTGAAATTCAGAGCATTGGTGGTATTAGAACAGTCCGTCTACTACCCACCATTTGAAGCAGTCACAATTATGTTGGAATTCAAGGAAATGTGAGACCAGGGGTGCATTGTGAGTTTTACATCTTATTCTAGACTTATGTTCCCCTATTCTTTTGTTCACTGGCCTCGATGTTTGGCCTATGTATCTCAGATGGCAGGGGCATTCAATGAGATAAATAACATTGGGTGTCGTGCAATTGGAAAAGTGACGGATTTCCCATTCTTTGCCGTCTATCGGGAAGGATCGTAGTTTTTTGGTTTGACTGCAAACTGAGCAGCTCCCGCAGGGATGGTGTCCGCAGATCTCCCGCATATTCCACAGAGTAGATCTTGAGTCCTTGCGTTTATTTCTGGCATGGGTTAAGAGATCTTTGAGATTTTTGGATCTCTTAAGAGCCATTCTTGGTAAGGGTTCTTCTGTCAAGCTTAGCTGGACGATGGGCCAAAGTTTTTTGATGATGCCTCTGAGTTTGGATGTGTTGGCATTAAAGGTGGTGACACACGCCATGGGGTCTTCAGTGTTGTGGTTACGGAACTTTGGAACCAATAAAACTTCTGTGGGTGTGTAGAGTGCTCTTTTCTTGGTATCCTTGAGTAATTTTTTAGGGTAACCTCTGTCTTCAAGTTTGTGTTGAAATTCTGATGCGTGCGTTTTGAAATCCTTAGTGTCAGTGCAATTGCGTCTGATTCTGAGGAATTGCCCGTAAGGTAAATTATCCCAGAGTCTTTTGGGATGATTACTCCTGTAGTGCAGTGTAGTGTTGCGATCTGTCTCTTTTTTTGAAAATAGAGAATGTTAGTTTGCCGTCCGAGGCCATTATGTTGAGATCTAAGAAGTTGATTTTCTCATTATTGTGGCTCATCGTAAATTGAATTTCTCGTGTTTGATTGTTGGTCCAGATAAGGAAATTGTCCAGTTCTTGTTTATTGCCATGCCATATAAAGATGACATCATCGATATATATCGATACCAGAGGCGGATGTTGTTGTGGAATGGGTTGGCATCACTGAGTATAAAGGTCTTCTCGTATTCGGCCATAAAAATTATGGCTAGGCTTGATGGGAACGCTGCGCCCATGGCAGTTCCGCAAGTCTGTTGGTAGAAAATGTCATTGAATGAGAAGTAGTTATTGGTTAGCGCGAAGTCCAGTAGTTCAGATATAAAGTTGGCCGGGACTTTCCTCTGAGTCATGTGTAGGGCTAGATGTTGTCTTATGCATTCCACTGCTTGTTCCTGGGGGATGCTGGTGTACAGGCTCTTGATTTCCATGGTGACCGTGACTATTTCTTCATTGGTGGGGTCAAAGGGCTGGTTTTCAAAAATAGTAATGGTCGTCATGGTGTCCTTGAGATATGTCGGTGTATTCTGGCATAAAGGTTTTAAGAAAAAAATCGATAAATTTGCACAGAGGTTCTAGTATGGAGCCACATCCTGAGACGATAGGTCTCCCTGAAGGAGAGGCCCTATTTTTATGAATTTTAGGTAGGGCGTAAAATGCCGGTATCCTACCTTCAGTGGTGTTAAGGAAAGCCTCTTTTTGTTTGTAATCCAGTTTCTTTCTGCTGCAAACTTTGACATTTCTTGTATTTTTGATTTCAACATGTTGGTAGGATCTTTTTTAAGTTTTTTATAGTTGTTGTCTTCATTCAATAGGGTCATGACCATCAGCGTGTATTGTTCTCTGCTTTGTATAACAATGCCTCCTCCTTTATCTGCCATTTTCATCACGATGTCAGAGTTGTTGGACAGGGTTTTGAAGGCTTTATGTTCCCCGATGGTTAGGTTATTTCTCTGATGCTTTTGTGTGGACTTGAGTTTGTTGATTTCTTGTCTAAGGCATTTTTCAAAAGCAAGAAATGTAGAAGGGATGTCATTGTCTCTTGGGTAGAAGTCACATCTTGGTCTAAGTCCTGTGTCCTCTATTTCCAAGGGACCATCTTTGTCCTTGAAGAACATTTTTCTTCTAATAGTGCGAAGCAAAGTGGAGAGTTCTCCATCCAATTTAAACCAATCAGTTGTATTCGTGGGTACAAATGAAAGGCCTTTCGCCAAGAGAGAGATTTCATCTGTGGAGAGTGATATACCTGAGAGGTTGAATATCGGGATTAGGTCTGGTGTCTTCTGTTGCCCCTGCGTCTCCTGCATGGTTGGCCCCATTGGGGGTAGTTGTAAAATGGCATTTGAGGTTGAGGGGGGGCCCAGAATCCTCCTCTGGGGCCACCTTGCCCTAAAAAAGGCATCATGGGTGGTGGTTGGAATTTGCCATACTTCGGATTGGTGCCTCTGGGGTTGCTTTGATCTCCTGCTGATGAACCTGAGCTCGAGTTGTCTGAGCCAGAGAATAATACACCTTTCCCGCGGTTTCTGTTCATGCCTCCCTGTCTCGCCATTCTTTCCTTTTCCTTGGTGTCTTTGTAGTCTGTTGCAAGGTAGGGATACACATTTTCCAGTTTGAAATTTTTAATGTCCTTAGCAAGTTTCTTATGTTTTCTTTCCAATGTTAGTGCTGAGAAGGTTTCAAGGGTTGCATCAATTTCTTTGAGTTTTTCCCTTGCGTTGGTAATAGTGTCATCATTTAGGAACTTGGTTTCTTCATTCTTCAAGTCCCCCATCATTTTAGTATGTATTCTTTTGGCTGTGGTGATGGTAAGTGCCATCAGGTCTCTGCTACATTTTGTGGCAATTTTGCTGAAATCTTCCATATATGCTCTGTCATCTAAGAAGAGTTCTGGTTCATTGCGTAGTAATAGACCTAGAGGTACCTTGTTTGCTCGCAGGTATTCCCGTAAAAAGTGTCCATGGACCTCTGTCCTGAAGCATCGTTTCTTAAGGTTAAGAAGGTCTTCACCCGTGGCAGTTGAATCTAGATGCGCTTGGGCTCCTTCCATATTATTATTGAAAAGTGTTGGGCCCTGGATCATATCATTGATTTGCTCCTCCGAGAAGCTGAGTGTGTATTCCATGATTGTGGGAAGGAATGCAAGTGTGAGGGCTGGGGAAAGAAGGGAACTCCCCTGAAGTGTGGCTAAAAACCAACAAAATTCTCACGCGAAAAAGAGAAGAAGTTTCACATTAGTGTATGGGTGAATCCAAGTTAGGATCCCTATTATAGCTGTGCTATATCTTTAACTTTTGTAACCTGAGGGATAGCCTGTGGTCGGGCAGGACGTAAAGGGTGGAATGATATTTAGTACAGGGGGGTAGTCCTGACCTCATACATTTAAACTACAGTTCTAACACATCTCCATATTATGTTTAATCCATCTTCATAAGTATGCATCATAGGAGGAAAGTACAAATCCAAATTCTAGAAAAACTTAAAAAACAGTTGTTGAGACCTTTACTTACTTAGGTCGCATGTTTCAGCATGGATAATTCAATAATGATGGCTGAAAAAATTACACATAGAAAGAATAAACAATCAACAATTAACCTGATCACCAGCTCGGTGAGTTTTGTAAAAAATACAGGACATATATGTTAACAATGTATAGTGCATCCTTGAATAGCATTACATGTCCACTGGTGACAGGAGGTCACTAAATTAAGCCTGTTATAGTCCATACAGTGCAGAATTCAAAAAGTGACTTTTTAGCACTGTGCCAACATTTCCAAAAAGGCACGTTTGTAAGATTAGTATAGTGTGTTATCTCCACACTCCTATACTGGTACTGTGTTATATTACCTGTGTGCAGTGTTACCACATATTAATTGTTGATTGTTTATTCTTTCTATGTGTAATTTTTTTAGCTATTAATATTGAATTATCCATATAAAATTACATATAGATAAAGATAAAGGTGTGAGCAATACCTCTACTCCAAATACATTTACATTTACATACAAAAAACGCAAAAACAAAAAAACCAACAACCACAGTGCAAACAACAAATTGGTAGACTCTGCATCTACAGAGCCTATAAGTGTCGATGCAGAATCTACCAATTTTTCAAAAAAATATTCAGCTATTGAATTATTGAATAATTGAATACAAACTGGAAGGGAAGTAAGTATTGAATACCACATACAGGTTTTTTGAATGATACATGAATTTAACATCTGTTGAATTTGACTATTAGGACACATTATATTAATACAATATGTAGGCTAGTGCCATAGACAATGTAGCATGCAGCTAAACTCACAGCTTGGATGGCTGAGTGGAAAAGACACGAGGAGGGCTAACAATTCCTGTTCTATACAAATTACCACATTTTGAACCTCCTTGACAAGCAACACAGTTATCATTTTTTACATTTATTTCATTTGTTTTTTTAAAGTCAAATCTTAATTCACAAACAGTAGAAATAGGAACAGACATGCACTATACAACTTAATATACTTATCGTTTCATGAGTAATTTATTTAAGTGCTGAAGCTGCTCTCCCTTCACTCACATTTTGTTCTCTCAGCAGCTCACAGTGGACAGCAAATGTGTCCTTTATGAAAAGGTAGAAGATGCAAATGGAAGTGGTATAAAGCCCTCTTCAGGAGGTTAACATCTCCGCCAAAGCAGAAAACTAAATTCTGCTACAAATCAACAATCTTACTGCGCAATATCAAAGTGCAAACATTTGTATGGCGGTCTGGAGCCTGTTGGGGTCTACACACCTCCATCACCATAGGCTAATGAAAGCTGTAGTTTAAAACATCTGGAGAGCCAAAGGTTTCAGATGCAGGATTAGTGCATTAGCAAGAAATAGCCACCACAATGCTAGGGTGTTGTCTATTATTTCAGATATGTGCTTACATTCTGTGATTGTTGCATGTTGTTGCAGTAGCATGGTATTCTGCTACATGGCAAACATACAGCTGCCAATGAGAGCCACCATACCCATCTTTCGACTCAACTGCTGCTGTCTGCCCCAGAGCTCAGCTCTGGGTAATCACTGACTCAGCTGTTTTGAAATGTTAATGGTACATTGTACATACAATGCATGGAAATAAAGATGTATTAAAAAAATATATATGTTTTCTATAATCGTTTAATTCTTAATATTGTATTCAAAGTACATGGAAATGTCTTGGGGGCCCCAAACACTCCAACTCCATTTGTGACCAAATGTACTGTCTGGACGCAGAATCAAGCAAGTGGAATATCTTTGGGGACAGCGGCTCTGGAATGTTAACGACCTCTTTCATGGGACACCAAAATGAATATGCTAGTCTGATAAGGGCCTTTGCCAGAGAAGAAGGGCAAAGTCTATGGTGACTGGCATATAATTGTTTAGGTAACTAGTGTCCCTTTAAAGGGCCATGGAGAGTGTACACTATACTGTACTATAACAGGAGCTGGAAAGTGATGATCACTTTTTAGCTGTGTGCTTTGCCACTTGTGGCATATTGGGATAGGTTGAAGCTCATTAATGCTTTTCCATACTTCATTGCCATGCTGCAAGATCTAAAGGGGCGAGGGTGTTTGCCTTTGGTGGCAAGGAGCTGGGTTTGCTTCCTGCCGAAATCTTTTGGAACTGGCTTTTAAAAAATATATTTTGATGTTCTCAAGCATTTAAAAAACAAAAAATAAAATAGATTATAATCAGAATACTAATATTTATATCAATGTACATTGCTGTCTGAATGCTGTGACTTCTTTATTCAAATGTTCACTATGGTTTGGGCCACCTTTCTTTATTTCATACCTTGTTTGCACTAATTCTGAATTTTGGTTTTACAGTAGGTGGCTGGTTTTGTTGGATGTTGGGTGAGGATGAAGACACACCAGTCATTGAACCTCTTGCAGATTGCATGACACCTTTCCACATGGGATTCTGTTGCTGCAAGGTCTCAATGGCTGGAGGAGGGATTGTGAGCCAGGGGGGACGCAGCTTGAGCTGAAAACTGATTTTGAGTAAGGTAGTGATTGAGCGTTAATCGAGAAGTGTACTGTATAGTGGATTCTTTCTGTTTGTATTGTATGTACTACATACACATATGGACTGTGCATTTAATATGTACTTGAAAATCAATGATCACTGCACACATTCGCCATCACTTATTTTTGGTGCACATTTCCTGCCCTGTGACGAATCCCTAGATGTCGCACCTTCTCCTAGGGGGTGGCACCCTTCTTATGTGGCCAGGACAGTGCATCCACAATCCAATAATCCCCCTTGGGGTGGAACACAGCAGGAGGATCACATTGGGAGTGATATCCCTCATGTGATGAGGGACGACATGGAGGGGAGAACGTGTTATATAGATACTGTGAGAAACCTGAAGGTACTCTAACATCTACTCCCCTGGGATTTTCTGTTCAGTTCTGTTCAGGTGGCCAGGGAAGGACCATCACTTTTGGATCCCGACCCTGAGGATGGACAAACGAGGGAGGATCACCTGGGTGGAGGGTCCTTGGGGATTGGGGAAAGGGTTCCTGAAGGCAAGACATGGTATCTCCCTTTCACTAACACTGAACTACCCTACCTCATTGTTCATTGGATAGTGTCAATCATATCCCATTTTTCCCTGTAGTGCTCCACCAAAAACTGAGAAGAGGAAGAGGCAGCTAAGAGTAGTGCACACTTCCTATTGCAAACACCACTCTGGTACTGGGAAGAAGAAGAGGGGCCTGGAGACATCCAGTACTGAAGATCAGGCATGTCACACAAACATGCTTATACAAGGTCAGGCAATTGAGTCTAACCCCTTCATCTGCAGCCTGTTAATAATGGTGAAGAATATAAAAGGTGGAGCCCAAAATCAAACAGAGAGGGAGAGAAGAGAATCCGCTGTAAGTCGAGACGCTGTCAACGATCCCAGGAGACCTGCACGAGAGACTTTGCAGGACTGGAAGCCCTCATATTGGAAGGGGAGCAGCAGGTGATGCCGTAAAGCAGAGGAACGGAAAAAGCCATCCATGCGCAAGCCTCAGTGCAGCTGGGGCTGCAGAAGCCCCGGGACCAGAGGGGATGAGGACCACGTGTGGAGCAGAGCAGAGAGGCCGATGTGTGTGTGGAGACGTACCTGGCGAACTGTCAGTCTGTTTCCCGCATGGAGAGAAGATCAGTGGGAACAGCGGAAGCCGGTGGGAGGACCTGCAAAGAACCGGTAAGTGCCAGTAGACACTGGAGAGACCGGAGCGATCCAAAGGGACAGCAAATACGTAACGGTCCACAAGCACAAGTAAATACTAGATCTATTGAATACCAAACTGAAAGCAAATAGCTATTTCAGTGAGCACAAGTAAATGCTACATCTATTTCATACCAAACTGGAAGAAAGTTGCTATTTAAGTAAACTATGATGTGTTAAATGGTGAATGAACACACTAAGTCAAACAGACATATCAAAGGGCACACTACCAGTAAAAACGCAGTGTTAACAAAACTAAAGGCATGTGAAGCGTTGAAGAGTCGTTTTAGAAATTGCCAAAGATAAGAAAGGCTGTCAATTATAATTGCAAACGTGAGAAAGAGTCACAAGTACATGACAATCAAAGAACTGGTATTAAAGAGTGTTACAAGGAAAATAAGTGTGGAAAGTGACCAAGCCCAAGACAGAAGAGCCTGTGACGGGCCCAACAGCTTTTTGGGAGACTTATGGTTGCATGACCTGTGATGGGTGCACCGTGCAGTCTGACAACTGTGCCTAGACCAGGAAGTCTCTGACTATCTGTGAAAGTTACAAACATCAAGAATCAAGCCAAAGAAATGTATGGGGTTACTGATTGCGTGACCTGTGATGGGTCATGTGTGTGGTCTGACAACTGTGCCTAGACCAGGAAACCCTGAATGGGGAAACATCTGTAAAGAACTGTGAAACAATTGGTGAAGCAAACCTGACGGTGGGTCAAATGGACCCAGTGTTTTTCTTTTGAACTTTGAGCAGATGAGATCAATGTGAATGCTACGTCTTGGGGAAGGAAACCCTGAGAGTCAAACAACCGGAGAACACTGTCTTGGAGAAGGGTGTCCCAGGACCTAAGTTTTGTGTGAACTGTGCTACATTCGAACCAGGAGAAGGTTATTTCAGAACTTGACAAAACACTATTGAAGTGAACTTCTACTGGAACTATATTGAACTTGAGACAGGGAACCCAAGAAGATATCTAGCTGAAAGTAGCTTGGTCTTTACTTTTGAACACTTGTATTTTGCTGAGAAGTTTCCCACACCATGTTTAGTTATAGTTGTGAGGGCAAGCATAGGTTTTGACACAGACTTATTTTTTTAGACTTGCAAACACAGACTTTTCTTAGTTTCGTTAGATAGGGAAAATCCCACTATAGCATAGGGCAAGTTAGGCGTTAACCCTTCTGATCAATGATAAAGTTTTGTTTATAACTGTACATCTGTTGTCTGTGTCATCTCTCTTGATACCATGCCTGTCTCACAATACCCTATACCAAACCCCCCATTCCCTTACAGCTCCCACAGGGTAGTGTAGTCCTTACCTCCCCCATGTTATGCTGTAGGGTAGACTACATGAATGTCACACCATGTACTGAGAGGAAAAAGAAGAACTACCCAAATGAATATCAGAGCAAAACAACTGGGACAGTGCGTTCTAGTCAATGTGGCAATTGAGAACGCTAACCAGTATAAAGATGGAAGAAGGACTTGACAGAGTCAATCCCTCCCTGGAGGAACTACAGTCACAAGCGGTGCAAGAGGAAGATCAGAAGGCAGGCGGAGCTGAGAAGGGATCGAGAAGGAGAGAAGCCGGCCCCAAGGAGAGAGACCGCTCTCCACACAAGGAAGCAGAAGCTCGCAGTGTGCCTGGCCATGCGGAGAAGCGAGGAAGCAATACCACATCCCTGAAGCCTCACTTACAGCTGCCGGTCCACGGACGGTGGAAGGCGAACGCAGACCAACCCCCACAGGAGACCGCTGGCATCACTAGAGACCCTCAGCCATCACAGACCAAGAAACAAGGTACGCTGGCTATTGGGTAGATGCTGGGCCCTAAGAAGCAGTAGTCAAGGTTACCTGAAGGAGAGGGACCCTAAATACAGGGCCAGGGACCCTGGTGGACTACAAGGAAGTCAGAAAGAGTGGGAGACAGAAAAAAGGCGAGACTTGGACCCTCACCCACATGAAGGTTGCATCCAAAGTTATCTTCCTCGTAGCAGTACCGGGAGGTGAACACAACAGGGCTGCTACAGGTACAAGAAAGAGTGATACGATGCAGGATTAGAAGTTACCTGAAGGAGAGAGACCCCGAATGCAGGCCAGGCACCCTGGTGGACCACAAGGAAGTCAGAGAGAGTGGGAAACAGAAGAAAGGTGAGCCTGGGACCTGCACCCATATGAAGGTTGCATCCAACGAAATCTTCCTCGTAGCAGTACTGGGAGGTGAACAAAACATGGCTGCTACAAGTACAAGAAAGAGAGATACGAAGCAGGAGTAGAAGTTACCTGAAGGGGAGAGACTCTGAATACAGGATCAGGGACCCTGATGGACAAAGAAGCAATCCCAAACAGTGGGAGATAGAAGAGAGGCGAGTCTGGGACCCGTATCCATATGAACACTGCATCCAACGCAATGTTCCTCGTGGCAGTATCTGGAAGGTGAATGCACCAAGTCTTCTACAGGAGCAAGGAAGATAAATAAGGGTCTGGGACCCCCACATACAAGAAACAAATTGTATCCAGAGACATCTCCCAAGCCGCAGCACCTGGCAAGTTAGAGTACCAGGGTGGCTAGGACTGTAGGACCTTAAAGGAAAGTGGAAATTGTTACCCGTCAAGAGGGGTCAATCCTGTCACCCAGTTGATTGGGGTCACTCAGTTGAAGAGCCTGACACCAAGTCCAAACCCTGGTCCTAGGCCTATCACAGGTACACCAGGTAGGCTTTCAAACATCAGCCACTACTGCTACAGAGAACAACAGCTGATAGGAAGCCTATGTCACACTTCTCCCCCACCTGCAGTGCTCATGTGGCAAAGGCCTGCACATGATGGTGTGAAGCTAAAACCTGGAGCCACCAAGTGGTGAAATGATAACCAGTGGTTCAAAAGGCTGTGCACAACCAATTTTGGAGCTAGATTGAGACCAAACCAGCATTGAGATTGTTGGACATATGACCGATTTGGCTTATAATAAAGCTATAAGTACAAACCTTTCACAGAGATACTGTAGGTCTTCACAAGATTAATGATGTCTCGGGTGACTTGTACAAATGCTTTGGTTTTCATAGCTATTGGCTTTAAGAAGTGATCCATGTACTTATGCAGGAGTTCAAGTATAGATGTGCATCCCTAGACAATTGATCAACCTAGTGGGATTTCTTGATTTTGTGCAATGGTGGCAAAATATAGAATGCAGGCATTCTGAGAATGAGTTTAATGAGAACGGAGTACTCTTTCTCACTGATAATCCCCATTTCTTTTGCTTCATTTGTTAGTGTTTCTATGTGTTGTTTGTTGTTTTAATTATTGCATTGGGTCCCGGCTGATATTATAGTATACCACTGCTCTGTCATAGTTAAAGGCACCAAGTAATGTTATTCCTCATTCCTTAGCTACTTGTTTTGTCCTCTTTATTTTATTAAATTTGTTTCAAGACAGTATTTTAGGATATCATGGGCGAGTGTGCAATCCGCACAGATGCATGTGGAGGTTGGTCTCAATTCTGTAACATCTTCTGTTCCATTATTGGTTCAATGTGAGAAACATTACTTTAACCTTAGCTTCCTGAAAAATTGTCGTTCTCCTTTTTGAGCATGTGTTCTGTGATCACATATGACATGCACACTTGTATCTTCTGGTAGGTGTATCTCTTAAACGTGAACTTTTTCAACATAGATTGCCATATACTAGCTTGCGTCTTCTTTTTTCGCATCCTCATCTTGATGCTCAATATCTGCATTTAATCCTTTGAATACTATTATCAGCATCTCATTGCCTGTCATTTTGCTGTTTGTTTTGTTTCAATGGACACGCTTCCATCATGTTTCTGAGTATAGTAATGAAGTCTTCTGCATTCCTTTGTGGGATGCCAGGAGGGTAACGCAGGCATCTGGGTACTCCCCAGAGCCAGTGGATGATGAGCAGGGAGGCAGAATGGGGATGATCATGAGCCACCCTCCCTTGCTTTCAACTGCTTGGCAGATTGAGACCCCATACCCTCTCCTAAGGCTTTGGGACGCAAAGTCCCCTCTCCACTCTTGCACCTGTTTACATAGACTGCAGACTTGCCAAATACCTTTAAACCTTATGGGGATCCAAGGGAAAGCACTGGAAAAACAACTGACCCCCAGTTTACAATTACCTGGGCAGCAATTACTTACCTGATCTCACCTTACACATGTAGTATGAGCTGCTGGCAGAGAGACCCGAGCATCAGTATAGAGAAGGCAAGAGAAAAAGAAGTTCAGAGTGGGAACCCTACATTTTGGGAGGTAGACTGGAAGGTCACAGTCGATCCTGGCGACTCCTAGCTCCAGCTTCCACCCTTGCAGAAACTAACCTTATCCTTACATTTGGTGATGACATCGCTGTGGTGTGTCACTGGAAGAGTCTGCAGTGTCAATCCTAGAGTGGCGTCGTTACAGACTCTGTTTTTAAATAGTCCTTGGTATGAAAGCCAGCATCTAGCCAGTTAAACAGGAGCCGCTGATTTTAATAAATGCCTCATATGCTCCGAGAGTCCAAAGAAGAGGCTCAGAAGTCAAATCATGGCTAGGATTTTCTAGGGGTTTTACAATCAAACCATAACCCATCATTGTCACCAATGGAAAATGGATTATGGGCTGATTGGAAAAAATCTCGAAAATTTTAGCCAAGGAATCCACTCAATTTTTAAGGACTTGGGGTTTGTCTAAACAGAGAATCATGTTAATTCAGACTTTTGACAAGTGTCTTTTCCCAGCAGATATATCATGTACAAGATAATGTACTTGGGTTTGGCACCGTTTTAGGCTTTAGGCTTTATGACCCTCAAAGCAGAAGCTACTACCAAGTCAAGAGGATCAAGCTGACAAGCTTCAAGCGGGAGGATAACAGCCGTTGGTTGTTCAAAGGGTGGATTATGTTAGCCCCCCTCCCCCGAACACAAGTGAGTCTAGATCTCATTTGAAAATCTGAAAAAAGAGAGTTGTGCTCTCTAAGCACGCCTGTGGAAGCCTTGTGCCTTTGTACTGCACATTTTTATAAGTAAACACACCCGAATATTGACAGGCAGGATTCACTGTTATAGAAAAAACTTTGGGCACAGGAACAATGGGAAAAGTGGGTATAACAGCTGCAATGAGAGCACAGACAACATGCAAAAATCAATCAATTCCCTGGCCATGGTTTTTCACAGGTAAAATGGGAACATTGCAAGGACTGAGTACGAACAAATAGGGACAATACTTCCTTGTTGAACACAGAGGTTGAATAACAGGTTTTCTCACTTCTTTAGCTTTTGTGAAATGGGATACTGTGGTTTACTCAGAAGGTATTTGGATGGATTCATAGTGGTACATACAGGAATATGTGTCCAGCTTAATGTACATGCATGCACAGTAATTGTGTAGAAACATGGTATAACAGTTATGTTGCAATAGGGGAGTGTCGTCTCATTCTTTGTTCGTCTGATTTGGGTAGTCTTGCAACACAGACAAAAATGACAGTTCTCTATGGACAGAAGGGACATCCAAATAAATGCCATCAGGGAAACAATAAACAGTGCAACCCATCTTGCAAAGCAGATCCTATCCTCAAAGGTTCACAGGCATACATGGACTAAGTAAGAAAGCATGAAGTTCTGAAATAGGGCACAAGATAACAGTTATAGGTCGTGCAACCTAACAAGGTATTGGTTGACCCCCAATACCAACTGAATTCACCACTTTATCTGAACAAGGCAGGTACCGAGATTCAGAGGCTTTCAGAATTGAGCAAGATGTTCACGTATCAACTCAACCAGAAACACTCCTTCCACTAACAGCACACTCGACATAAGGGGCAGATAGATCAAGCGGAATCAATTGTACAATATGTTGCTGTCCCTCTGGCTATCCTGCTGTGAGTTCAACAGAGCAGGCGTTGAGATGAAGGTGGTCGAAGTGAATGTGAAAAATATGGAGTAGGAGGACAAGCAGACTGCAAAGCGGGTTAATTTGGGCATTTAGACTTCCGTTGCCCAAACTCCTTCCAAAAATGTCAATGATCATTACACAAATTCAATATCTGTCTATCGAAGGCTTCATCTTATGCCAGGTTGCCAGGATTCCTCTTCCTTTATTCTTTCCTTTTCCTTTAGGGGCCGGCTCTGCCCTGTGTCTATTCCTCTCTTGCATACGCTGAAGCTGATGAATCTACGCAGATGTTAATCGGGTTTCTCTACTTTTTTTGTGCCTTAATTTCTTTTTTATGAAAATGCTGCGCAGCAAACAGCATCTTAGTTAAATTCTTGCCTTTCCAACCAATGAGTACTCCCGTGATAACTTTTACAATTATGGGCTGCAGCCCCATTATGAATGCATAAGCAACACCTGGCTAAGTACTTTCTGAGAGCCGCCGAAAATTGAACAAAACATTGTTTAAGACTCTTGAGGCAATTTAGCCAAAAGTTTCATTTTTGTACTGTTTGCAGTTCAATCTGTCTTTTTGTAGCAGATTTCTAAAATAGCGGAGATAAGTCTATCACTGAACACTTTTAGGTTACCTCTCAGGGTTCTTGTAAAGGCCAATTACATTATTTTTTTATTTATATTTGTATTTGTAAAGCGCACTAAACCCATGGGCACCTAGGCGCTGGTCGCAGTACAGAGACGAGTCATGTACATAAAATTAGTGGCGACAAATGTTCAAATTAGTTGAAAAGCCACGTTTTTAAGTGTTTTTTAAATGGCCAGTGGGGGATGCAGGGATAGCGGCAGTGAGTTCCAGAGCATGGAGACGATGACTGGGAAGCTAGAGACTCCTGCTCTGCTGCGCTTGAATCTTGGTGTCGGAAGACAGTGGCTGTTGGAAGAGCACGTGGGTCTAGTAGCAATGGTTTTATCAGGTTTTATCAAGTCTTTGAGCCAGATATATAGGGGCTGTGTTTGAGAGGCAGCGGTGAGTGCTGGCGAGATCTTGGAATTTGATACGTTCCTAGAATGGGAGTCAACACGCTTTTCTCCTGGTTGTCGTGATGTGGTTGCATTTGGAGAGATAAAGAGCGGCACAGAGGGTGTTGTTCTGGATGACCTGCAATTTGCTAAGGTTCCTTCAGTAGTGCCAGCAAAAAGAGCATTGCACTGATCTAGTCTAGAGCCAATAATAGCTGGGTTATGGTGAGGCAGTTGACTGAGGAGAGGAATGGTTTGCTGGCATTTAGGAGCTTTGTAGAGTGGCCAGCAGACGATGCAATGGTATTGACCTGCCATGTTATGTTAAGGGTGGTATTGCAGTAAACTCAGAGGGTTTTAACTGCAGGTGGGAACGGAATGTGTCTATGGTATAGGCTTGATAGGTAGTGTCGAGCTTAGAGAGTAGGGCTTGGGTGCCGACAATTAGAGTTTCTGTCTTGTCATTTGGCGGTCCACAGGGTCAAAAGCAGCGGAGAGGTCAAGTAGGAGAAGGAGGGAAGATTTCCCTGAGTCTCTGATGTCATTGAGTTTGTTCTTCAAGTCTAACAAGGCAGATTTGTCTCCATATCTGCAGCGGAGGCCGGACTGCGAGGGCTGAGAATGTTGTGTTGCTCCAGATAGTCTTGGATCTGCAGATTGGAAGCACGTCCAGGATCTTTAGGAGGAAATGGATGGTGGTGATAGGACGGTAGTTAGTGGAATCGATGGATCAAGCAAAGGCTTTTTGAGGAGTAAAACCAAGGCTTCTTTGAGACTGGTGGGAACAGAGCCGGATGCAAAGGATGTGTTGATAGCAGTGGTGATCGGTATTAAGGCATCAGCGTAGTCTTTAATATGAGGGGCCGGAAAGATGTCCCCTTTGCACTGTGATGGTTTGAGGCCTTTGATAATGCGGGCTGTTTCTGATTCGGAGACGGGACGGAAGTGGAAAGATGGGAATGAGGCTGATGGGATAGGAGGTTGCAGAGGAGGTGGGTTGCTGGGATTTGTTACGTAACAAGGGTTGTTTGTTTTGGGTTTTGTCTTGTAGAGTTGTGATTTTCCTCATAAGGGTGTCTTGTACCTTGCTCCACCAGAGATAATCTTTGATGAAATTTGCAGGTGGAGTGTATGTGGTTTCCAGCTCGCGCATGATGGTGAAGAGCTCTTGTAAATCAGATTTAGCTTGGTGAGTCGGCCGTTGTTGACGTAAGCTTTGGCGTTGTGAATAGCTTGCTTATATTCTTTGGAGATGGCGAGGAAGCATGCTTTGTTAGCGACAGAGTTTTTTATCATCATTCAGCTTCGATGATTCGTTTCTTGGAGTGATTAGTTTGAAGGTTAGGGGTGAACCATGAGTATTTGTGGGAGGAGGGGTTTGATCGGGCTAGTATGTTTAAGGCTTGGGTGACAGTTATATTATAAAGGTTGACAAGCATGGTGGAGAGATGGGAGAGAGGTCAGGGGCTAGCAGGGGGAGCAGGCGGTCTTTAGTGCGGTTGCAGGTGCAGCGTGATAGTGCAGGGAGTAGGGCAGTGGTGCTAGCTGGTTGTTTAGCCGTGGGGGATTAAGAAGGAGATGATGTGGTGGTCTGACCAAGGGCAAGGTACATTAGAGGTCATTGAAGTGATGCACTTAAGGTGGACGAGCCAATCGAGGGTGCGACCTAGTCTGGGGAAAGACACAAGTATGCACTGAATGCAGCCAAGGGTCTAGAGGGCATTAGCAAAGGAGAGGGCATCTATGTCTGAGGTCAAATCCTATATTGAGGTCATCAAGGAGAAGTTTGGAGCTCTGCTTCAGAATGGTGGTGAGAAGCTGTAGGATGTTCTCTGCCTTAATATATTGAACATTTCTAGCGAGAGAGGGAGATCAGCACAGGTAGGGTTCTAGGGATATAACAATCTATTATCTCCTGACATTTTCTTCTTGGAAATTAATAGGATCCCTATGTATTTTAGGGAATCTTTGGAAAATGTAAACAAATAAATTGAGCTCCATGGTATGTGAACAGACACTAACTTGTTTCCTGCCTGGAATTTGTCTTAGAGGGTATGCTGTGAGATTGGCTTAGGAAAGTGTTTAAGAAACACTTCAAAAGGTGAGGATGAACCCACCATGGGCGAGGTGCCAAACGGGTCAAAAATTGGTCTATTGCGTAATATTCTAAGGTCTGAAAAATACTGTGAGGTTGAACCCCCCAGTGAGTGCATAGGGGTGGAATGGCTATATGCTGGCGGTGTTTTGAGGAATGAATCTTGGGTTCGGAATTCAATCTGCCTTCTGGTGGAGGTGGCAGAACAGATGCTGGTGATTGGGGGCTGATCGGTGCCCAATTAGGTAGAGGATTCAATATGACAGGGTTAAAAGAGGTAACCAGTCGGATAGCACAGCGAGTAGAGCACTCGCTCTGACATCCGTGCAGAGCCTGCCAACGCAGGTTTGAATACCGGCAGGGCCAAACTCAGCCTTCCATCCTTCCAAGGTCGATAAATGAGCACCACACACTGTGGGTAATAATAAGCAGCGCTCAGATGCCTGAAGGTTCGCAGCGCTATATAAATGGCAAATTATTATTATTATTATTATTATTATTATTATTATTATTATTAAGGCTTTCCTCTTGGGATTCTTCGGTGGGAGTATACCTTAGGGTGCTGTATGAAGTAGATATAACCTTTCCTGCTTTTAGGGACTGCCAAACTTGCTCATTCTGCATTTAGTTCCTTCAATTGCTCCTGGAGCTTCCCTTGACATTTGTCACTGCTCAGGTCTTAAATTCTGTGCGTCTTATCATGATTCAGTGTACCAATCGAAAAAAATGCATCCTACTGCCTTTGATGGACTTTCGACACACGCAACTCTAGTGCTCCCTTTAAATAAACCAGTTTTATCTAAGTCTAGTGCGCCTTCCTCTGGGAATAGCTTGGAGAATCACTTTGTGAACAATAGTGCTATTGATCCAGGAACTTAACAGTACTGGGCTAATAATGTATGTACATACAATGAGTCATTCTCCAAACTGAAGTTGGTGTAGAACAAAAGAAAGGCTGAGGTTAACCAGAAAATATGTCAGCATAGCCCAGAATACGGGCCCAGCAGAGGACAAGATGGCACCTGGGAACTCATTTAAGGTGTAAAGCCTCTAAAGATGGCGGTAGCAAAGCCTGCATGAACACTGAAATGCCATGCGGGGCAGCAAGGACCAGGCTGCCAGAGGACCCTGTGGTGTGTCCTGGATACACAGTTGTGGACTCATTTCATAGGGTGTCCCAGGAGCTTACAGAGATCAATTTATTGGTTTGGCCTTGCCCCGCAACCATTTATTGCTTACGTTTACTGGAATTCACAAGAGTGTCTGGCTGATGCAGGGGTTAAGGAGAAAATCATGATAATAGGGTGATAAGAAGTTGATGCGACAAAATGAGTAATGCTCTGCAGTTGTACCGGGTTGAGGAGTGGCTCAACCGTCTACTCAGCCTCAGACTACTTCTTAAGCAGCAGTGATCCCAATCATAAAGATGAAATACACCCAGCCCTAAATGTATACCTTCTTTGCCTTGTGTGGTAGTGCAGGCCGAGCGCACAGTATTACTTCAGGAGGAGTATGAGCAGACAACAGTAGCATCCCAAGTAGCAATAGCAAAATACTTCAAATTAAGGAATGGCAAGGTTCTATAAAAATATAGACATTTAATAAACGATAAAATGCAAATAACTAACTGTAAACACTAGCAACAAGCCTTCCTTGTGAAGTAAAACAGAAAATGCAAGCTTTTGTAGAATATCACTCTGAGTAGATGAGAAAGTGTTTTCAGGCACTCAATTGGCACAATTTCTATATTCAAGAAGTGTCTTGTAAAAAAAAGGAAGAAAAGCGGAACTTCAATTTCAATATGGTCCCAAATATGGACTAGTGGGACAGGATGTCTTCCAAGTATCTTATTTCTTTGCCTTTGGGGCTTAACAGTGTTGAGAAAGGCGTTTCAGTGTGAAATTAGGAGTCTGGGCACTTTCGGCAGCTGGCCAAGTTGAGTACTGGAGTGGTGGAGATAGGTTCCAATCATACAGATTTGTTCAGCAGCGACATCAGCTTGCAGGGCGAAGATGCTGGGAATGGCAAGTGGCATTGGGTCAGCACCATTGGATGACGTAGTGTCTTGGGTGCGTAGAAGCAGACACTGATCTTTGATGGCAAGCTGGGTCGACTGGCTCGACACAGCGTGGTATAGCCGACTTTCTCCAAATGCAATGTCAGCAAATTTTCTACAACTTTTTGGGCTGCAAAATGCAGATGGTAAGTGGGGTTAAGGTATATATGCAGGTGATGTTAATGCGAAGTAAGTGGTTGTGGGGGCGTTCCCTGCATTTTGCCATAAAAAAACGGTGCAAAATTCGCTGAAAATACATTCAGCTAAACAAATGCAGCTAAGTTTCATAGAACCCACAGCGTTGGGGTACTTCTACTGCATTTGGCTGAAGCTCGAAGAAGCTGGTGACCAGACAGCAGTGTCGAGTTGGGGAAACTAGAAGAAATGGCAGGTCTGTAAGGAAGGCATGGTATCAAAGTAAGACCGACACAAGTGACCACAGTTCAAGGGTGTTTATTGAACTTTATCAAGGGTGTGATAAACGCCTACCTAAACCTAAATCTACAGATGGGAGCAAGCTACGACCATCAAATAATAATAATGCAGTCCTAGTGGAGTCTCGTCAAATAAAAAGGGCCCATACTAAAAAAAACTATTGCCAATCCTTACCACTAAGTTATAAATTGTGTAGGGTAATGTTCATGAAAAAGAAAGTAGTTTTCACAAAGTGATAAGTCGGGATGTTCAGGCCGTTGGCCCCCCTTCCCCACGGGCGCCGGACAAAAATGCTCCCCATTCCCATTTGAGCCCCATAGGGCTTCGTGAATGGTGCTGGTGCATCCAACATGCTCTGCTCGCGGGTGATGGTACGCCTGCCAGCTACGACCTGGCTGGCGGGAAGGCACCCGCAAGCAGAACTCGTAGTTTGCGGGTCCGGTAACAATGGTACCGGCAAGCTTACCGGTACCGTTGTTACCGGACCGGCAACATTATAATGAGGCCCACTGTGCCGTTCATCAGCTGTAATTCCTGGTCTTATGTTTCTTTTCCTCGAGGCCTCTTGAAAGTCGCGGTTCTTCTCCAAAAAGGTCAAGGGTAATTCCATCCTTGCAGCCCTCTCTGGTCTTGCCGCCTTTCTCCTCGGTTTAAACTGCCATCTCGGAATTGCTGTTTCCTCATGCATTTTGCCTTGCTCAGGGTGTGCTTTCGTGCTCCACCTTTTATCTGTGTGGGGAAGTGTGATGAAAGTCAGGTGTGTGTAATTATCAGTAATTGCCTGACACTTGTGTTGGGACATGTCAGGTATAAGGTTCTGCTGTTAGTCCTTTGTTGCTCAAAATGAACTGTCTGTGAGAAAGTGTTTGTGTCGAGAAAGGGGGAGGGTCGAGCTTCTAGGTATCCTACCTGGTAGGATTGGGAAAAGGTGTTACAGGGAAGGGGATACCACGTCTCACCCTCCGGGGTCCCACTTCCAATCCCCGAAGACCCCTCATCCAGGTGATCCTCCCGCACTGGCCCACCCCCAGGAACTGGGTCCAATAGCGATGGCCGTGTCCTGGCCACCTGGATGACAGATGCCCAAGGACTAGCGGGTGAGACACCTTCAGATTTCTCACAGGTCTCAGATGTGGAGATGGCAGAGCTTCAGTTCACTCGGAGATGTGGAGGACCTCAAACATTAAGGTCTGGGATTACTTCAATGGTTCCCTTGCAGCAATTCGGTCAGCATGGAAGGTCCTAAAACCGGTCAAAATGCAGTTTGGAGATCCAGGGAGAGCCAGGGGTCACTTCATTGGTTCTGCGTTTGCTAGGCATCCCAATTCAGGAGCTCAAGGACAAGCCCTTTTGTTCTGCTTTCTCACTCCAGGGAGCTTGGCTGTCGCCCACAGGGGATACTACACCCCCTGTGACCCCAATCCTGGTATCAGTGCAGTCAGCAATTGAGATTTTAGTCCACAACAGTTCATGCCCACTGTTCCCTGGAGAAGGGTAGGAGATAGGATCCCCTCTGCCTTTGATGCCTTCTGTCTTCGTTGCCCTAGCAGAGGACTTTGGGATGGACTTGAATCCTCCACAGAGGTCCAGATTAATTCTTCTTGTTCTTTTTAGAGTCCAGTAATAAATCCCTAAATGAGGGAGTGCCCTTCTCCTTTTAAAGGTAAAATGCCACAGTGGATTGGTCGAAAGCAGGCCTGCTCTAAGGGGTCCAATTCCCATTGTTGTAACAAGTGCCCTTTGCCTTATGATATCAAATCCAGAGCACCTTGCTTGCAGGAAATGGAGGGGAAAGGGAAGAGAATACTAACGGAAAGCAAGTTAGTGGGACCTTTCTGTATGCTCACCTTCCCTCTCTGGCTACTCTCACCTTGCCCTCTTCCCATGCCTGCTAGAGTCAAAGGAACTCAAGTGGCCAGCATCCTGGCGTGAGACGAACAATGCTATGTCAGTGCTACCTCTGAGGCACTGTTCCTAGGAGACCTCCTGATGGATGTCCATATGCCTTGGGTGAAGGTGGGACCCTTCCTGCTGAAGAATAAAAGGTGCAAAATTCTTTCTATTATTCCACATGCTGCAGCTGTGGAGACTGTCTAGGCAACAAGACTCATCAGTCCTATCATAGTTAAGCCCGACTCACAGAGCTGACACTGGTGTGGTAAGAATTTGATGTGGGTGTATAATTGTGTGCTCTTAGCATTCCCAATCGCACAACCAGGCGTACTTACACTTAAAGATTTACGTGCCACCCAACAGTCTAAGGGACTGAAATATCAGAATTTAGATCATCATAGGTGCAGATAGTTAAAATGCCACCTCTGGCTTCAGAGGTTTTGTCTCAGCAGCTGTCAGGGTTGCACATGTGACATTTGAACCCACTCTGTGCAACGCAGAGCTGGTGATGTATATGTCAGGAAACAGTTTACAACAAGGCACATGTGTACACTATAATTTTTGCATGGAGCATAATGAAAAGGGGGTCTGATTAGCAGACCGCCCTTTCAGAAACATAATTACCCACATCATTCTACATCGATCAAAAAAGCTTGGCTATCCTGTCCTCACCCGCAGGCATTCTTTCACAGTTGGCCAAATACCTGTGTAGCTTTGTGGGTTGAGCTTCCAAGTGTGTGAGGATGATTGTTTAGGCCACCCTTTTTTTGTTTGTGCTGGTGGAAGGTCAGCATTGAAATTAGTTAGGGTAAAGTAGAGAGCAGAGGTGGCTTGTTGCAGAGATAGCTTTTTGTATATCTTTTATGGTCTAGCGACAGTGATAGGTGAGAGATGCGTTAGACAGTGATTCTGTGGCTGGGTCTAGCTAGTTGGAAGAGTAGAATGGTGGAACTTGGAGGGTGATGAGGTATGCTGAGGGTGTCGTACACATGCAGATGTGTGGTGTAGACAGTGAGGTAATACGCATTTTGCAAGCTTAGTGCAATGCGAAATGTTTTTGCAACTGGGAAGAGTATGGGGTTGAGAAGTAGACATGTGGGATAGCTCAGGGATTTAGTTATTCTACAGGGATTGTTGTGGTGGGTTTGGTGTTCCAAAGTAATTCATGCAGTAGAATGGTAATGAAAGAGGTGCTTACCATTCTAATACTTCATCTATTTGCTTTATTTCACTCAATATTTCTGACTTTAGCTAATTGACGTTTTAGGGGTGGTAATATCTAGTGTGGGTCTTGGGTGTCATCACCACAATTTTATGGTAGCTGATAAAACCTCACATATGACAAAAGTAAAGGCCACAGAGAGATACAGCAGGACACGGACGGCTTCCTTTCTTTGGTCACACACTTTTTAATCCCATCTAACAAAAAGGCCAGTGCGTTATAATCAAATTAACTTTGACTGGACTATTCAAGGTGGTTGTGGCAGCCACAGTTAGCTTGCAACTCTGAAACTACTGATTTCCAATATCTTGGATGGTGGGGTTATGTCTGCCAAGTGGTCTACATCTGAACAGTGTCGCTAGAACACTGCATGTTTTTCAATAGTGGCCTTAGAATGGCTAACTTCAAGGAAGTGGAAACTCCTTCTTGTAAGGATGTGTTGTTTATAGTTAGGATGCTTGTGAAAATGGCTACAGACTAAGTAAAAATGCAGAAAAGAGGTCTGACTGCAAAATTCGTTTCAGGAGTGGGGTGGGTAAGAATTTGCTTAAACTGGCCCTACAAGGTCCTTCCTTAAGAACTATTCCTTCTTATTCACACACTGAACCACTCACTTCACTAGGAGAGCCAAGGTCTTGGAAAGTGGAACGGATGCTTTTACCTGGCATTTGAGAGATGGAGTCTGGCAGCACTTGTAGAAGATTGTTGTGGCAATCAAGTATTTGTAGTTTTTGCAGAAGACCGATTGTGGGCGGCAGAACCTCCAGATTATTGTTTTCGATGTACAGTTCTTTTAGATTCTGAAATAAAACACATTATGTTTTATGTTTTTCTGAAAGTGCCTATTAACCAAAAAAGAATCAAGAGGCAGTATATGGGGCAACATCTTATTTGCTCACCAAGGAAGATAAATATCCATACCTCCTTCCTAGCCTCTCCTACACCAAAGAAGCATCTGCTACTTCCTGCTGGGCTGCAAGTGACCGCATTGTCCCTCCCATCGCGCCACCCCCTTAGGCCTGGGGTGTCAATCTCAATCGGACCAGGGGGCTGGTTTGGATTGAAAAACACCCCTTGCAGGCAACACCATTGGCTCTATGAAAATTAGAGGCATAATAATGCACAATGGCAACTGGCAAATTATAAAAGTAATTAGTGCAAATAAGCAAGCAAAGTGAGCCAGTCTGAAACCGCTCAGGATGGTTCTGAGTGGATTACCCGCCAAGACATGTAAAATATTTGGTAAACATTTTGCATTTTACAGCACACATTTCAGGAGCACAATTTGTGTACTCAAGCACATGAAATATTGCAATATGTTTGACTCCAGATTGCCAATTGTACACAGGAATTTCACTGCAGGAAATCATGGATGTGTCCATCAGAAAATTGTAAGCCCCCATAGAAGAAAATGGATGCACAGTAGACATATCTATATTTGTGCTAAATCAACATTGAAGGAGGGCCGGATACTGTAACAACTACAACACAAGATAACACATCAGTAGAAATGACACCATCTTAAAATACTAATGGGGTTGCAAGAGCTGCATCTCATACTGCAGCTTTAATTTATTTTCCTGGTTAAGTTGACAACTTGAGTTTTTCATGCAAGGTAACCATGTTAAGCACAATAAGTGCCCCCAATCACTGGAATGCTCTCCCAACAAATATTAAGATTGAAGCATCCTTCCAACAATTAAAAAACAAATCACTGAAAACCTGGCTTTTCAACCAATTCTAATGACCCCGCTCTCCCAACTTGATCTATCTATACTACCTCAGTCTCGGGAGGATAGCTCAGATGCAATGTGCTTGCCTTGAAAGCAAGATGCCACGGAGCAACCCAGGTTCAATCCCTGGGTCCGCGCTTAGAAAACTCTGGGTATTAAGCGTGTTATAAATGACCTATCATACCCCTATATTTACATGTACTGTACTTTACTTGTGTGTTTTATTCCTACCGCTTTATTTGTAAGATTGTAATAACCAAACTGTCTGTAACCAGGCCATGATACATCAGGGTCTGAGCGTACAACAAATGTCATAAATAAATAAATAAATAACGATTGTAGATTCACCTTTTATCTTAAACTAGCAAAAGTCTCATTAATTGTTGAAAATTAATGATCCTGTAGCTCGCTGTTCCGCCTTACCCTAGCGTGGTGCAGTTCGTTGCAGTGCATTGCGGTGTAAATATCTCTGAAATTGTGCATCCTAGGGCCTTGAAACGTGGTTTTTGAGGTCCTATGACCTCGAGTTCTGTTCCTCGTGTGGGGACTGGTCGAGAAACAACATTTTTTATTTCCCTTCCAGGTGAACATGGTTTAGCCCTTCGTAGGCAGGCACCATCTCGCAAAAATCCTCTGGAAAAGCAATTTTACCTGATGCAGCAAACATGTTTGCTTCCGTTCCCAGTGAACATGATTTACAGCATTGTAAAGCTTGTTTAGAAACAACATTTTTTGTTTCCCTTCCCGGTGAACACATGGTTTACGGTTTTGTCGGCAGGTAGTATCTTGGAAAACTCCTCTGGAAAAATAACTTCACCTGATGCAGCAAAGATTTGGAAACTTCTACCTGGATTCACTTCCGCCTCTCAGGTCCATTCGCCTCTCATACATTTTTGTTTCCCTTCCCGGTGAGCATGGTTTACAGCTTCGTCGGCAGGCCACAAACCCACAAACACATTTTAACTTTTGCTGACATCTGTGGAAAGGGGTGGAGTGTGCAAATGTCATGTAGCCAGTAATGTCCGGAGGGTCCTAATAGGTATTGATGCAAAATGTGGTGCAGATTGGTCAAACAGTGTGGAATTGTATAAGGAACAACGATTCGCTAAGCCACAAACCCACAAACAAAATGTGACTTTTGCTGAAATTCAGGGAAAGGGTTGGGGTTTTCAAATGTGATGCAGCCACTAATATCCGCAGGGTCCTAACAGGTAACTATGCAGAATTTGGTGCCGATTGGTGAAACGGTGTGGAATTGTATAAGGACCAACGCTTTGTGCCACAAACCCACACACAACTTTGAACTTTTATCAGTATAAATAGACAGCGAACAGGCACCAGGCCTCTCATCCTTGTAATGGCGTATGGCAGGCAATGGCGACAGCTAATGGGGCATATTAGTTTACCTTGCTGAGCTCACAATCATTGCCTGCTTACGGACTGGCTGCAGATAGAAAATGACCATTGGGCTTTTGGTCAAAAGAAAGTAACTGTTTAATGATATGGTGACTGTTTCTCTGCATTTTCTTTGGTTGGATCTTTTTGCCAATGTCTTATCTACCTTGCTTTATTGGCCCATCCTTTTTCGCTGTTGAGCTTTTGGGCTGGTGGTGAAGCAACAATAGAGAATCAGTTATTGATGTCAGTGTCTTTCTCTCACGGCTAGGGAACCGAAGCGACTGCATTAGAGGAAGACTTTGGTTGTGCTTCACTGACAGAGCACATTTTCCTGCAGCGTGCCCTATCCATGTGGAGGGCCTGGTCTCTGGCACACAGGACTTATGAAACGGCTGCCATAGACCCGCGCCTGCCCACTGCTGCCTCTCTAAAGTGCAATCTTCTTCATGCACTACGTTTCTGCTCACTCATGATGGGAGAGCTCTTGGGAACCTCTTACGCTCTTGTCCTGCAGCAGATACATCCCCCCTCTCTGCTGGGTTCTAACGCAGTGCCACAGCCACCTACCCATAGTTAGCATTGACCGCAGCCATCGCGCCATTGCCTCTGCATGGGTCAGTGCTGCAACACATCACTTCTGTTCATATTCATGATACCTTTTTGAGTGATTTTAGTTACCTTCAGTCGTTCTTAGTGGTTTACGATAAAGGAAGTGGCATTTAATTCTTCTCTATCTCCTATCTCTCACATGCCTCAAAGACATGGCCATGCTGTAAATGTGTTAGGAAGTCACTCACTCGATATATTCAACACAGTCCCACCACTGCCTAGTTTGTTTAGAGATATCACCTCTTATGCATCTAGATTAAGAACCTAGAGATGACATGGGTGCAGATATAGGGATGAAATAACAACTGGGGAGGTATTTAAGAGTGCTTTCTTTAGACTACTGCATGATAGTTTCATCAGCCTCTTCCTTTTCTCCCTAAAGAAGATCACTCTAAAACTGTTGGATCACTTGTAACTGACTGGTTGCATTATCCAAGTGCTCTTTATGTGGGACTACCAGACAAGCAGGTCCAAATTCAAAATGCTGCGGTTTGCCTTGTCTGTGCATTTATCAAAAAAGGGACTTAGTCTCTTCCCTGACGATCTTCTCAGCAAATCACATTTAAACTGCTCTGCTTACTTTCAAATGCATCCACGGGTTCACCCCCTGTTGCATGGCCAACGAGGTATATGTTCTCTGCCAACATCTTTGATCTGTAAATCGGCCACTAGTTATAGTTCCACAATCTAAATATTAATCTAGAGGAGATTATAGATTTGCAGCACAACATACCCGTCTCTAGTATCCTCTGCTCCTATAAATGTGAGGGATAACTGAACTCATGACCTTTTGTAAGGCATTAAAACATTTCTATTTTGCTGAGTGTTGTCCATGCTTACTGTCAACCTTTGGTGACTGTATTTCACACAGAATTGTATTGAATTATGCTGTGAATTATAAATTACATGAGCAAAATCCTTATCTTGGTTCTTGCAATTTAAATTCCAACTCTTGTGCGGCAATAGGATTGGGGTACATTCTTTACCCCAGTTAGGTTGGCAGATTAACAAGGCAACTAATTTCCAGGAGAAAAACATTATATCCACAAATAACATATGCATGCCTTTCTCTTGACACAGACTATTTTAGGTCTGGGGGTGTCGATGGGGATTGAGGGCAACGATCAGCGAGACCCTTGTAAAATGTCTGATGTGGTTTCTGACCCATTAAGAATACCTGAACCGGAGAATCAACAGGCTATCCAATCTCAGTCCAGCCTAAAACATAAAGATGCCGGACGAGCAATACAGAGGAGAGGCAAACTTCTGCTGAGACAGCCGAAGAGGAAGGAAGCCCTGTAGCGTCCATTGCAGGTGAAGAAGTCCGCTGGAGCAAGCCGCAGGTGAGAGACTATTATTATTATTATTATTATCCTGTGGATTTAACCTCCAGAAGACATGTCTTACTGGGAGGTGGAGACCCGAAGTAGCCCAATGCAATAGGTGTGCTACGCTGCTGATCTACAAAGCCTGCTCTCTCTGATGTGGCACAGAGCAAAAGACTCTCGGCCTTAGGGGAGGAGAAGTCCCGACCATGCCAGGTGTGGGAAACCGGTACGCGCTGTTCCCGGTGCCAACGAACCATCGAAGACCGGCAGAGAGACACTGATGAACCGACGCAGAGAACCGAGCGGGAGTCCAGACCAAACCGAGCGCGAGTCCAGACCGTGATGCTATACCAGCTGAAGAAACCACCCCGCCCAAGGAATACCACTTCAGCAAACCAGATAAACGGTCTTCACGGGGGAACAGGGAGGATGTTTAGGAGATCTGGCCAAAGCTCAAGAGAGGCCGAGTGACAGAAACAAGAGACCCTGAGACGGGGTGGGAGACTAGATATTACAAGCAGGGGTGGCAGAGAGGAAAACCCAAGGCGGGGTGAGATATCAGAACCCCAGGGTGGGGTGAGAGTAGCAGAACCCTAAGTCAGGGTAGAAGAAACAGAACTCCACGATGGGGAAAGGTCCCAAAGCGAGATTTGAGAAGTGATTCCCTAAGAGGGGAGAAGAAACAATATCCCCAGGCAGGGTGAGAGAATCAGTAGTCCAAGACGGAGAGAGAAGTACGCCAATCATAGGCAGGCTGAGACAACAGTTTTTTCTGAGGCTAAGTAACCACAGCACAGCTGTACGTTTCAGACACTGTTCCTTCAGGAGAAAAGGAAGATTAAAGAGACACTTTGAACTGTATAATCAGGCACATGACCTGGGAAAAGCCAGAGAGACATTTGGGGAAGGTGTACGAAACCAGCCACCGCATCCAGGGGGAAAGGAAATCCCTTATAGACCTTTCTGGTTAAATTTATGTTAGTCTTTTATGTTAGTGGTAAGGCGACAGAACCTAGGGTAGAGTAGGTTTGGATGGAGGTTTTGTTGCAAGACATCCTGGCAATAAACTTTTTGTTATTTTCCTTTGAGATACAGCAAAGGACACCTTAGAAATTAGAGACAGGACAGGCCTTACTTTCTTTGGTGTAATAAACTTTGCAAACATGACCTCTTGTCTGTCTCTTGAGTCCACATTTGCTCATCTTCTTTTCATCGTGCTGCTTCCCTTATATGGCTTATGATGAATGTTTTATTTTTTGGGCCATGACTGCAGCAGCTGAGTGTTGCTTTACAAACCGAACACAATGCATGCAGCGCATTGGCCTACTGTGGTGCTAGCCTGGCACCAGTAACATTGATACAAATGTTTCTGAGCTGGGCAGGCTCGTGCAGCACTTTCTGCTGGCATGTAGGTGTGAGCGGCTAGCCCACTCACTAAGTGTGCCAACCACAACAGTGTCAGGCCACTAAGCCAGAGAAAGACAGTCGACACTAGAGTAAGGCAGAATGGGCTGAGCCATCCACGGCTCCAGCCCAGCCAACATGAAGGTATCCTTGAGTTGAAAGAATTGTGCCCCATATTCAAAACTTTACAAAGCACCCGCTGAGCTGTCCCTTCCACTTAGAATTTCAAGTACTACCAAATAACCTGTGCACAGCGAGCCTTCTAGATGGTGGTTGTAGCGTTATCTAAGGGTGAGTATAGCAACCTCTCCACACCAACTGAATGTTTACAGCAGGCAGCCAGTACAGTCTGGGGGGGAATGCCCAGGAAAAACCCTTAAGGGAAAAAACCAAAAATCAGCTGATCTTGCGCAGGCGATGTACGAATATTGCGGGCATCCAACGATGGCACAGGGAGGAAAGCAGAAGGAGTGGTAGGGGTTGAGGATTGAGAGAAAAGGCAACAAGGAAAAGGTAGGCATGAAAAGAAGAAGACGACTTAGGTCTCTCATGGAAAGCGTCTTCTCAGGAGAACTCCTAAGGGTTGCTAAAAAAAGCATCAAAACAATCAGAAGCAGGGTCATGGAGGAACACGTGTACATTTAATATGGGCACCATCTTGGGTGGGGAGTGGTGTGCATGTTTGCCGTCATCTTCGATGGGGAGCAGCTGCGGACGTTACGCCACAAGGCATATTCGCAGAGAGACTATCCCAAATGCCAGCAGCCATTTAGACCTTTATACTGAGGCCCGTGACACCAAGGTAATATATGGAAAGTGTTGAGGTACATGATGGGACGAAGATGAATGCTTTGGGGCTTCTTATGAGACCATGTTCTTCTCTGCCGTGCAATTTTGTTTGTTTTCGTGTGACGTGTTTCGTCCGGATGTATCCCTAGCCCCAAAGATCATAAACTGCTCAGGGCCCAGTGAGAACAGACCTCATAAAGCAAAACAGTTAGGATTATAGAGTGCTGCAGTAATAGACCCTAATAAGGCAGCTGAATTGGACTAGGGAAGTGCATGGTGATTCATTCTGATGGGTCATGGAAGGGGGGCCATGGGAAGGGGTGGGCAGGCAGCTGAGCAGGACAAATGCCAGATATGGCATAGTGGGAGGAGGGAGGTGCCCCATTGATGGGGCATGGAGTAATGCAAGGGAAAATAGGAGGACATAGTGTGCACCTCTCATTTGGTTGAGATCCCTCCAGAGAAAGGCCAAGGAATGAAAGAGCATGAATATGGAGGACCCAATTTCTAAGGGAGAGTTTGCAGCCATAGGTCAGGTACTGCATTAGACTAGAATCCAAAATGAATCAGAGATTTCACATCTTGGGAGAGAGGCCAAATAATGGATAAGCAGGAAAACGTAATTATCTTAATGCATGGCCTTCAGAAAGAGGCCAATAGTGGACACGATGAGTCAAGGCCTTCTTTAACCTTTCAAATGGCGGGGTGTTGTGTTGGGCATCCCTGCAGAATTCCCATAAATTGCATCCAGACATAATTAAGGGTGATGGTGATATCATTTCTGATCCCTTTGTCACTTGTCTAAACCCATTCAGTTGTAGAAATTATATATTGACAGACCCCATGCTCCTGGGTATAGCTCTGAATCAATCAACTCTCAGAGTGGGGGAGTTCTGTTTGTTATGTTATGTACTGTTATTTTACTTATAAAGCACCAAAGCCCTATGGCATCCAGGCGCTCAACAGAAAGACAGAACTTTGAGTTTCTTTGTTAAATCCTTTATATCTCTTTCCTGTCTTATTGAATCTATCCCCCGTTTGAGGTGAATGACTTTGCATACCTGCTCTCATACAAATGAGTCCATCCTGCACTGCTCTGCATCCCTGGGCTAACCACATAAACTCATTCTGTCCTCAGCTCATTCTGTCCTTTAGGGGCTTTGTGTTGATTTGACAATCTGGCACACCCAGCCTAAGAGAACGGAGGCACTTTGCCTATGTGCCAGTTACAGAGGTCCCTACTGTTTTCACAGGTTCGCTGCAACTAGATTAATAATAATGTTGTTGTGTATCACTTGCTGCTGGCTTCCTCCCTCCCTAAACCCTCTGATAATCAATATAGTTATAAGCCATTGCAATGATACTCAATTTATGGACACCAGTCTGGTGAAGTGCTAAGTTGGCCTTGTCAGGCTTTGAACCTGTGTCCTCTAGGCTAAATACAAATGTCTAAGGTGAGCGCTTAACTCACCAAGCTATTTAACGCTTAGCCAAGAGAAACCATCCCTTCTGCATGTGACCTGTTCTTTTTCCCCTCATTGAATCCTCAGCTGCCCAACTTTCCGACACGCAAAGTTCCCAGTCGCTGGAGTGAATTGCCAGATCCAATCTTTCTGCAGATGGCAGATTCCATCCCTGTGTTAACCCACCCCTACTAGGGTCAATAGTTTTCCCATCTGTGAGAACCTATAGAACACCCCCTTTGATATAGTTGACCTGTTTTGTAACCCTGGGTGACTCTCCAGAATCTGTACTTACAACAGATGACGTGATGCCTGTCCTTGGTCAAAGACATAGAACAGGTTGTTCCTCTGAGCAACATGTTGAATATCCCTGGATGAATCCCAGAATACATCATTCTACAGGTGAGAGAGTGTATCCCATGTGTTACTCTCCTTAATCTATTCTTGATCCTTTATTTTCTTCATTGCATTGTAATTTTCGGTCATTAATCCCACGGCACATCTGGCAGAGATAAGACTAGACAAGATTTTGTCCCGTGCATCCTCTGGGTAATAGGTCATGCTTTGTTCATGGGACCTGGCAATTCCTTAAATCCATTATTTCAATGGGTAAACATGTGTTACCCGTCCTTCCTCTGAGTGAGGCAATGCCCAGGATAATACAGGTGACAATTGTTTTTTTGTCTCTGGGACAATGGACAGAATTCATACTTCATAGTAGTGTTTTGTCCCAGTGACAATTTCCAGACTCCATCTGCCCCTATGGGTAAAAGGTAGTTTGTCCATGAGCAAATCCCCAGACGTCATGCCCAATGAATGACAATTTTCAATCCATGGTCAATCAGCTAGAGTCCAGTAATATTTAGGGTGATGGTCCATGGGGGTTACCCATCTGTAAGCTAAGGGTACATTTGGCCATTCTCTCACTATGGTTGGTTGAATAGGTTATTGTTGGAGCTAAACTTGAGCCAATAAGCTTACAGCAACTCTCTGAGTTTGTTCCTCTAAGGTTCTCGGTTGCTGTCCTAATCACCAGAACCCATCCTTCCAGCATGTGACCAATTTCTCTGTCTCTGGTGAATCACCAAATCCTATCACAAGTAACTAAGACATTTTTGTATGTTGGCGTGGTTCTCCCATCTGACATCTAGCCAAAAATGTATCCAGCGTGCATGCATTTGCAGTCAGATTCCAGAACCATCCTGGACAGAAAAGTTAAATTTGGATTTATCGATTTTTATGGAAAAAGGTCATGGCCGACAAGGGCTCCATGAGGACATCTCATGTTCCTGCAGTGAAAAGAAAAGTTCAAGCAAAAGCAGCAGAAATTAGTTCATATGTGAGTCTTCTGGAGCTTTTCAGTGATCAGTTGTTGCAAGCAGGAAGCTGGAGCTGAACAGGGTTCCACCGCCTCACAAACCTATTCTGATGCGTCACGATCAGCAGCTTTGTCTTTTGCAGTCAGACACAGGGGCTTTGGATCGGTCCTATGCTGTTTCTCTGGAGATATTTCACAGATATTTCACAGTTTAAAATAATCCAGCCAAGTTCTTCAGCTCATGCAGCACTTGATTAGCACTGGCTCTGGCCCAGTCGTATGGAGTTAGCTAAGAATTACTGACTTGTTCAGCATCCACTGAGTCCTAAAACATATAGATCTACTACCTGAGTCATTCCTCAGGCACAGCAGACACTCGGCGAGCTTTTTGTGGTTCAGAATCTCAATTACTTTATAAGCCCATGTTATGTAAATATAAGGTGAGGGACAGTCACTACTTAGTATTAAAAGGTAACCAATCTGACCACTAACTAATCTTTACCAACCTGTTACTAAACTATGACCTCCATTTCTCTACCTCATCTTATCTTATCTTAACTGTACTTGTAAAGCGCAGCGTTCCCCTGAAGGCATCATGGTGCTACAACTGTGGAGGTGGGGGCCAGCCATTAGGGCCTCATCACGAGTTTGGCGGTAACCCTTAAATCCGGCAGTAGCGCTATTACCGCCAGATTTAAGGGTCCACCAAATCAGGGCTTCGGCGGATTTCTACCCAGCTCTGAGCTGGGGGGAAATCCGCCTAAATTTCGCGCTCATACCGGCGCCGGGAAATCCGCCGGCAGTAAGAGCGCGAAAATTACCCATTGAGCTCAATGGGGAATGGGGAATTCCCGAATGGGCTCAGTGGGAAATGGGCAATACCCGTTCTGCCAAACCTGTGATCCCGCGCTATTAGCGCCGGGGGGTTTGGTGGTAGGGCTATTAACGCCGGCGCTAATAGCGCCGGCGTTACCGCCCAACTCGTGATGAGGCCCTTAGAAAAGAAAGGTTATAAGAGCCCGCCGAAAAGGGAGGTGGGCCTCGACGTCAGGCAGACAGAAAGGGAGAGAATTCCACGCTTTAGCTGCAGCGACAGAGAAGGCTCGTCCGCCGACCCGAGAGAGTCTAACCCTAGGGAGCTGAACAGTTTTCAAAGATTGGGAGCGAAGAGACCTGCCGGGTTTGTAAGAGCAAAACTTCATCTGAAGTTCACAGTTATTTTCCCACCCCCAATTGAGATGGCTTTTGTCATTGGGAACAGTTGCTTCTTAAGGGAAGCAACGTGTGTGACAGAGTGGCCATCTGGCATGCCTCCACAGCCGCGTGTGTGACAGAGTGGCCATCTGGCATGCCTCCACAGCAAAATGGGAGTGCCTCTGTGCCTGGAGTCCAGTAGTCGCTGCAAACAACTGTTGTCCAGTGTGCTCCTCTGAGAGTCATCTCCTAGAGTTAAGCTTCATAGGTTAGGCACATCAAAAATGTGTGAATGGCTAACAGCACAGTTCAGCCAATTTAAGGAGTTATAGGATGTAGGAGATAGGATTCTAGGATATACATGGACATGTTTTATTGGCTAATGGCTCTTGGATACATTACAGTATATATACCATCCTTTCCTTATTTAGTCTATTCCTCTCTAAAACTCGATCCTTTGCAATGTGTACAGAAACTGGACAATTGGATGTTTCTATTCTTCATAACTGGTATTCTGTGCCTTCTAGCTCAGTCGTGCTTTGTCACCCCTGCATTTTGTCCCACACTCTTTCCACTTCTTTTCCTGCCCTGGCACCGTTCTATCTGATCTTTTGAAAGTGTCCATTAGTCCTTCTAAGCTACAAAATTATGGTCGGCTGGTCTGTGGAATGTCGCTCCACTATCTTGCACTGGAAGGGTTTGGATGACTTAAGTCTCAAAACCTCAACCATTTTTTTCTGTGCAAAACAGGATTCAACACCAGTAACCCTTTTTGTTATGACAAATTCTATTCCGTCAAAGATTTGATTTTTTGAATGTTGATCACCTCTTGGGGCATGGCGGTGGTCTTGCGTTACTATTCTGCAAAACCATGAAGTCATTTTAGAACATTGCCCAGATAATCCTCCTTTGAACTGGTGAATGCTCCTTTAAAGATACTTGTGCTATAGCTATCACACATTTCATTTAATTTACTGCCCCCTGGTAACTGCCCACTTTTTCTTGATCACTTCTTGGATTTCCTATCACCTGCACTATATTATTACTCAACTAATTCCTTACTTGGGGATTTTAATCTCCTTAATTGCGCACATTTCTCCACATTTTAACTGTATTTCAGGGCCATCCCCTGACTCACATTTTGAAACAGATTCTGTTTATCCACCACATGTAAAGGGTAATGCCTTGAACGTTTATTTGCCTCTTTATTGATGATTAGTTGTCAAGTCCATATTTCACATTACTTTCTTTCATTGTGATTTGGTTTAGTAAACAAACCTTACACACATAATTATATATTTATATACACAATTGTGTCTGAGCCTTAATTCTGCAACTTCACAATAGCCCAATCAATATATGTTGGTAAACAACATTTCAATCAACTTTGAGATCAAAACAGTCTCTTCTGTAGCCATGATGCAGCATGTCACTCACCCACTGGCGGATTTCAACTGGCTGTTAAGGTTCGTTCTCGACTACAAAGCACCTATTAAACGCAAACATGTCAAACACAAGCCTATCAACATGTGCTACACTCAGCACACTCAGCACACTCAGTTGATAAGTATCTATCCACAACCTTGAGAAGAAACGCTGTCTTACTCGGTCTTTAGACAGTCTTGAACAACTCCAGGAAGTCACAAATGCCGACGCTGTGCTATTCGGATAACCAAATCTATTATTAAAATCAAATAAATACTTAATTAAACAAGTACCACGCTTTATTCAAAATGATGAATTACTATTGAAATCCTTCTTCTGTTTGGAGCTCTCAGCTGATGTTTGCTATCAAATATACATATTTTCGGAGAAAATACACAAAATTCAGAACAAACTCGACACCAAAATTGATTTGCAACAGTACCCTTCTTTCTCTACTGTGCAGCATCCCTTTGTGGGATTATTTTCAGTTACATGACACACCCGCCATTTCTCACCTTCTCAATACTCTTTAATCTTCAACAGAGAAGGACAATATTAGTTCAGCAAAATGTATTAAGAAATGTGCTGATATTTTGCAGCTCCTCTTGTATCGATCAACAGTGGCTCACGTTATGAGGGACCCTTACTGTATAAATGAAAGCTTTTTACTGATAAAGCCAGGTATGGATATGGCAGAGCTGAGCAGTTTTGGGCCTGTTACCAGTTACCTTTTCTAGGCAAAGTAACAGAATAATCTGTGTCTAATCAGTACAGACCAATATACCTTGTATATTTAGACATAAAGGTGGATCCTTGCTCAGTGAGGATCTCCTTTCGAAAGCTCACCCTGGTAAAAAAAAACCTGAAGGAACAACCGGCATGGTCCACCATTACAAATATATACAGGTCTCTGTTCCTAGAGGGCTCTAAGAGTCCCATGATGCCCATTGCTATCCTAGAAAAGGGAGTGCAATGATAGGGAGGGGTTAGAGTGCGGCTCAACCCCCAAATGCCCACGTGGTCCCTTGGCAGATGCTACAAGACTTGCAGTAATGGCACAACTAATTAAAAACACATGGCCAATAAAATGGGCTAAGCACATGTTCCTGGGTTTTGTCTTTTCCCTGGTGCCCTGATGTTAAATGGACGCGAGGCACTGTCTGAACAAAGGGGCTGAATACCAGTAGTTGATAGCACATGGTCCCATCCCCTTTCACATTATTTTCCTCTCAATAGAGTAGTCCGCGCTTCTCCACCAAGAATGGGCCTTGTCTTTCCGCCATGTCCTGTAAAGGAATTCCCCTATGGGAGGGCACTGCATAACAAGGAATTGTTAAGCTAAGCTGTGGCAATATCTGGGGAGATGGACAACTCTCCTGGCAGGGAAGGCCTGGTGATTTGGCTATATCTGGCGTGGTGGACCGACTCCTCCTGACCCTTGCTCAGCCTTCATGATTATTTCACTGCCTCAATGTCCAGGATAAAAATAAGCTTGAAAATAAGTTGCACTATTGCATCTCCTTGTCGAAATTAGACAGGGATGAGATTGATGGTTAATGAGGAGTACAATCATTATTCCTAAATATAAAAGAAGCATTGATACAGTTCCCTGTATCAGCTCGGTTGCCCTTTAACATATTAGAAAAGCTCCATGTTGTGATTTGTAGCTGCATCCGTACACACAAATCTGGCACACTGCACACACCATTACCTCTGTTTAGTATTCATTGGGGATTGTGTACTCTTGCACATAAATACAATCCAATGCTTAATTCAAATTATTTCTGAACATCATAAGGATAATAAAATAGTTTCTTATTTATTGACCTGTTAAATGATTTATTGTCCTATTAATATTGCCGATAGACAAATTGAGAATCAGGCTCGGACAGTGGATTTGTAGATGATGGCGATGCCAACTTCTGTTTTTAGGGTGCATGGCTGGTGGTTAATATTGAAGCCACCTGGCATGTGATAATCAAAAGTGTGTTTGCAGGTTTGTGAGCGATGTTTTTTCTTGAAGAGGATGGTGAGGTTGTTACACATTATATGGATGTTGATGTCTGTCTGCCTGTAGTGCATTTGCGATTTGTGGTATTTGTGTGATGAACATGCACTGATGAGCATGATGGCCACCATGCTGTCGTCGTCCGTGACTTGGGCGGCCCGAAAGTACATGTCTAGCCTTGCGATCCATCTCCTCCATCGTGGCCCTAGACTGGATGGAGGGCCCGTAGCATCAAACTCCGGAATTGGCTGCAAGGCCGCTTGCGCCCTGGCTTGGGCCATGGCCAGGGGTGGTGGTTGGACTGGAGGGGGGGCTGCACCCACCGGTTGTACAGGCAGTCCAGACGTCGTCGAGCGTGGGATGTGCTGTGGGGGGTTCTGCTGGAACAGGTCTGTTAGATCTTCATCCTGCGACTCCTCCGAAGCCGTGGCAGTCGCACCCTCCAGGGCACCAGGATCACTCATAGGCGCAAGCGCACAGGCACCCTTGTTCCAATTCTAAGGGCCGCAACTTGCACCACTCCCCACACTGCCACCACCCACGTGATGATGAAAGGGTTGAAGGAGAGTACCTCAAGGCGCCTGGTGTCCACGTGGGCCGCAGAAGCTGGAGCGTCATCCCCCACGTGATGATGATGAAGGGGTTGAAGAGGGTCCTGAAGAGGATCCGTGAACAAAAGTCTCCAAAAATTGAGCTATAAAAGGAATGGGCTGAGAAGGCCCAGCCACCTCAGTCCATCTTCCAGCTACAACACGACGTCACCGCCTGAAAATTCACCAAAATGACAAAATCTTGGCATGGGCCTGCAGGTTGTACTGCCTGCAGTCAGTTGATCCAAAAATTAGGTTTGGATGGTCTTCCTGCTCCAAACCGGAGCCGTTAGAAGACTCTCCCCCTCGTGGGCAAGATGGCCGCCAGCCGCGTGTGGTCCGCGGCCTCGGCGTGATGCGAAACATCCACGGATGTTTCACTCGAAATGAAAAATTACTCCGGGATTGCGCTCACCGCCGGGCCCGGGCATCCGACACTCGTCGCCACTGTTGGGGGTCTCTGGGCGCCCCCCGCTGCGTGCCCGCGAGCCCCAGCATGCACAGATGGGACACCAACACGTCTGCACGCTTCGGGCTCCCCGGTCGCTCTCCCGCGGCCGGGAACGCCCCGTTTATTTAAGGCGCACGCGGCGACGTGCAACGTCACGCCGCCGCGTGCGTATCCCCTCACGGGGCAGCGCCACAGTGGTGACCACATTTGTATGGGGCAATTGTTTTGGTTCGGCGAGGAGTGTTTTCATGATCGTCTGTACGGGGGTGGTGTTGGATGAGGATGGGATGGAGTGTACAAAGCATATTTTGAGTAACCTACAGAGTGTCAGGCACAAGCCACACCCTTGTGCTTGCAGAACCAGGCATGGAGTCACCTCCTAGTGTTGTCTTTTGCTGATTCCGTTTTTTAGCAATTAACCAGAATAGATGCCATGCTTATTAGAAGATGTCATGGTAAATTGCCTGAATGCATGAGGCAAGATGGCGCTGACCCTCAATGTCCCCTGCAAAGCCTTCTGACTTGGGAAGGTCTGTCCAGGGATCAACCAGTCCTTTTCAGAGTCCTACACAGCTAGAGAGAAGGCCCTCTTTAAACTACTGCTTCTTGAGATTTTAAATGCATCAATGGAAAACATTATTTGTTTGAGTTAACCATCCACTGTACATTGGCATTATACTGATCCATTCCTCTGGTACTTTAATTAAAATGTTAAGCCACCCCGCCCCCAACAGAATTTTTCAGAGGTAAAATTGCATTGGAAAGGTGTCATGTTTTGTTATACATTAATAAAAGGAGACATCTCTAAAATACTACACATAGGTCAAGAAGTATACAGTCTCCTCAAAAGACAAGCAGCAATTACCCCCGCCCCAATTAAGAAATACATTAAAAAGGAATGCACTTGTATTTTCCATAAATCATTAGAGGTGGAGGACTCTACTCTTCTGCCCATCAGAGAAATTCTAATTGTGTTGCTCAATGTGACACAACTGGTTTTCGCAGGCTTACTTGACCTTTTGTTTGAAGCTTACACAGTATCCAGAGTGTAAGGTGGGGTTAGTAGCCATTTTGCTAGCATGGGCTTCCTCTCTGATAGGGGCCAACCTATCAAGTGGGACAATTTCTTATCAGGGAGGGAGAAGACTTATTATGCGTTCTCTCCCTTTCTCCATTCCCCCTCCTTTTGCATCTCTCTCTCTCTCTCGCTTATCCTGTTTAACATCGATGTATTAAACCTATTCCACTGGTGCTAGAATATGTCCTCCAGTATCAGATGTATACAGAGGAGAAGCAGATCCTGATTAACATCTGCAAGATAGTAATCAATACTCTATTGCCTGGAACAAGTTGAAGTTATGTGTGGACATTTATTTTACCCTGAATGGTAGAATTTACATGTCAGGCTTTAGGACCAAAAGAGTTCAATTTCCTCTTCTCCCAACTCCTTGGGATTGTTTTCAGTTCTCTGTACGTAAATAAGTAATCTGGGTATGATTAAGGCAGATTCTAATGTGACTCATGTCCATCAGAGTCATCTGCAGATGACCTCTGCGGTAGGCTGCAAGTTTGCCTTGGCACAATAGCATGTATTTTTGCTTGCCAAAGAAATGATTTGTAATTGGCTCAAAATAGAGGTGTGCAAGTCCTCTTCAGACTCAAGAAGCTGGGATTGGATTTCCAGAGCAAGGAAAGATATTCAATTGCTGAGGCCAAGAATATGCTTCAGATTGAGATGCCTTTTGTGTTACAAATGATGGTTTAGTGGAAAAGCCACATATTACTACAGCGCTTAGAATAAAGATGCATCAATCATGAAGTGCTATATGAAAATGCAATATTAATATTCTGATTTTTAGTAGTAGTATGTTTATTATTAGATTGTATACCTTGTGGGCCTCACAGTTCATCGGGAACGGAACCATAGTAAGATTTAAAAAGACATCAGCTACTTAAGAGTTGAACCTGGTCTTGTGAGGGATCTTTAGCTTTGGAACAACTTTTCATAATAATAATAATAATAATAATAATAATAATAATAATAATAATAATATTAATAATAATAATAATAATATTTCAGTTATTTCAATTCATTGCCCTGAGGAGGATGAAGGGTGGAGTGGGGCGCTCTGCTCTTAAGGCCGGACACAGATATCTATGGCATGCACTTTACTCACTTACTAGAAGGCATACAGCATAAAAAGATATTGGACTTTGAACTACAAATGGGAAGGTTGACTGATGCCACACAAGTCGCCCTAAACTTCCTTAGTGATTTTGGACCTTTCGATTAAAGGTAACTTTTAGATTGTTAATTCTATCCAGTTATTTCTATTTGTGTTGGATGACTTTGCTGGCAGTTTGTTGGCATGTCAGCTTTGATACTTAGCCCACACAAAAACTTAGTAAAATCATACATAAACTAGACAAAGCAAACCAGGCATATTGATAAAATGACATCAAAACTATTTTACTAAAAGGCTAGATTTTGTATCATAGTTCTTTTTAGGGGGTTGAATAGTGAGGATCTAGCCCAAGGAAAATCAGAGTGCTGCATGCGCAACAGAGTATCATTACAGGTGGGCTGGAGAGAGAGAAAGTCAAAGAGCAGAGCAACAATTGTCTGGGGATTATTTAGATAAAACGTCAGACCAAGAAAAGATGGGTGGGCAATGGGATGGAAAAGGGTGTATAAGGTCAGAGATGGAAGGATAAGGAAAATAACGTATGGGTTGAATGTTTTGAGTCTTCTTCTAAGGGTTTAGATGGAGGACGGTCTCAGTTAAAAGATCAGTTTGTTTTAGATTGTGGATGCATCGATGAAAATTTTTCGTCACTTGATCATTTTCATGTGCATTAACTGGATTTCAAAGTAAGCCAGGACGAAGGCAGAGATGGAGAGTTTTTCAGCAAGGTAAGTTTGTTTTATATAGCCCTGAAAACTATGCAGAGTATCTTAAATTTGATGAGTGCAATGAGGGGTAAAAGTGTCACTGTGAAGTGTTGGAATTTTTCTTGGCAAGTAATTAATCACGGGGCAGCATTGAAGATGGATTTCAAAGATGATAAAGTGGAGTCAGGAAGCCCAGTAAGAAGGGTGTTATATACATCAATTTCAGCGAGGACCAAGGGTCGTTTGGTAGTTTGTGTTGTAAGAAACTGATGTGCTGCCAATGCCTGAGCAGAATCGCTGTGCAAGCACTGTAAGAAAATGGGATGTGCCTCTGATGTCTCACAGGATGTTCATTATTGAAGCCAAAAGAGTTTAATTCATTTGCTACATGCTTTCCTTTGATCACAAAGTATTTCTCTTAGGGAATGAGGAGAGCCTTACTGATTCCATCTTCTTTCAGGAGATGTTTCACTTAAGAGGACAGTGTCCTTAAGCCGCGTGTGATAGACCTCTGCCTTAGGGTAGGGGCCTAAGTGTGTGTATCCATGGGATCTGCCAACCTATCACCTTTAGGCCCACCATTCACTAGCTCAGAGAGAAACCCTTCCCTCTAGGTCACCCCACTTGATGTTGCAGGAGCGAGGCAGGGGACTTTGTCACAGTATATATAATGGATCATGTTGTTTGTGGTGCAAGAGCATTTGCAAAATCGGAGTTCATGTGTACATGTGGTGATGGCGGATTTATAAAATGCCAAATAATGAACAGTGCAGTTTTATAAAATAAAAAAAAAAGGGTTTTCATGTCATCTTTATGCATAGGAAAACTACAATACTCTTATAAAAAGGAAATACCTGACAGTATCACCTAAAGTTAATTATTGGGTATGGGTGGATAGGCGTGTTGGTTTCGCTAGATAAAAGAAAGACAGATACATAGATAGATACAGAGGATGATCGAGAGGTGGAAGGAAGAGTAAATCTTAAAGGATAAACAGGTAGGTTGGCAGATATACATATATACACGTAGACAAACAGACATTTCCTAATCAGAAATGTATGTGTAGACATTTTATTACCTGTAGTTGGTTGATATTTTCAGGTATAGATGAAAACCGCAGGCCATGATCTTGACCAAGATACAACTTCTCCAAAGTCTCCAGAAGAAGAATTTCTTCTGGAAAGACATTGAATTGATTTCCAGTGAGGCCAAGCGACATCAATTTGGAGAGAACTTTCACTTCTGGGGGTACCTTGAAAAATAGAAATTATATAGGATTAAATAAACCGAGAAAGAGTGAAAGTAATGATAGTATCCATATTGTATTGGACATGGTATAGTGTTTATTTATATTCACTTAACAATTATGTTAAAACAAATAACTACACTTCGCTTTTTTTCAGCAATTGTTTAAACTTAAAGGAAATATTTGTTTTTTCTCTAAATGGTACCTATTGCAACTGACGGTATAACGAACAACTTAGTTACATGTTGTTAAGGCTTGTTTTAGTTTACATTGTCATCATGCAAATGAATATGGGAGCTTTCTTCAGAATTAGCCCTGTGCACAATCTGGCCACTTATACTGATTTAGTGCTCATCACATCCTGCCTGTTCACTCCAACAGTGACATCACACAGAATGCACGGTATCTGTGTGTAGATCAAGGAAGATGAAAGGAGCTAATGGCTACTGATTGGACCTGTTCACCACATCAATTTTGCTTGCCACCCAAGGGACCGTTCAAGATGATCATGATCAAGGACTTTATCTGTTGATAAAATCATTCAAAAACTCTTTCTTAGTGATTACGTTCATTGACCACTGCACGAGTTGTACATTTTTGAATTTCCTCTGGCGCATATGTTATACTCCTTGTAGAAAAAGCAGTAAAAGAACACACATTTCTCATTCATATTGCATCTGGGAAAGGGATGATGCATCACAAAGCTGAGCTACACGGTCAGCTGGGAGAAGTATACAGGGTGTAAACATACAGGGTGTGTCTTCCCAACATAACTAGTAGGGGTGCACCAGTTCTTACAGTGCAGTACTGTGAAATAAAACACATATAAAATCTGTTTTTGCTGTTATTTAAGCTTCAACCTCTCAGCAGGATGTCCCCCAAAGTGCAACCTTTCTATTGGCAAGGATGTGGAAATGGTCAAAGTCGCAACTATGTTGGAATAAAAACTGGCTAAGATTGACGATGTACCCAGTATTCTGTTCTCTTCTGAGCCATTGGGCCTCATTACGGGGTTGGAGGTAAGTAACTGTCCTTACCGGCATGGAGCAAATACAGTGTCCGTGTAGTAAAGAGCCCGCTAATACCGGGCAATTACGAGTTCACGGGCAAGAGCTTTGCGCCATGCCGGTATGGACTTTACCGGCATGCCGCTAAAGTCCAAAAAATGGCCCTTAGCGGCATCAAGGAATGCGCTGACAGCACTACCGCCATCAACGGATCCGGCATTAGTGGTCACCGCTAATAGTGGTGAACGCTAATAGCGGTAACCGTAAATAAGCGGAACCGGAAGTAGCGTCATCGCACAGGAACAGGAAAGAGCACGGCGGCCATCTTTAAAAACACAATCCATTGCCATACTCAGCACCCAGGACCTGCATCAGCACACCAGCAGCCCCAACTTCACCTAACACTCCATCAGAATGTCCAAGGCCCTGAAGAAAGATGCTGCGGGCCAATGCAAGGTCATTTTCTCGGTGGAGGAGCTAAATACGGTCGCGGACACACTTGCCGATAATAAGGAGGTCGTGTTTGTGCAAGACATGCGGCATGCTGCCCAGATGAGAAAGAAGGAGATCTGGGAGGAGGTGGCATGCAAAGTCAGTGCGGTCGGTACCACCCCCCGCACTGTAAAGGATGTGCGCAAGCACTGGGATGACCTGCGCCTACGTGTCAGGAGCATTCTTGCAGCCAATCGGAGCCAGGTCATGGGAACAGGTGGCGGAGGAGGCTCACCGATCAAGATGACACACTGGGAGGAGACATGTGCCAGCACAATTGGCATAGAGACAAGGGGGGAAATGGAGCGTGGAGCGCTGTCATGGGCTGATGGAGGTGAGTGTCCACACAAACCAATGTAATGCAAAGCATGATAATGTCCCCCAAATGTGACAGTGAAATGAGCCAATGCATGGGGCATCACACACACATGTACACAACCCTGCCTATAGGCTGGATCAGCACCATCACATCCCCATGCATGCAGCACCTCATACATGTGTCACCCAGATGTATGCCTGCATGACCCACCCATTTGGCAAGCAACCTGTATGTCACAACTCAAAGTCCAAATAGCCTCAAATGTAGAGAATTGCAACAATACCAATATATGCATGATGCACGTAGAGCCATCTTTGATGCTGTCCCTCTCTTGGTCCCCCACAGGCTCATAATCTGACAGTGAGGACCAGGACTCTGCGGCGCAGGCCACAACACTCATGAAGAAGGCCAGGGGCATGGAAGGAGGCAACAGGCCTACCACATCAAGGGGCTCTGGCAAACCAGGACTGCCACAGAAGCCCAAAGCCACTCAGGATGCAACGTCACCAAGGCGTGAAAGGGGCACTGACACCGCAATAGCACCCACACCAGCCGCTACCACCACACGGGAGCCAGTGGCAGAAGGCTCACTGTCCGCTGCCAACAGTTCGGTTGGAGAAGCAGCTGCCACGGCACCCCTGTCGGATGAAGAGGGACACTGCCAAACACCCGTAAAACATGGCACTTCCAGCCCGCAGCTGTCACCCCATCTCACCCTACACCCCACATCCAATGCCAGCAGCCATGAGCTGTCTGGTGGTGAGTCATTGCCAGGGAGATGGAGCCACAGGGAGATCTCACCTGATGGGGGACCCATGCTGTACGCTGCATCAACATCCACCGGTGTCAAGGAAGAGACCAGGGAATCGGCCTCATCCAACAGCGCCAGGAGGAGCTCACTGCGCTGGTTGGCCAGCACGTGAGCGAAGGTGCCCTGGCGAGGGAGGAGTGCCGTGAATATGCTACAGCCATTAAACTCTCAATAGAAGCGAGTATCACACGCATCTGTGATGAGTTGGCAGCTGTGAGGCAGGTCCTCAGTCGCATCACAGATGCCATGGAGAGCCAGCGTCCCGCACAGGGACTGGAGCAACCAGGCACCTCCTCCTCTGCCAGCTCCAGGCAGACCAGCCCCCTGCGCAGGTCTGCGCAGACCTTGCAGCGGCCAGACATGCAGCCACCCAATGCTGGTAGAAGAAATGGGAAGTAGGGGCAGCCTGTTATTGGTAACTCTTGCGGACTAATGCTGCACTGAAGTGCACACCATGCGTGGGGGAGTTGTGGAGGGAGGTGGAGGGAGGAGCGGGTGTTTGGGGGAGTTGTGGGGGAGGGGGAGGGTGGAGAGGGTGTTTGTGGTAGAGGGTTTATGCACTTTCTATACACTTTATGGTTAATACACCCATTGTGTCAAGAATAATCACATGAATGGACATTGCTTATTGTGTATGTGCGCTTTATTGGTGAACAGTGCACAGTGTCCATGTCCCCCCCACACCGAGTGCCCTGAGTCCCACCTCCATGGCACCCTCCGCATCCATGTGCATTAGAAATATTGGTCTATCAGATTCTGGCACACAGCACGTCCCTCCTGTGCATCGCCACCTGCCTGACGTGCAAGGCCATCTTCTTCCTCCTCCTCAGCCTCACCAGGAGGTTGCAGTTCAATGTCAGGGGGCAGAGGCACGTTCCGTCTGATGCACATGTTGTGCAGCATAACACATGCCATGATGATCTTGGCCACCTTCACATGCCCATACAGGAGTGCCCCACCCGACCTGCTGAGGCAGCGAAACCATGCCTTCAACAGGCCAATGGTCTGCTCGATCACCACACGGGTACAGGTATGTGCACGATTGTAGTCCTCTTCGTGTCTGCTCTGCGGGTTCCAGACAGGGGTAAGGAGCCACCTCTTCAAGGGATAGCCAGCATCACCTGCATGGGTGTAACATTGGTTATGTGTAAGTGATTTCATCAAATGGAACCTGTACCTATCACTCACAAGCCTGCAGTTATGTGTTGCTCACATCCACACATCCCTGCATGAATGGAGATGTTCAAAGTAACCCCAATGTGTGAAATCACATGGTCCACAGGAGTGGGTAGCATCGTCTAGTTGATGAAGGTGTCCTATTCCTTGCTAGTGTTCATGCACTGTGGTTGCCTACGGCAGTTGTTGCCATGATCTATGTGATGTGTAGTTAATCGTATGCATTGATCCTGTCACCGTTGGCACCAGACTCTTAATGATCTGCCATTCCACGCTTGATGTCCTCATGCTGGCATGCTGCACTTCTGTGGTGATGTGCCAGTGACATTCTGTATATTGGCTTCGTGTGATTCCTTTGTGCGCACTCATGGACGCATGTCCGGTGTGATGCTGTTCAGCGGTCATTTGCATTGGCCATACTGACAGCATGTTGCTGCATTGTGTTGCAGAGGGTACGGTCTGATGACCTGCAGTGTACGTGTTGATGGATATGGTATGGTTGCAGTACTGGCATGTTGTCATTGTTGTGCAGCTTACGTCTTGCATATTGGTTTCAGGTGTCAGGTTCAGTCTTGGGGCACAGTGTATTTCAGTATGGGCATTGTCCAGTCTCTCAACTAATACCACTGAAGTGAAGTATGCATCTCTCCCCCCCCTTCTCACCCAGGTGAAGTATTCATCTCTCCCCATCACACTGCCATGTGCTTGCCATGCAACTCAACAAGTAGCCAGGCATGTTGTCTGGCATGTCGCTCCATGTAGCGTAGTATCGTGGAGTTCCGCAGGACCATTGAATCATGGGTTGTTCCGGGAAATCGGGCACAACAATGTGTGATGATCTTGTTTGAGTCACATACCATTTGCACGTTGATGGAGTGGTAAAGGTACACTACCTCCATGGCACGTGGGACCACCAATTCCACATGTGTGCATTCAAGGGTACCAATTCAATTTGGCATGCCTGCCAGTGCATGGAAGCCAATTTTGGTGTTGGAGATCTCCTGGGCAGTCCGTGGTAGGGATATTTGGTCGCTTGTGTGCTTCAGGAGGGCATCGAGCACTTGGTTCAGCGTGCGTGAAAAGAAAGGTTGTGATATTCCATGCATCTGCCCCACCGTGTGCTTGGAGGTGCCTGTGGCCAGGAAGTGGAGCACAGACACCACCTTCAATAGAGGGAGGATGGCGGTACAGATGTGAATGAGGCTGGCAATGTCGTTGTATATCATGTCCACAATGGTGGGGATGGTGTCCCGGTCCAGACGGTAGAGGGTGTGGATCTGCTCAGGGGTTAGGTTGAATGGACTGGCTCTGATGCGAGGGATTGGGGGCTGCCTGCGTGGTACGACTGCCTGCACTGGTGGGGTATGCTGTGCCTGTCTCACCCTCCTTCTCCTCCTGCGTCTCCTCTGTGTTGCCTGTTGTTGTTGTTGCTGGTGTAGCAATGCAAGCATGTCCTCCAGCCCCTGTATTGCTACTAGTATTGGAATCATTTTGGTGTGGGAAGGGGTGTGGGAAGGGGTGTGGTGTGCTCCTTTTGTGCTGGCCCAGACTACATTGCCTCCACCTGTGCTAATTGTGTGCACCTGTGGCAGTTGAGAACACTGCACATGGCAGTTTACGGGTGGTTCGCGATGCCGGTATTGCCGGCATGCCGGTATCCACTTTTAGCGCCTTCTTGATGCCAGTATTTGCATGTCCGCCTGACATGTGCCTCTAATACCGGGTTCTCAGGTTGGAATAGCCCAGAGCGGTACACGATGCCGGTAATCCTTTACCGGCATCGTTTTTCCCTTACCTCCAACCTCGTAATGAGGCCCATTGTCTTTAATACTGGCTGATGTGAACAGTAATGGATTATGACTACCAGGGACCCATTATATTAATGGCTAACTCGAATACACTCCCCTTGGTCTTCCATAGGCTGTGAGCAGAGTTAAGTTCCACAGGTATACTGGCCGTCATGGGAGGATTTTAATAAGTGTTTGAGTGATTTTACTATGTTCATAGAAGCAATTTATGTATTATATCTTTGTACAAATTGCTTATTGTAATTGCATTAAAATGTAAATAATGATGTCTCGATGTTAGTTTATGGTATTTATTTATAGCAAATACCTTATGAGCATATGATAATTGAGAGATTTATCTGACCTGTGAAATGTTCCTTATTTAAGTCCAACAGTTTGAGTGGGTTGATATTGGAGGTGGGTGTTTTATGTATTGATGGATCAAGTCGCAAGGGGTACATTGGGAATACTTCAACTGGTATTTGGATTATCCAACGTTTATTGTTTTTATTACAAAATATTGCACATAGATCATGCTTAGGGGTGGATGCACTATCCGAGAGGTTATATTTAGTTCTGGAATATGATGGACGCGCACTCAGAACTTTATCATTCTAAGATGGCCACCCTATGTGACATTATTGGTATGAGCGTCAGGGACACTCGATCACGTGACCACTGGAGTCTGGTCCTTTAATATACTATGGCGGGGCACTCAACTGGTTTTTCCAGTCTTATGCCTCGTCGCTTGTGAGTGTGGATGTGGAGATGGTCAGAAGTGATTTGGTAGATAGGAGCTTGATATAACAAGTAGATAAGGAGGGATCTCCGATTGCAATTTATATTGTGTACAAGAACCTTGTGGATCTTCTGTTTGAGTGAATATCAACCCTTTGGAAGCCCTATGGTTGATTGCAAATCCTGAGCAGTGGGGTAAGAAACCTGATATTTAACGTTAAGGTGTATTACTTTAAAGTGTTAAGTGTATTGAATTTTGAAAAGACTGATGAAAATACATTTTATTGCAGGCACCTGTGCATTGAAACTGTTACCAAAATAGGAGGTTAGTTTCCTCTTTGGAAGAAATATGTATGACGTCTGATACATTGATACTAGATAGGGTGTTACTTGCTCTATCTGTTACCTTGTAGGAATACAGTGTAGTGGCCCTTGAAGGTGGACTGATTGATAATCCGAAACGTGTTGGGAAATGTGCAATATAGTGGAACTTTAAAATCTTTTTCCCTGTATACACTAGGAGCTGTTATTTATTTTTTTACTTATTTTTTTTGAAGCGTTATATAATTGTGCCGATAAATGGTTGTGACCTTGTAAATGAGGATTAATTTATGTTATCTTTACTTGATTGAACTTAAATGGATTTGTTGTAAAAATACAAAATTACATATTGAACCACTATTGTGGATACATGAAAAACTCGGTTTTGAATTAACATAGTAGTGACTGCTTCAATATTTTGTGAGGTTTGTCATCTATTTGAAGTCAATATCTAAGTGGCGATTGGGATTCGTCCCATGGGAGTGCATTCGAGTTACCCATTATGATAATGGGTCCTTTGTAGTTGTATTTTCTACATGCTAATGGCTTGGGATTGTATCCCGTCTGCACCCGAAGGTGATAGAAACGAACAAATATCTAATTGAAAGGTTGACAATTTGAGTATTCAACATGATTAGTTGTGCACCACCATTATCTGTTGTTCAGTAATACCTTATGCATATTGAGTGGGGGGTCATTCTAAACATACTACACACTTACTAAAAGCTGTCAGACTCAGTATCATCCCAAACTGGAAGACACAAGATAATTCTACAACGGCGATGTGGTGGGTAAACATTCGGGATTCGATGCAAAAGGGGTCATTCATTTTAAACAATTGATTCAGGCAATATATGAATGTAGACTCCTCTTCAATGTATAAACATGGGGAAGCTGAGGGAGCTATTAAACGCACATGGGATGAGGGATTCTCTCTTTTGTGATGGAGAATTTTATGAAAAGTATAATTGACATGGAGAGGGTTAGAGTGCCAGTGTTTACCTGACCTGTTGACAGCTTAATAAGGTTCTAATTCCCAATCGACCTCTTAAATTGAAGCGCCTGAGACTTTTGGGACTTTTACCAAACAGCCTAATATGTAATTAAACTCTTTTACATTACAGATAGACTATGATAGGGCATCATTACAAGTTGGCTGTGCAGGGACAAACAGGTGGTAAGTTTGTCAATGCCACTTGTTTTAGGTCAGTAATGGAATTACCGCAATTTTTCCCATACAGTCGAATTACGCATTTGGTGATTAATTGGAGGATTTATTTCCAGCAAACGTCTGGAGATGAACCTGCCACTTCTACGCCGAAAATCAGCGGATTTAGCATGCATAATTCTGCCGGCAGTACATCCACCAAAGGTCCCCATGGAGTCCTATGAACTCCAAAAATTGGGAATTCCCACCACTTTTAATCGAGTTTGGCATAGTTCCACAGATTTACCACTGAATTACGACCAAATAATGAGGCCCTTTACATTGCATTGAGTGCCGAATGGAGAAAAAAAGGTCACAATTTGATTGTGTTTTCTCTTTTCATAATTATGTGACTGTTGCCATGCTTCACAAGCAGGTTTTGAGTGGAAGAGGACGTTGAGTTGGGAGTTCTGAGCACCACTGCTTAGCGAAGAGGGGGTGCGGTATGAGCCTGAGAGCAAGAGCTGTGCACTTGGTGGGAGGGGCCTGCTAACGATTTCAGATACAGTCCGCCCTAGAATCAGTAATGTGTAAGGGCCTTTCAATCTTTTCAGTTGAAGTGGACCCTGAGTCTCAGGGGCCGCCCAGGAAAAATAAAAGTGCTCTTTTCAGCACGTACCTTACAGGCTGCCTTTGCTGGTGCACTCAGATTGTCATCTCCATTTAGGCCTCTTCTAGGATCCAGAAGCGTTATCACCAGCTAGTGGCCTTTTCCCTCTGGTTTCGTATATATTAGTCCTTTACCTGACAGAGAGTCTGTCAGTGGACAATTAATGTTCAGCTCCTCACATCATATTGAAATGGGCCCCCACGAGCCCTGACACATCCTCACTCTGTCCTGCCTACGATGTATTTAGGACAGACAGAGGCTGCAGTGTGAGACTATAAGAGGAGGCTGGCCTTAAGAGAGACCCTTGGCAATGGATAGGAAACATAGTAAACCACTCAATCCATATTGAGCCACCATAAGTGAGCAGAATCTAAGAACTGACACAGCGTGGGAACGGATGAGGTAATCCGCTGGGAAGGTGGACTGCAGCCAGAAAGGAGCTGTCAACACAGAAGGTGGTCTACGGGGAGCAGGATTAGAATCTCCAAAAGGTCCATGCTTTGTTTGTGAACCAAAGGTAACACAGACAACTAAGACCTGGAACAGAAACAGAAGCCAGGAGGGCTAGTACCAGGAGAGCTGGTGAAACGCCCTCATGCACGCCACCAGAGAGGACTGAATTAAAGAGACACGAGTTCACAGAGTTGCCTTGGGCGAATTAAAGTGAGGATCATTTGGATAAAGGTATGGCCTACAGTGCAGCTCAGGTGATGGTAAATAGTAAAAGTGATAGTAAAAGATGAAGAGATAACTACTGAAAGTTCAAATGCCTTATTCTAAAATACAGTGATTATATTGAGGAACTGGAAGAATGCTTTGACATTGAATGTGGAGACGTGGTTGTCTGAGATGCATGAATTGGCAAATATGGAGAGAGTGATGTATAGGAGACTTGGTAAATTGGCTTAGTTTGAGAAAATATGGGGTAGATTTTTGCAGTTGTTTTAAATTGACATTATAGTTGTTGGGTGGGGGGTAATTGAGAGATGTATTTGAGATGTTGGGAATTTAGGGTATTGTATATCTCGCTGTGTACATAGTACTGTGTAAAATGTGCTTTTCTTGCGTTTTTTTTTCCATGTGTTATTTGATATACGCTGATTGTATTGGGATTTGTTATGGATGTTGCGTAAATAAAGTTTAAAAAATAAATAAATAAATAAAATACAGGGATGTGAGAGTGCTAAAGAGTGATGAAGAGATTGAAAATAACTATTGAAAATTCATGTGCCCTGCACTAAAGAGTAAAGGAGTACAAAGATCGAATATATATTATAGGGTAGCTGGTTCAAATCCTGATCTCCCTGGGTCCACATATGTATTATACATACAAAATGATCAGGACCGATATGTCAGATAGACCATCTTTTTCAGTAGATACGTAATCATCAGTGCACTCAGTCCTACAGATGAGGGGTGCACCAAACACATTTACATCCTAGAAATAGGCAAATACTCCCAAAAAATAAAAAAAGGGAGTACAAATACTCCCAACCAAAAAATAGGAAACAGACGCATTGAATCTTGTCCCCCTGCTTTCACCCACACAGCTCCATGAATTTGTTTGGACCAGTAGTGCACGTAGTACCACAGGAAGAAACTATTATCACTACCTCATTGAAAGAAGTAAACATGTACCTTTAAATGTACCCTGATAACTAGGTGCAAAGAAATAGTTATTACAAAAGCATTTCCGTTTCCCAGTAAAAACATTTGTACCCACTCATAAAATACTCCCATTGGTAATTGGACGTCCATTTTCACTCGCTAAAAACATTTTACTCAAAGATTTAAAAATTGGGGAGTAAAACACTCCCACCTCCAATTCTTATCTGGAGCACGGAGTACAATGTCATTTTTATTTAGAAAATATTCACAATTGTATTCCAAAATATATCTCTAAACCACAATATTTAAAAAAAAAACACATACAGAAATGGATACAATGACTCCTAATTATATAAACACATATTCTCACTTAGAACTACAATACATCATAAAAACAGTAGTATATATTCACAGGAACAGTCATTGATTTAGTCAGGTTACAAAATCTTGGAGCCGTTTCTCTCTGTTCCAGGGATCTATACCAATTCCTCTTACTGCATACACATATTATAAAAAAATCAGCATGAATCTTAGTTCCTCATCAACAAAAAGTCGTCACCTCAGTGTTTCGGCCCAAAATGAGCCATTTAACGGTCCAGAACCAAATGGCCTTCATCAGGACACAGGATTGCTTAATATGCCCCACAACATGGATTCCTGTGTGGTGCAATATCTGCAGTGAAGAAACAGACGATCTATATGAACTAACTTAAGCCTGCATTCAATACCAGTACGTTCTTGTTAATATATAACATCTTTTTATGATGTATTGTCGTTCTATGCGAGAATATTTGTTTATGTAATTATGAGTCATGGGTTTCATTATGAGTTTGGCGGTCCGGAAATAAGGGTGCCACTAGTCTGCCGGCAGGGGCACGGGACTTCCGGCAGGCCTGACCTGCTGGGAGTTCAGGCCTCTACCGGCAGTGTTTTCACTGAAGCACTGGTACCGTTAGCAACGGTGCCAGTGCTTCAGTGTTCCCATTCCCGTGGAGTCTTATGGGACTCCATGGGAATAGCGATTTACTGTTCCACCCCCACATATGATATCCTGTTGGCACCGGGATGTCAGGCGGCAGAAGCGGTGCTATGGGGTCGGCCGTAGCCTGCCGTCTACCGGCCGTTTCTATTCCGCCAACCCCGTATTGTATCCATGACCATGTGTGGTATTTTTAAAACTATATTGTAGTTTAGAGATATATTTTGGAATAAAATTGTGAATAGTTTTCTAAAGAAAAATGACAGTGTACTGATGTTTACTGGTCTAATGAAAAACATGGTCTATCTGACATATTGGTCCTGATCATTTTGTATGTATAGTACAAAGATCGAAGACAACTTTTGCAAGTTCAAAGGCTATGTTATGAAGTGTGTGGATGTAATACCATGAAAGACTAATGATGTTAAGAGACTGAAGATAAGTATTGCAAGCTCAAGACCATGTTATGGATTTCAAGGATGCTCGACAGCAAAAGATAGAAGATTGAGATCATATTTGCAAGTCCAAATGCCCTGGGTGGGAGATTACTAAAGTGAAGTGAAATGAATAAAGGGAGACACATTTGGGTAAGACTATATAGTCTTTAATTCCTAGGTGATTAAGAGAGGGACAGACATGGTTACAACTATCCAATGAAAGTAATACAGTGAGAAAATTGAGACACAAGAATAGGGGATAGGACGAAAATGTGGAATCCCATAACAGCAAGGCCGAAAATTAGGGTTTTTGTACAGCTTTTGCACCTTTTTTCACACAAATAGATAAGTGGGGTAGAGGTATTAATTAGGCATGTGCCCAGAATTTAACTGCAAAAAAAGTATTTTGAGACAAAAGAAATGTAAGTAAAAGAAACAATGTTTCAAGTTGGAGCCTGTGTGGTAGAACTGAGAAAAAAACTACAGAGGGGTGATGAATCTGAGACTGTGATTGCCAAATAAGTATATCGAAACTGCAAATTGAAACTCTGAATTCTGAGAAAGGTAGTGCCAAAAAATATGTGTGTTGGAATCTAAACTCGGGCATTCGCAAATTGTAGCACTAAACAACTATGCGGAGGCTCTGAAGCTGTACAGTCTCAGAAAAAAAGCTCCATAGAAGTATGTGGAGACACAGAATATGAAATTGCTCATTCTGGAAATATAGTGCATAAAGAATTAAGTAAAATTTCAATCTAAAACTGCATTGTGGGGAACTAGTGTCACACAACTGCTTAAAGGCTTTGAATCTGAGCATTTTGGGAAAAAGCAGTACTGAAGAACTACATGTAGACTGAATTTAAAAATGATCATCATAGAAGCATAATGCTACAGAATTACGTAGGCACTCTGAATCAGAAATTGTGCATTCTGGGAAACGTAGTGCCAAAGGAGTATATAAATACTGTAAATATTAAATTGTGTACTCTTAGAAACAGAACGTCGATGAACTACATCTATACCATCGCACGGCATGCTTCATGCACAGCATATTCCGCCATGTGATTTAAAGCGACCATTACTGGCACAGATAGGTTGCGTCCCACAACCTAGCTAAGCTAGTAATGGTCAGTGTAAATCACATGCATGAAGCTACTGTCACGCAACCTATCTATTCTATATACTAAAAGAAAGTCCTGTATTCTATTAGGTGTCACCTTACACTCTTCCCACATTAAGTGGAACTAAATATCACAAAATTTTATTAGTCATGAATCAATACATTTCATAAAACAATCATAAAAAATGATCATTGTACATAAAACACATACAATATGTTTAAAACAACACAAGTAGGAACACCATGAGTGAGTCGCGTTGCAATAGTTTTTAAAGGATCACACATGTGTAAATAAATAACACTCTGATTCCAATGCCTCACTACTTTCAGCCTATTTCTTGTTGGTATATTTAAAAAAACCCGACATGTACAAGTTTCTGTCCTTAATATACACCAATGTAGGACATTCTTCAGGGGAAAGTGTCATGTGCCGGAATTAAAAATCTTCTTTAGTTGGGGAGAGTACCCTGTTAATCAAAAAGGACACCCTATTAGTACTCTATGATAAGGTATACATCTCTATTGACATACAACCAAACCCTCATCCCTCAAAGGGTATCACAGTATGTTTATTATTACATACCTCTCTTGCCTAGTAATAACTCTTGGACCTTTTCTGGTTCTTGCTGTAGATTCCCAATTTCTTCTAGGAATTCTTGCGCTTCCCCTTCTCTTCTCTAATCTAGTGTACAATCATAACATATTAATGCCATGGGACATATCTATCATCCCATATACATTATCTTTAGGTGTCTAGACAGCATAAGGTGGGAATGCTTACCAGTCTGGAATTCTCCAAACGGCTTGTTTTCTTTGAATTCCCAAAAATTCTGTACCCAGGATGATAATTGTCACCCTGTAAAACAGAGTGAATACACTCTGTTACAAATACTCATATATAGAGGTCAAAAGATAGTACAGTGAGATGTGGACGGTCAACACTCACTTACTTGTGACTATAACTCAAGGTGTCATTATTCACAGCTTCATCACTGTGGGACCCTCGTTGAAGAAGAAATAAGTCGCCTCAAATTCCTTCTTTAAATAAAGTTCTGTAAAACACAAGTGTGCACATAGCCAATTGAGCCCCTGCTCTTATTTAGGGCTTCCAAATCCACTCTATCTCCTCTTCAAACCTCCCCACTTACTTAATTGCCTTAGCAATCCAAACGAAACTTGTTAGAGTGTTTCCGTTCCGTTCTAATGGCTCTACAGAGTGGTTCACAATCCCGCACAATATCCGCGGGTGAAAACGTACTCGCATCCACGACGTGACGTCATCACGTAACGTCATTACGTGCGTCCGACGACGTGAATACGTTGTGGACGTCTGGGCATTCGCGTAACAGCACGTGGAATGCCATGATGTTGTGGGAGGTGTAGGCTAGTTCTAAACTTCATTTAAAATCTGAACTACATCTATATTGACAACAGTGGATACAGCTCCCAGCAAGAACCGCCCAATACTACTAATTGAGTTACAGTCGTCATATAGTAGTCTAGAATGGTCATGTAGTAGTCTAGAAAATGTACTCATATCATGAAATGGAAGGTAACCTCAATGTCTCAGTGCAAAGAAAAACATAGTATAAAAGGCAGAAACCCAGTATACTAAAAAAGACATATAGTACTAAATTCCACAGGTGAAACACCCTCCTCCCACTTCTTAGTTTTACAGTTTATGCAGAGGATAACAACATGTCACTTGACTTGACCAATGTCGGGAAAGTAATGTTGTAGTTCTCTAGCTACACAATTAAGCATTATGCCATTCTACTCCCTCGTTCAGACCACCAATATGACTTTTTGACAAAAAAATAAATGTTTGTTCCAGATGAAGTTGTTTCTTATTGATCACTGTTTGCGATTGACCCTTGATTTATTTTAAAATGCACCACTCAAAATCATTACATGCATGCTTCATTTCTACAAAATGTCCAACCATAGGAGCTTGCTCAACCTCATTCCTAATGCAACTCCTATGTTCGATCATTCTTGTTCTGCATTTTCTATTTGTTTTATCAATGTACATGCGTTTACACGGACATTTAATCAAATAAATAACATTGTTTGTGTTACAATTTGTGTGTTCATTGATGTTCCACATCCTTTCAAGGCCCCCAAATCTACATTCAGTGTTTTTTTGTTTGGGTGCACATTGTACAATTGCCACAGGGGTAATGCCCTGCCACTGGGGGTAATCCCCATAAGTTGGTTTGTTGAGAGGGCTTTTTCTTGATGCTCACATCATTTCTCATTACTATATTCCACACCGTGGTGTTTTTCTTGAAGGCCACAATCGGCCTACCTACTTCCTTGATCATGATCGTATTCCAATTTCCTGTAATGATACCCTTAATCCTGTATGACAGGTTGCTAAATGTATTCACAAATACTAGAGGTGTTTCTTTTACACTTTTTTCTCTCTGAATTTGCTGATCCAGGAGAGATTCCCAGTTATTATTAAATGCCCTTTTGGCTGCTTTCTTCACCAAAGGGGTAGGGTACCCCCGATATACCAATTTAGAAATCAAATTGTTAGCTCCGTTTTCATACGATTCATTAGTGCTGCTGTTCTTTTTCAAATGTAAAAATTGCCCAAAGGGGAGATTATCCTTAACATGTTGTGCATGATGGCTCTTAAAATGTAACAGAGCATTCTTGTCTGTGGCTTTTGTATACGGTCGAACAAGACGTAACCCATTCTGGTGGTATATATAGATGTCTAAGTAGTTAATTTCCTTATTACTGATATTGCTGGTAAATTTCAAATATCGATTTTGTTGGTTCAGCCATTGCATAAAATGGCAGGCTTCTTCTTCACTCCCTTTCCAAATCATAAACACGTCGTCTATATAACGAAGCCAACAGAGAATATTATTCTGAAAGGGATTACGATCGTTATAGACAACAGTTTTCTTCGAACATGTTCACATATAGGTTGGCGACATTTGGAGCCATAGCTGACCCCATTGCCGTACCTTCAGTTTGCTTGTAGAACTGTCTCAGAAATTGAAAGAAATGTTCTGTACGGGCCATTTCTGTGCACCATTTAAAGAATGAATTAGACACTGGATTTTCATCATCTCTTTTCAGTAAAGTTTCCTCCACTACCTCCAATGTTGCCAATTGCGGTATATTGGTATATAATGCTTAAATATCTAAGCATACTAACAAATTAACCTTTGGGTCAAAAGTGTTACCCTCTATTCTGTTAATAGCGTCCGTGGTATCCTTTATGTAGCTTCTCATGGTTGGAATAAAGGGTCTTAAGTAGAAGTCTACTAATTTGCAAAGGGGTTCCAATAGTGAATTCACGCCCGAAACAATAGGTCTACCCGGGGGGTTCTCTAAACTTTTATGAATTTTAGGGATGATATAAAAGATGGGGACACGGCCATTCTCTCTAATTAGGTATTCCCCCTCTTGTTTACTGATCATATGTTCTTCCACAGCCTTATGAACCTTATATCTGATGACATTAAGAAGGTCACTACTGGGATCTCTGTCTATTTTTTCGGTAATGGTTCTCATCTTATAATAGCCTGTCACATTCCTTAATATAGTCACTCCTATTCAATATTACAACAGCACCGCCTTTGTCGGTTTGTCGAATGATGATCTTATCGTTGGACCCCAAAATTTTCAAAATCTTATGTTTCGTTATACTTAAATTGGAATGGTGAGGGATACCTCTAGCTTCTAACTTGGTAATCTCCTCTAATACCTTCCTTTCAAAAACCTTTGATTCTGCAACCTATCTATGCCAGAAGTCTCTGCAAGGAATTCACAGCGAACATTGCCAACCATACAAACACATGCACACACTGGCATTAACGGCACAGGTAGATTGTGATGCATGTGATTTAAGGTGAGCATTACTGGCATAGGTAGGTTAGGTTGTGGCATCAGCCTCATGCAAGCAATTTACACTGACTATTGATAGCATAGGTTGAGACAGCAGCCTCACACATGTGATTTACACTGACCATTTCTAGCATTGATAGGTTGTGGCTGCAGCCTCATGAAAACAGTATTAAGTGCTCCTTTGTAGTGGACTGTTGGTGACATGGAATTTACTGGATTTTTTCATGTGTTACCCTTGAGAATGAACTGTAAATTGTATGGCTTTTTAACTTATTTGTGTTAAACATTGTGCTGCAAAATGCATTTTTTCAGCAAAATATTTAAAAACAAACCACTTAATTGTTCTTAATTAGTTGCTCCCTCGTTACGCTTGGTCGCTCACATTAATTTGAGAAAAATGTAAGACCATCCACTGATGACATTCACCACCTCAGGGCTCACCCACAAATCATTTAAAATCTTGGTGCCCCTTCAGGAGCTATCCACCACCCTTGGCCCCGAAAGCTGCTTCTGCCACTGTAACCCATCAGAACATCATTTATGTGGTTATTCCAGGTTTTAAAAATGTGCTTTGCTCAGTAAGACTAATGTAACATTCCCATTGCGACTACAACACATTCTGCTACTGATCATTAAAAATGAACATTTAAAAAAAGGAGCCAGATTACAATGTTAGTACATGTACATAAAACCCTGCCTTCCTTCTTGAAAAGAGTCACACTCAGATTAGAACCAAGAATCTGGTTCCTGTGAGTGCCAAGGCCATGTTTAATGTTTTCATGCTGCCACTAATCCACATATTAGTATGCACAAACACTATATGCACAAACACTAAAAAATAAAAGTAAAATAACCAAAGTAATTGTAGATCCTACAGCCTTGTCATTCTCTGGTTCTCACAGGGTCTGTCAGAACCTCAGTAAAGAGCATTTTCACATACCCCTCGCCTCCCCCTTGCAAACAATGCACCCTCAGTGTAATGGTGACAATTTTGTAGGACACACACAATGACAATTCATTTCTCCAAGTAATAGGCCAGTTCCCAGCTCGGGGACAACACTGTTGTTGCTGCTCTCATTCTATGTTTAACCATTAAAATCACAGATCCCCCTGTATGAAATGTGTGTTTTTTCTCTGGTTGCACTGCTGTCAGGAAAGGCTGGCGTGGTTGTAGCAAATGCACACCTTACAACGTGACTCTCACCCATAGACGGAGAGAGAGAGAGAGAGAGAGGGAGCGAGATGGAGAATCAGAGAGAGGCAGACATATAGTGAAGACATACAGTGATAAAAAGAAACAGAGAGAAAGAGAGAGCGAATGTGAGAAAGAGTGAAAGAAAGAGAGGCAGAGCTAGAGGGAGACAGAATACCATCAGCAAGGGTGGAAAGCCTGAACTTTTTTGATTTTTATGGCTTTTACAATGCAAGAAATCCTCCTGCTCCTGAAAAGGGATGCCTGCTAATCAGACCCCCTTTTTATAATGCGTAATACCAAAAACATTGTGCACCCATATGTCTTTGCTGGGACAGTCTCCTGGCATCCCTCAGTGACTGCCCTGTAGTGGCAGCAAGGCAGGTTCAAAGGGCACATGTGAATTCGTAGAGGCAGCTGTTGGAGTAGAAAGTTTCAACAGTCACAGATGGATTTTTAAATGTCTACACCTCAGTGTAAAATAACATTAACTAACAACCATATAAAACTCTCGTGCTCGGCATCAGTGTGGTTGTCCAAATGAGAAAATCCTGTCCTCTGTCCAAAACTACCTAACTCTAGCCCTACCACTATATATAAGCAAACAACATAAGGAACATCAGGAGAATGACTTTCTTATCCTGGTTCACTGGTATCCACCTTGGTGATTGTGTAAAAGCCTTAACTAAGAGTTCATGTTTCACAAAGATATAGAATAGCACAAGAATGACTCCCTCTTCCTGGTCCAGTAGTTAAATGCCTTGGCAATATCTTTGGCAACTGTTGCCATAGTGTCTGAGTAAAGTAAAACTGTATTGGGAGGCCAGAAGAACGGCTCCCTTCTCCTGGTTCACTTGACTTTTGATGACAATATTTCTTAACAGTTCTTATGAAGCCTTCTACTTCTCTGTAGACCTACTCCAGATTCATTTAAGTGTTCCTGCCTCACTTTGCTTACTGTTTCCATAAGGGTTGTTGTGAGGGAGACTACTTGCAAGTCTTTGTTTATCTTTGCCAGTATCACTGAGATTGAGGAGATCACTCCTGAGGCTTTGGTAGGCTTTGCACCAACTACTGAGTTGAGGGAGATCACTCCTGAGGCTATTGTCAGCTTTGCAACAATTATTAAGGCATGGGAGATCACGCCTGATTCATTGGTCAACTTTACAACAATTACTGAAATGGGGTGATCACTCCTGATGCACTTCTCACTGCCATTTGTTACTCTTGGTACTTGTCCCCCAACCACAGTGACGAGGGAGATTACTGCTGATGGACTTTTCCCTGCCTTGGCTGTTTTACAACCATTACTGAGACCAGGGAGATCACTCCCTAGACACTTCACACTGGCAATGTCACTCTTGGCATTGCAACAACCACTGTGATGAATGCGTTCTCTCCTGAGGCTTTGATCAGAATTACTGAGATGAAGGAGATCACCCCCAATGCATTGGTCAGCTTTACAACAATTACTGAGACGAGGGAGATCACTTCCCCACCAACCACTGCAATGAGGGAGTTTATTCCTGATGCACTTTCCCCTGCCAACGTAATTCTTGGCACTTCTCCTTCAATCACTGTGATAAGGGAGATTTTACACAAGGCTTTGATTAGAATTACCAAGACTAGGGAGATCACTCCCACTGCCTTGGTCTGTTTTATAACAATTACTGAGACGAGGGAGATCACTCCTGAGGCACTTCTCACTGACAATGTTACTCTTGACACTTCTCCACCAACCACTGTGACAAGGGAGATCCCTCCTAAGGCTTTGATCAGAATTACTGAGACGAGGGAGATCACTCTCAATGCTTATTGCACTTTGTTTCCTCTTACAACAAATACTGCGAGGATGGAGATCGCTCCCAATGCTTTGGACAGCTCTACAACAATTACTGAGATGAGGGCGTTGACTCCCGATGCTTTGATCAGCTGTGTAAGAGTTACTAAGACGAGGGAGATCACTCCTGATGCTTTCTTTACTCTCCTGCAAGTCCCTACCGGGTCTACTGTGGTTTCCATTACTGCTGTGTTAATGGGACTGCATTGCTGATTCTTCCTGGGACATTGGGGCTGCTCTACTGCACTTGTCGTTCATCGCCACTCTTTTCTCACTTCTCTCTACCCCGCTTTGGTTCTGCAGGGTCTCTGGTTCAATGGTCTCGGCGTTGTTAAAGGACCTTCCGATCCACCTCACTGAGGTCACGCCACCGTTAGCCGGATTAGCACTTCTGCATTGGTCTGGCCTCCTTCCAGCTCCCGAGGCTTCCTCCACTGTTCCATCCATTTTGGTGCGCCCTGATGCCTGCGGGCTCCCACGCCTTATATGGTTGCCGGTTTTGAACTTCCCAGGCAGGTGTGTCTTCATGCTGACTTATCTCTGGTTTCCCTTGTTCCCTTTCATTCAGTTATTGGTCTGTTTTTATGGTCTGTAGCTGGGTCCTCACCAGCGCAATGTCAAAGTCCCTTGTCTGTATCAATGATGCACTCTTTAGGCCTACTCAGGGCCACCTCTTCTCAGTACTTTGGACATCAGATAAAAGAGCAGTTAGCATAACTCCCGTAATCTTCTTTTTCACAGTATTTCCATAAGACAATGAATAAGATTTTGTAGGAAGAAAAGGACAAGTGTCACAATAACATACAGTTGCACTGTCAGAGGCTTTTCTTACAGATTTTAAGAATTTTAGGGGACTCAAAGGCAAGAGGCTTATGAGGGTCCATCATGGAACAGGAGTCACCACCCCTATGAGGGAAGTCCCTCCGTGTGAGATCCTCCTGCTTTTTACCACCCCTAGAGGGAATATCGGGTAGTGGACTCACCTCCCTAGCCTCACAGGTTAGGGCTCCACATGGGGAGAAGTGACGTCATCCCATGATTCGCCATAAAACCATACAGAGGTGAGGCCACATAAGAGGTATTGGAAAGCTAGATGCTGCAGGATGTGTGAGGACGTAGAGGCAGTGGAACCCCAGGAAACACTCGGTGATATCTGGTGAGGTTACGACTGCCCTGAGGGAAGTTGCATTTAAGAAATTTGTTAAGGGAAAAAATGACCTTGGGAAAAAACAATTTTGGGCCAGGTTCATTGGTGGGCACTCCTCGTCTTTGACTATTGCACTGGTTGGGTTATTTATAAAAATCCATAATGCACTTGGTGAGACTGTATACCTTTGAAATTAACTATATATCGTGACTGTATATATATGGATTTGTTTTTATCTGAGTGCATACGTATGACTTTTTTTTAGACCGTGATGAAATATGATAATATTTATTGGGAAACATTGTTTTCAATTTAGAATATGTTGTAACTGAGTAATTTGTTTTAACAATTATATTTGAAAGGCATGTTTTACTAGTGGGGAGGTTTGTAATGTTTTGGCTTATCTTTCATATCAATTAATAGAGTGTCCTGTTCTTCTCTTGTTTCTCTTCTTTTTTTAAATGAATATATTTTTATGTGTTAAAGTTTATATAAACTGTAAACACAATGAACACATGTTTTTAAATGTATAGCCTGCCCTCAAGTCAAGTTAAAATAGAGGAAGAACCTGGGACTAGTTCACCTTTAGAATTGGGATCACTGCTGGTTTAATAGTAGTGTGGGGCTGCATAGGTGCTTAAGCCACTACTCATCCCTGTATTGCAGGGCAGTAGTGATTTAGTCACAGGGAGAGATAAAGGGAGAGAGCACAGAGTGCTAGATCAGCATATGATACACCAGGTGCAGCTAGTAACTGTAGTACAATCAAAATAGTGCATGAAGGCATAGGTGCATTGGTTTTACAATAGGTTCCAGTTCCCATTCTGGGCATTGATGATACCCACTAAACAAATTGTTTTAACGGCTCTTTTTCGAGTACATTGAGACTCCAAACGTAATTAGTTATTTCTTTCCCAAAATAGAGCACCTTCGTTTTCAGAAGTTCAAGGTCCAAAATATATGAGCAACACAATCTCTTGCTATCACTAGGCTTCCTTTTGGGCTCAATGCTATCATATCCAAAAATGACTCTAACAGTACCATAGATTAGAGTTCTATAACTAATGCCGTTTAATTGTGGGGGTTCTGCATGTACCTGGGCCAAAACAACATCCAAATCAGCCAAACATAGAACATACAGGAGCAGGGCCAGTGAACAGTCATGTCTGATGTATGTTGCTGTGTGAAATGTTGCAGTTGGCTGGATTCCATCTCACTCCTGCCATTGTATTACTATAAGCAAGTTGGATTCATTTCAAGGACCAGCTGACAAATCTCAGGACATTCAGCTTTGACTACATCAAACACTTCTCCAATGAGTCCAAGGCCTGTCTTACTTAGAGGAAAGCTGCGAATAAAGGTCCTCTCCCAATTTTTACATATTTCTCGATCAAAGTGGAGAAGGCCATACAGTTATCAATCATGGAAAGCCCCAGGAGAATGCTTTTCTGAGATGTAGATTTATTTCTATATGATCTGCACAGTTTTGTTCCCTAATTACCAGCATTTAGAAGAACAAGTTACTTACCAACTGGTAACGTTCTTTCGACTGGATGCTCCTCCAACGTATTCCTCATCTTTGATAATCATGTCCAGCTTCGGCTGCTTTGGAAAATGTTTTTTTTCGGCACAGTGCGCCCTGCATCGATGGCGTTGAGTCGATGTCCCTCGAAGGCCTCCGTCGAAGGTGACGTCATCGGGTGATAGAAGCAGGTCGCACGTCGCCCTTTGGCTTCAATTCTGTTCTTCCCCCTCTTCGTGTTGCTATTATCACAGGCAGGCAGTAGTCAGCCTTGTGAGAACGAAAGTTGTAATAGCATAGGGAATTCTACAGAGGGCTAGGATGGGAGGCCGATGAGTAATACATTGGAGGAACATCCAGTCGAAAGAACGTTACCAGGTGGTAAGTAACTTGTTCTTCGAATGGATTGTGTCTTCCAATGTATTCCTCATCTTTGATAGACTCCCAAAGCAGTATGTAGGATTGGAGGAGGATGAAGAATTTAGAATTCTTAACTTTTCATAAGGCGGAATAAAGCACTGCCTTACCAAATGAGACGTCCTGAGAGTGGGAAGCATCCAGGCAATAATGCTTTGTGAACATATGCAACGATGACCATGTTGTAACATCACAAATGGATCTAATGGGTACTGCTCTTTGTAGGGCTGCAGAAGAGGCTATGCCCTTGGTAGAAAGAGCCGCAACCCCTCTGGCAGGTCCTTGCCCGCCAATCTGTAACATTTTGAGATACAAGGATATACCACCTTGACAAGGTCTCTTTAGAAACAGCTTGTCCTAATTTTCTTCCAGTGTATCCAATAAAGAGTTGGTCCTCCACTCTTAGTTCGGAGAACCGAGAAATATAAAAGCTTAGAGCTCTTCTAGGGTCCAATCTATGGAACCTCTCCTCCTCTTTACTGGGATGCGGTGGTCGATAAAATGCTGGCAGAACAATCTTTTGATTTAAATGAAAATTCGACACAACTTTAGGCAGGAAGTAGGGTTTTACCCTCAACACAACCCTGTCTTTGTGGAATACGGTATAGGGTGGCCTGGAAGAGACTGCCTGCAACTCGCTCACTCTACGTGCAGATGTTAGTGCAACCAACAATGTGGTTTTGAAGGTTAATAACCTCAATGGACATGTGTGCAAAGGTTCAAAGGGGGCGCACATTAGACATTTCAGAATCAAATTAAGGTTCCAAACTGGAACCTGAAAAGTAGAAGGTGGGAACACCTTTGTGAGCCCTTTCAGAAATTGAAACACCAATGGAATTTTGAAGTAGGAGCATTCTTTTGAAGAACGCTTGAATATGGAAAGCGCTGCCATGTAACCTTTAATAGTTCAAATATTAAGACCTTTGTGTGCTAATTATAGGAGAAAAGAAAGCACTTCCGGAGTTGAACATAGAAAGGGATCAACATTCTTTTTCCTGCACCAATCTCAAAATGTATTCCAGCAGCAATGGTACAGATATTTTGTTGCTGGCCTTCTTGCCGGAAGCAACACCTCCATCACGTCATCTGGGAGGTCCCAATCCCTGTATCCCAACTTTTCAGAAACCACGCGTGAAGATTGAGAGCGTTTGTTTGTTTATTTATTTCTAATGCGCACCAGACCCAAAAGTAACAGGGCGCAGTAGTAAGAAGATGCAGAGCTTACATAGTTACAAGTATGGTCACAGTAGGACAAATATAGTTACAAGTAGGGTCACAGTAGAGACATATATACAAGTGTACAAATTATAACAGGTAATGCACTGGAAGGAAAAATAGACACAAGAGCAAATGTTACAGTATAATGGAAGGATGGGCAGCCAGGTGAAGATAATACAGCGGCACAAACTAGTGGTCATTAGAGTTGAGCAGGTTGATATAATTATTTCTAAGGTGTAAGTACGGTCGATCTGCTCTAAGCCAGCGTGGCAGGGAATTCCAAAGTTTGGATGCCTTCATGGGAAAGCTATTACCGCCAATGTTGGTAAGTCTGTATCTCGGAACCACAAGGCAGGTTGCGTTGCCAGCTCTCGTGGGTCTGATGGACGTTCTTCTATTTAGTCTGTCTATGAGGTAGCTAGGGGCAGCATTGTTTAGTGCTTTATGGGTCATGGAGACCATTTTTAGAAGAATTTTGTTATGAGTAGATAGCCATTTGTGTTGGCGTCTGGTGGAGGAGATATGTTCTCTTTTGTTCACACCTAGTTCAGCTCTTAAGGCATTATTTTGGAGTGTTTGCAGCCTGTGGATAGTGGCTTTATTAGCACCACTGTATAGAGCGTTACAGTAATCTAGCCTAGAGAGTATTAGTGCTCTGACCAAGATCATACAGTCATCATTTGAGAGAAATGGTTTGCCTGCCCTAATAAGCTTACAGGTGTAAGCCGTGGTAGAGGCTAGGGATTTCACTTGTTTGTCAAAGGACATAGCCGAATCAAGGTAAAAGCCAAGGGTGTTTACCTCCTTAGCTACCCTGATGATATTTCCATCGATGGTGAATGAGGAGTATTCATGGCCTAATTTATTAAGGTTAAAGTGGGTACCCAGGATGATCAGCTCTGTCTTGTCATCATTCAGGCATAAACCGTGTGTGGCCATCCATGTCTGGATGATGAGATACACTCTATTCACCAACGCTAGATCCTTGCCATAATCCCCAGAAAGTGGGAGGAGAATCTCAGTATCATCTGCATTGTTAGTGTGGGTGATACCCAGCAGGTCCATATCACCGATCAATGGCTTGGTGAATATATTGTATAACGTGGGGGAGCCACAAGAGCCCTGGGGTACACCACATGTGATAGGGGCAGGGTCCGCTGCTGCCGATGGGGAGAAAACCCTCATGGTTCTATCGCTCAAGAATGATTCTATCCATCTGAAAGCCTCTGCTGAAAAGTGGGCTGCTGAGCCAGATGACTGCATAGTACCTTGTGGTCCACTAAGTCGAATGCAGCAGAGAGATCTAACAGTAGGAGGAGGGCTGTTTTACCTTTATCTCTTAACTCATCGATCTGTGTTATTAGGTCGATGAGGGCAGTGTCTGTCCCATGTAGTGGGCGAAAGCCAGATTGTCTTGCTCCCAGGAGCTTATGTATGAGCTTATGTGTTGACCTCTGGATGAAGAACCTGTCCCTCCCCTTGCGAGCGAAGATTCTCTCTTTGCGGAAGACATATCGGAAGAAAGATGGTCATATCCAGAAAGTCCGGGTACCACGTTCTCCTGGCCCAATCTGAGGCAATTAAGATCATGCAGCTTCCGAACCGTCTCAACCTCCTGATTACTTGAGGAATGACGGGGATCGGTGGAAATGCGTATAGTAGTGGGAACTCCCAATCCACCGTGAACGAGTTTCCTAGAGCTCCTCTCGGAAGAAATTCAGTTGAGCAGTACCTTTCGCACTTCCGGTTGCTTCCAGTCGCAAACAGGTCTACTTAAGGGGTTTCCCAAAGGTCGAAGATCTCTTGAAGGACTTCCTGAGCTAGTTCTCACTCACGGGAGACTGTGCTCTGCCTGCTCAGAGCGTCTGCCACTGTGTTCTCCTCTCCAGCTAGATGAACTGCCGACAAGGACATTCCTTCTTGAATTGCCCAGTACCAGAGCTGCATTGCCTCCTTGCACAGTGTTAGTGACCCTACACCTCCCCTTTTGTTGAGGTAATGCATGGCCACTGTGTTGACCGTCATTATCAGGACATTATTTCCCCGTACAGAGGGCAGGAAGGCCTTTAGTGCTAGTCTGATTGCCCTCAGCTCCAAAAGGTTGATGTGAAGTTTGGACTACAATGGAGACCAACGATTGCTGACTGTCAGACCGTTCGCATGGGCTCCCCACACCGTGAGTGAGGCGTCCGTCACTACTGTAATCCCCAGCCATGATTGCCAAAAGGGTTCTCCCTTCAGAATATTGTCCTTGCAGGCCCACCACTGAAGATCCTGTGAGATCCTGGTTGGAATCTGAAGTCAGTCCGACATCTTTCCTGAGAACTAGGACCATTGTGTTCTTAGAGCCCATTGAAGTGATCTCATTCTCAGGCAGGCTTCTGGCACCAGAAAAATGCAGGATGCCATGAGGCCGAGCAACCTCAAGAATTCGAAGGTGGGAAGAATCTGGGCACTCTGAAATTTGTTAACCATCTGAAGAATGTCTTGAGCCCTCGCCTTGAGTGGCGAGCTCTTTCCCAAGGATGTATTGAGTACAGCTCTGATTTACTGGAGCTGTTGGGAAGGTGTCATTTGTGACTTCTTGAAATTGAGGGAGAAGCCCAGCCTGTGAAGGGAGTGACATGTGACTTTGAGATGATCCAGGGCTTGCTCGGGAGAACGCGCCCTGATCAGCCAATCATCCAGGTAGGGGTAGACATGAATCCCCCTCTCCTGAGATGCGCTGCCACCACCACCATCAGTTTGGTGAAGACCCTCGGGGGAGAGGTCAACCTGAATGGCAGAACTTGAAACTGATAGTGCGAGGTGCCAGGGTCAGATTGGCCTCTCGGCCTTTCGCCTGTGGCCAGGCCCAAATTGTCCCAGTGGGGTGGGGGCCGGTCTGACCATGCCTGGGCCGGTTTGGAAGAAAACATTTTTGAAAAAAAAGTATTTTTTTTCTCACATTTTTCTTTTCTTTAAAAAGCCTTTCATCCTTTTTTAGGTCAATAAATGAGTACCAACACCGGTTGGGTGATATTGTATGCATATTTTTTCTATAAAAAAGAGCTTAAGCATAAATGCTGTACAATAACTTATCATTTGGCCATGGACGTCTGCTTGGATTCACAGCGATTTAGTGTACTTAGGACCAAAGCTATTTGATGCCACTTCCTGTTTTGTCAAGGGGTGAAAGGTTGTGTTTCATCGCTTCCCGGGATGTCACTTTGGGGTGGGGTCAAATGACATCACTTCCGGTGATGTCATCAAAGGTCAAGGGTCATTAAGCGAGGGGTGGGCCACTTTTTTTAGGCAAGAGGTGGGACACTTTTTTTTGGGTGACCGGGCCTAATTCTTGTCCTAGTCCGACCCTGTGAGCCTCCAACGGCAAACCTCAGGTATTTTATGTGCTTGAGATGGAATGGCACATGAAATAAGCATCCTGAAGGTCCAGTAACACAAACTAATCCTGTAACTGGAGGGCCTGAAGGATCTGAGAAAGTGTGACCATCTTGAATTTGTCCTTCCTGAGGAACTTGTTCAAGTATCTCAAGTCCAAGATGGGTCTCAGTCCCTCGTCTTTCTTGGGGATCAAACAATTTGGGGAATATCAACCCTTGTCCCTCTCTGCTACAGGTACTGGTTCTATAGCACTTTCTCTAGCAGGGTTAGTATTTCATGCACAAGAAGCAGATCTGGAATCCTCAAAGAGTGTTTCCCTGGTGGATTGGTGTGAGGCTGTGTTATTAATGGGAGGCAGTAACCTTCAGCTACTGTCTCCATGGCTTGCCATTCTTCCAGATGCTGAGACAGTCCCACCGGTGGCTCGTGGCGCAAGCTCTCAAAGTGGTTTTGGAGCGGTTACTGCAGCTGCTGATGGAAAGGCAGCTGCAGCTGGAGTTGGTTTTGCACCTTTACCTTCGTCCACCGCGAGGGATTTTTCGTTGGCCTCTTTGACTAGCCATTCCTCTCGCCTTCCCAAATGAGGAGTAGTAGCGATAGGATCGCCCCCTCCATGGCTGCCTGTCCGACAAAAAGGCTGAGGTTGCCTAACAGCAGCCCCTAAAGATTTGGCAGATGCCTTTGAAGTCTGCAACCTATCAAGACTCTCGTCAGCCTTGCTGTCAAAAAGGTGAGACCCGTCTAATGGCATTTTGAGAAGACAAGCTTGCACATCTGGTGCAAAATCAGACTTCCGCAACCACGAAAATCTGCGCATTATAGTACTTGTAGCAATGGGCCTACTGATGCTGTCTGCAGTGTCCAATCCAGACTGAAGGGACTTGCGTATGGATTCTTTGCCATCCTAAACGATAGCTAGGAAACCGTCCCTTTCCTCCCCTTCTGGAATGTGCTCCGCCGCCATGGACATGCACTACTAGAGAGTGTACAAAAACATTGCTAAGGCACATGTGGAGTAGGCCGACTTCAGGGCCATACTCCCAGCTGAAAATACCTTCCGTGCCCATCCATCCACACACTTATCGTCCCTATCCAGAGGGATGGTATGGTACGCTGCCTTGTTTGATGTAGCTGTGGCTGCCTGGACCACCAGACTCTCTGGAGTGGGGTGCTTGGACAGATAGCCGGGGTTGCTACTGGAAGGGCAGTATTTTCTTGTGAGGGATTTGTCCACCGCCGGATTGGATCCGGGGTCTCACAATTTTTGGCCACCCTATTTTGTAGAGCCACATGGAAAGGTAGAATCAGGCCTGCAGGTGGACCTTGGTCGAGAATATCTGTTAGGTCATCCAGAACAAATTTTAACGGAGGTCTAGCCCATTCTAGGTATTCCACCACCTTGGACATTAGATGACGATATGAAGAGTCTGCATGCTCTCCAGGTTCTGGCCTACCAAACTCTAATTCAGGAGATGTATCGATGCCACTGGCATTATGTAGAGTATCAACAAGATCCTCCATCTTGCTCTCTTCCGATATGAGGCACTCTGGCACATTTGGAGTTCCAAATTGAAGGCCAAAAGGGGCATCCTCATCATCAGACCTTTTTTCGTCTTCAGAAATTGAAGAAAGGGATTTGAAATACTCCTTCCTTGGTAAAGGGGCATAAGAGCTCTCAGGAACACTCACAGGTGTTATAGGCTTCAAAGAAGACTTTGATTTGGTACCCTTATGAGTTTCCTCATGACCTGGAGGCTGAGCTGAAACAACCAGTATTTTTGGCACCAATGGTTTTGGCGTCGACGTCGACAGTGGCGTTAATGGCATTGATGGCAATGCCGCTGATGGCCTGGATAATGTCGACAAATCGACAGTCCCCTGAGAATATTTTGATTTCGAGGATACTGCAGTCTTCAATGGCATTGTGGATCTCGAGCGTTCGTCACTTCTCGAGTGACTTTTACTCAGTGGAGCCCTCAAGGGTTCTCAATGAGTATTCCTTTGACCACCCGGGCTCGAGGGCGCGCAAGTGTCGAGTCGAGACCGCTCTCTGTCGGCTTCAAAAGAAGGCGCGGGTAGAGGCTTACCCTGCTTTTCAAATATTTTCAGCATTTCCAAGCGGAATGCGTCCCACTCCGCAGGTGTCGATTGTTTGGTGGGGCACTTTACTCTTTCGGGGGTTTCGCCTGACGAGGATGAAGAGGAGGGCGATCGATGGTGCCTCATTTTCAATCGCTTCGTCGAGGACGAAAAGTGCGGTGAACCACTACGGGACCTCGATCGATTTTTCTCTCTCTTGCGTCGAGGAAAACGATCTCCCGACTCGACCATTGAGGAACGATTGGGTTTGGTCTTACACGGTTTGGACAATTTCCCTACCTGTATCTTCCCCTTTCGTTCTCGCAGGGCATTTCCCGTCGTAGCCTGACACTTTGAGCAGGAATCAGTGTCATGGCCTTCCCCCAAGCACCACAGGCAAGAATGGTGTGGGTCTGTGATCGACATTTTCGATTCACACTCCTTGCACTTCTTAAAGCCTGTGCGAGGTATCATCGGAGTGGAGGATGAAGACATCTTGTCGAGGATTTTTTTGAAACTGCGTAACAAAAAATTACTAGCGAGGTGCGGCGAGTCTCCGAAGCAAACGAGTTTGCGGAAAAACAGAACTGAGGCCAATGGGCACAGTGCGTGCTACTTATATCACCCGATGACGCCACCCTCGACGGAGGCCTTCGAGGGACATTGACTCGATGCCATTGACGCAGGGCGCCCTCTTCCGAAAAAAAAAAGTTTGCCGAAGCAGCCAAAGCGGGACATGATTATCAAAGATGAGGAATACTTTGGAGGACACAATCCATTCGAAATTGTTTTTTCCATCATATATATTAGGGATATCAGCCTATGGCAAGCGCTCCAGATGTTTTGGACTACATTATCTATCAGCCCTAGCCAGCATAGTCAATGGTGAGGAACCATGGGAGTAATGGTACCAAACAACTAGAGAGCCACCAGTTGCAGACCCCTGGTCTAAAGCAGTAAGGATACAGCCGTGAGCCCTTCTAGCAAATTGGGACATAACCACATGTGACCATGAGCCCAGGAATGTGTTCCACCAATCCTGGCACAGTAGAAAACCATTTTTATCTTTAACTGTCTGAACCTCTTGCCTTTCCTTGATGTATTTCTCTAAAGCATTGTCTTATTTCTTCCATTGTGTGAAGAGAGGGTTATTCGGTGGCTTCCTGAGTTGATCAATACCTTGAGGGTTGGTCTGTGCTAGATTCAGCCATAATAGTTGCATAATGGTTTAATCAACTAAATGGAAGGATTGGGGTGTCTGAGGTATAGGGCTGTGAACTAGTTGCTTAGCTTCCATGTTCCAGAAACCTCTTATGTCCTTTGCACTCTCCAGTGTTGCATCCAATCCCATTAAATGAGGATCTCAACCTGTTTTTCTATTTTAAATATTTTGACAAGGCGCCTTTATTTTTACTGTAAACTGGATAGGGAATCCCTGGTCCTAAAATCATAATTTAACTTAAGTATAGTAATAGGACAACTATGATAAAAACAAGGCGCTGTTTCACTCACTACCACCTCAGTCTCCCCTGTAAACAGGCCACCAGACTTTCTGCTGCCAAGACTTTTAAGGAGTTATTTGTAGGGGAACAAGCTGCAATCTGTTCTTTTAGTATATCAGCCTGGTCCAATTCATACATAGGTCTTTCCTGTGATTAAACATGTTTAGGAAAGAACCAGGCCCAACTGCTTACAAAATGGTAGTTATCCTGGCCTGCCATCTCATTGTTGTGTTCTCTAGTGTGCATAGCCATGCTTACTGGGTCACATTCACACTGAGTGAAGAAACATGGAAAAACCTTTACCCCCAAAAGTAGATTAAAATACATCCATTATAGAACTAATGCTGAGCCCTGAATACGTCACCTAATTAATACCTCATTGCATGAATAATGTAATCTAATTTGCAATGTTGAATTGTATGCCCTGAGTAAGAGCCAAGTGTTTGAAACACATGTAGGCATAATATATACAGTGGTATCATTAAAATGACAGTTACTACATATGAGAGTCTACTAATGCATGGGTTTATTGAGTGCATTAAGTTGACAGACATTGTAATATTACATTGTTCATGCAACGAGGTATTAATTGGCTGACATAGGACGCAGCATTAGTACTCACAGCATTTATTGCATGTGGCATCATTTGTTTCTGAGGATCCTGTAGGGGGAGTCCCGTGTGAATAGATGCAGCGACACTGAAGGAATGATTGAGAGTATGGACACTGAGCACTAACCATGCTCCCCTATCCCAAGCTGTTATTTTCGCTATTATGGAGTTCTTCTGTACTGCGTTATATGCCATTGCAGCCAGGATGTCACTTCCCCCACGATCGGCACAAACCATCAAATTTCCATTACAGGGAATTCATCTGCACTAGAAGTTACTTTTGCATCAATAAGCTTGCCGTATAATTTAGCATTAAAATGACCCATCATATTACAGTGATGTGCGAGCTGAATACAGTAAGTATGCTATCATGAATCATGATATTAAAAAGTGTACATAAGCCACTTTACAATCAAAGTAAAAAAATCATTAATACTTTTCGAGAGCCTATTTAGCACATCTGCATGTGGTGAGCTCTCTGGTTAACAAGTGCAGTAATAAAAACTATTATTACCCAATCTAAATGAAAGGCATGACTGAATCCCATGCCAAGTGGCCACTGGGCATAGCCACCCTGCTCACTGGCCTTCCACCCACCGCCCTAGAACCTATGATAAGTGCCCCCCCCCTCCCATGTTGCTGCCCCTCTCAAAGGCCTCCGCAAATACAACCACGTAACGCCCACACTCCTAGAGCTTCACTGGCTAACCCTACATGCACACAACTACATCACATACAAAGCTGTCGACGTGTATGTTTCCGCAGGCAAGCTCATCATTTCTGGAGGTCTGGGCATCACCAGAAGTCAGGATCAGGCTAGACAAGAGCAGCAGAAATGTTGACAAGCATTGGCAAAGCCAATAGTTATGGTGTTTGCTGTTTGCAGTTGGTTATTGCATTTTACATGTATAGGTGTAAAAACAGTAAATACATGCACCATACTTACCGAGTAATTACATTAAAAGTTCAGAAAATGCCCAATGTTAGTGCTTGACATCCCTTAATATTAGCAAGTTAAACGACTTCAGTTCACAGTGGTTCTTGCTTTTAATGGTTGGCTAAAATGTATTCTGTTGAAACTGAGATGAAGGCAATCAAATTATACATGGACTCTGATTGTTCAGCAACAACCTATCGGGCTTTGGATTAAGTCTGGCTGGGAGGAAGAATGGAGTTAACAACCAAGGAATCCAGCAGAAAGGGAAGGCGTCCCTCAAAGTTAGGCAAAAGATCTCCAAGAATAACATTTGCCCTAACCCCTGCGGCCGTTTAGCCATGGTTAACTAACCCTCAGAAGGGTCAGAATATCTTTATGGATTGGTCACTAGTTATGCCTTTTAGATGATTTGTAGTCATTGCAGACTATAGGACATAAAACATCCAATTGGAAATCTGTTCCAAGACACCCTCAGGCAGAATTACTTTCCCTGAACCCAGAGTAGGCATTTTGGACATCACCCTAGTAGAAAGGTCTAAATATCCAGAGCTTAGAAAAGCATATCTTTTGCCTTTTGTTTTCGGACTGCGATCTCTGTGAAGAAGAGCTCTGGTGGACACGTCTTATCTCAGGTGAAAATAATAGATGGACCATTGCCGCGGCAAAGATTTTAAAATTTGCAATGGGAAAATTGCAAACTTCGAACTCCGACGGAGAATAAGACCAAGGGAGCAGCCACGTTCTCCTTTTATGAACTAAACAGTCCTTGTAAAAGACTAAACTGGCTAAACACAAGTATAAAAAAAATTAAAAAATTAAAAACCCAATACAGGATCTCCTGACCGCTATAGAAATCCTATCTTAACCTCGTGTTTGAGCAGGGACAGAGGCAGGTTCTTATATGGGAGCTATAGCTGAAGACCCAGACTTCCTCATCCTCTTTGATCTGGGCAACATTTGATGGCATGCGGTTTCCCCTTTAGAAAGTATTCTGACCCATAGGAGAAGTGCAGTTTATACTCACATCTACTGAGAGTGGTGTCTCTAAAAACACTGCTCGCTTCCAAATCATTCAGAAGCAGCACTTTAC